>NW_022631049.1:12758629-13251829 GCF_010015895.1 Lontra canadensis | reverse complement strand
CTTCTTCTTCTTCTTCTTCTTCTTCTTCTTCTTCTTCTTCTTCTTCTATTTTTTAGAATATTTTGGGAAGCATAGATATTAACTCTTTGTTAAATGTCTAGTAGAATTTACTTGTGAATCCATCTGGTCCTGGACTTTTACTTCTTGATAGTTTTTGATTACTTAATTCAGTTTCATTACTTGCAATCAGCCTATTCAGATTTTCCATTTCTTTCTGGTTCAGTTTTGGAATATTGTATGTTTCTAGGAATTTATCCATTTCTTCTAGGTTGTCCAGTTTGTTGCCATATAATTTTTCATGATCTTCTCTTGCGGCCTTTTGCATTTCTGTAGTGTCAATTTTTACTTCTTCTCTCTCCTTTCTGATTGTATTTATTTAGATCCTTTCTCATTTTTTCTGGATGAGTCTGGCTAGGGATTTGTCAGTTTTGTTTATCTTTTAAAAGAACCAGCTCTTGATTTCGTTGATTTTTTTTCCTTCCTTCCCTCCTTCCTTCCTCTATCTCTCCCTGCCCCCATCCCTCCCTCTCTTTCTCTCTTTCTTTCTTTTCATTTTTTTCTGCTCCAAACTTTATTATTTGCTTTCTTCTATTCATTTTAGGTTTTGTTTGTTCTCCTTTTTATAGTTCCTTTAAGTATATGGTTAAGTTGTTTGTTTGAGTTTTTTCTTATTTCTTGAGGTAGGCCTGTATTGCTATAAACTTCCCTCTTAGAACTGCTTTCACTGTGTTCCAGAGATTTTGGACAATTTTGCTTTCATTTTCATTTGTCTCCATGTATTTTTTTATTTCTTCTTTGCTTCGTTGACCCTTTGGTTTTTTAGTATCATGTTGTTTAGTCTCCAGATGTTTGTGGGTTTTCTAGATTTTTTTTCTTGTGATCTATTTCTAGTTTCATACTGTTGTGGTCAGAAAAGATGCATGATTTGATTTCAATCTTCCTAAATTTAATGAGGCTTGTTTTATGGTCTAATATGTGATCTATTCTGGAGAATGTTCCATGTACACTTGAAAAGAATGTGTGTTATGTTGTTTTTGAATGGAATGTTTTGTATATCTGTTATGTCCCTCAGGTCCAATGTGCCATTCAAAGCCACTGTTTGACTTGATTTTCTGTCCCGATGATCTATCAATTGGTGTAAGTGGAGTGTGCCCTCCTATTATTGCATTACCATCAGTTTCTCTCTTTATGTCTGTTAATATCTGCTTTGTATATTTTGGTGCTCCAATGTTGGGTGTGTTGGTACATAGATATTTATTACTGTTCTAGACTCTTGTTGTATTGATTCCTTTATCATTATGTAATGCTCTTTTTTGTCTCTTGTTACAGTTTTTGTTTTGAGGTCTATTTTGTCTGATATAAATATTTCTACCCTGGCTTTTTTCCCCACTTCCATTTGTACCATTTGTATAGTGAATGTTTTTCCATTATTTCACTTTCATTCCATATGCTTCTTTAGGTCTGAAGTTAGTCTCTTATAGGGAGCATATAGATGGGTCTTGTTTTTTGTTTTTTTTGTTTTTTAATCTATTCCACCATTCTATGTCTTCTGATTGGAGCATTTAAGCCATTTTCACATAAAATAATTATTGATAGGTACACACTTATTGCCATTAAAAAAAACGCCTTCTGGCCTTTGTTGTTGTTGTTTTTTTCCTTTCTTCTTCTCTTCCTCTCTTTCTTTATAATTGATGAGTGTATATAGTGATTTGTTTGGCTTTCTTTCTCTTTATTTTTTGTGTATCTATCTAGGTTTTGGCTTTGTGATTACCTTGAGATTCATATACAACATCTCAAGTAGATAGCAATCTGTTTTAATTTGTTGGTCATTTAGGTTCGCATACATTCTTTAAAAAAAAAAAGAAAAAGAAAAATCGGGGCACCTGGGTGGCTCAATGGGTTAAAGCCTCTGCCTTCAGCTCAGGTCATGATCTCAGGGTCCTGGGATTGAGCCCCATATTGGGCTCTCTGCTCAGCGGGGAGCCTGCTTCCCCCTCTCTTTCTGCCTGCCTCTCTGCTTACTTGTGATCTCTGTCAAATAAATAAATAAAATCTTAAAAAAAAAAACCTTTCTAAAAAAAGGAAAAAGAAAAATCTCTTTTTCTTTTTCTCCTCTTCCCTTTTTACTCTTTCTACACATTTTATGTATATGTTGTCATATTTTACATCTTTTTATTAATATTTTCCTATGTCTAATTATTATTAATTTCCATTTCTTTTCCACTTGAAGAGGTTTCTTTAACATTACTCTTAAGGCAGGTTTAGTGGTGATAAATTCCTTTCTTTTCTGTTTGGGAAGCTCTTTATCTCTCCTTCAAATCTGAAGGATAATCTTGCCAGTTAGAGTGTTCTTGGTTGTAGGTTTTTTTCCTTTCGGCACTTTGAATGTATCATGCCACTTCTGGACTGCAAATTTCCTGCTGAAAAACCAGCTGATCATCTTACATATTTTTCCCTTATAGATAACTTTTTGTTTCTTGCTGCTTTTAGGAGTCTCTTTATCTTTTATCCTTGACATTTTAATTATTACATGTTGTGGTATGGAGCTCCTTGGGTTCATTTTGTTTCGAACTTTGTGCTTCTTGGACATGGCTGTCTATTTCCTTAGGTTAGGGAAGTTTTCAGTTATTATTTCTTCAAATTAGTTTTCTACACTTTTTTCTTTCTCTTCTTTTGGGATCCCCTTTAATGTGTCTTTGTTTGTTTGATGTTGTCCAAGAGATCTTTTAATTTGCCCTAATTTTTAAAAATTCTTTCTCTTTTTGGTGTTCAGCTGTTTCCTTTCCATTACCCTGTCTTCCAGATCACTGATATGTTCTTCTGCATCCTCTAATCTACTGTTGATTTCCTCTAGTGGGTTTTTTATTTCAGTTGTTGTATTCTTCAGCTCTGATTGGTTCTTTTTAATATTTTCTATCTTGTTATTGAAGGTATCACTGAGTTCTTCCATTCTTTTCTCCAGCCCAGATTATCTTTACAATCATTACTTTAAATTCTTTGTCAGGCACATTGCTTATCTCTGTTTCATTTACTTCTTTTATTGAGGTCTTGTCTTGTTCTCCTTTTGGAACATATTCCTCTATCTTCATATTTTGCTTGACTTTCTGTGTTTGTTTCTATGGATCAGGAGAAACTAGTACTTCTAAAGTTGAAGGAGTGGACTTGCATATAGTGGCCTCTGTGTAGACTGTATGGTTGGTGACTTTTGCTGCTGGCTGGCTGGAAAGTGACAGTGTATGCTAGTTACTCTTTTGAACTGTGGCTTTTTACAGAGAGAATAAAGAAAAAAATGATAGTAACATAAAAAAGAAAAACAATATAAAAGAAGAAAAGAGAGAAGAGAAAAAAGAATTTTAAAAAAAGAAGGAAAGAACAGAACAAAAAATAAAAAAAAAAACCGAGGCAAATTCTAAAAAGTTTTTTAAAAAGTAAAATAAAACAGTACCAATTAAAGAATATAAAAGGGGAAAAAAACTTCACAGTTGTTTTCTGTTCCTCAGCACCACGGGGTAGCTGGTGTGGGCTTGTGGACTTTGCACTTGCTGAGGTCCCAAGCTCACCATGAACCCTGTCCTGCTCTGGACCCTTGAAGTGGAGGGAGAGAGAGCATTCCCACAGTTTCTCAGCCCCTCTAAACCACAGCTTTTCTCTGTGTCTCACTGTATCTAGGGCTGGTGTGGACCTGTGGACCCTGGGCTTGCTAAAGTCACAAGCCCACCCAGAAAACGGGACTGGCCTGCACTCTTGTCCAGGCTTCCAAGGGTGGGTGGGAATATTAACCTTGTTGTTCTCCAGTCCCTCTGACCTGGAGAACTTTCCTACAGCTCCTCTGCTACTTAGCAGTGTTTTAGTGTTGTTTCTTTTATATGCTAGTTGCTCTTTTAAATTATAAGGTTTTTTGTTTGTTTGTTTGTTTGTTTTTGTTTTTCTGTGCTCAAGGACAGAGGGATCTGTTCCTGGCCCCTCAGTACTATCCCACCTTACTTCTCTTTCCAGTGTGTGTGTGTGGGGGGGCTTTCTTTGTTACTATGTCTCCATCTCTCTTACTGTTCTCTTGCCATTCTCTCTGTCTTTGGTTGTTCAGTAGTTTTTGAATCAGCCCTCAATTATTCTTCAGAAGAAATTATTCTATTAATAGGTATAATTTGGTGTCGTTCATGGAGGTGAGCTGAGAGTCTTCCTACAAAACCATCTTTAATTGGTCTTTATAACTTAACCATAGAAGTGATATCTACTCTTCTTTTATGTTAGGAGGAGAAGATTGGGTTGCATAAATTTGAAGGAAAAGAACAATAAAATGGATTGTGCTTCAAGTTATTCATTTTCGCTGAAATACCTTTACTTCTCCTATCCATCCAGCCATGTTATCCTCTCAAATTTGCCCCAAACCTCAAGTTTCCTTGGAAAAGTTATCCCTGACTGACCTTAGTTGTTCTTATTGATTTCCACTTGCCTTCAGGGACTTTGTCCCTCTGTTGTGTGTTTTCATTCGGAATGGTCATCTCTGAGAGCTTGTGTGTTCTTAGATCTGTGTAAGCTATTTCTCTCCCCTAGATTATGAGGCCCTGTGACAGAATAAGAAGTCAAGTTTTTTGTTTCTTTGTCTTTAATGCCTAGTATTCTAAACACAGGTATCATTTCATCAAATGGTATCTAGTAACTATAAGTTATCTCAAATAAGAGTTAATGATACATGGTGAGATACTAGTTTAACAAGGAGAGAACTTTCCTTATCTGTTAGGTACCAATTATGATATGAAGATCCTACTTTTTGTGTAGTTTTGAGTAAGATGTTTTTCCTCTGCAGTCATTAAATCTTGAGAGTCTGTTCTCAGACTCTCAAGCTCTCCCATCACCCATTTTATTCCTACTACAAATGAGAGCTGGAGGAGCACATAAATTAATAGATTGGAGATATTCCAACATTATTTCAACCCTTGTTTTTAGAAATAACATAGTTGTCATATTTCATTGAACAAGTGATGGTATTAGAATCCCCAAAGATCTCTTTTATAACTAAGTCTATCTTTGGAATTTGGAGTTTTCTAGCTCCTGCTGAAACTGAATAAATCTGGTGACATTTCACCACTTTAGGAGTTTTGGGTTCCAGAGTTCATTATTCCATCTCTGTCACTTGTATGTCCTCAACGTGGGATACAGAGTGTACATATTAGCAGGTGTCAGCAAATCCAACACATGCAGTTTCTTCCCTCTACCCTTAAGCCAGACAAAAAGTATTTCCATTCATTTTAATTTAGCCTTAAACTTATTTTAGAAGCAACTGGAAAAAGTCTCATTTATCTTTGTCATTGTGCAACTGGCTAAGAATTAAGGAAATCATGTGGTTAGATAATTTCTGAAAAGACCCAGCTTGTTAAAGATGGGCAAACCTTGGAAGGGTTGTCTAAATTCTGAGAGGACCCCTGAAGTGTGGCTACTTTTCTAAAAAGCAATCAAATTAATAACCTGGGCATAGTAATACTAAGGAGTTCCCAGAAAGATACTGCCTCATGAGGTTATCATCCTTTGGCATGTAATTGTCTTTCCCAGTGAAGGCTCCGTCATGGGAGAACTCAGGCTAATAGCATTATGCTGTGACTTCAGGCGGTCTCCTTCCCCACACCCATCCCGCCTTTCCTTTCTCAGAAACGGTGGACCCTTTGTCTGAACAATAGCAGAAAATTCAGAATAAGAAAAATCCCACAGGACCATATTTTTACTGCTATATTATAGGGATGGTCCTATGCTGAGCTGGTATCAATAAAATATGTTGCTGCTCTTGAGAATATCTCTGAAGAAAACCATCCGGGTGCCTTTTAGAACAAAGAATTAGACATGGTCTCCAGTGAGTGGATTTTCTAGGCCTATGGCTGTAGTAACTTCAAAGCGAGGTCTGTGCACAGAGGGAGGCACTGAGAATATTGGAGACCAAAGTGTTATATGACCTCAGATGTTTTGCTTGCTTGCTTGCTTTCTCTTTTGAGTCTAACAAATAGTCTCTGGAGGGCCAGTTCTGTTAAGGAAGTTCAAGAACCAATGAGCTTTCCTTTTACTAAAACACTATCTTTCAATGTTATTTACAGCCTTTTGTTTCACTACAGTAAAAGGAGTCCAGGGTAGGAAGAGGACAGGATGGGAGATAGGACACCAAATAAGCCTGATGGGTTTGTCCGTCCTTGTCCAGATCTCACTGTGCTGTCATCATGTAGAACTAGAGACATTTCCATACTCTCAAAAATGTCAGTGCTAGAAATCAAGGGACTTTCTTTTAGATGTAATTGTCTTCTAGTTTCCTGGTAAGCTTTATTTAAAATTTATTTGTTTGGGTCTTCAAATGTGTCACCATTTGGGGCTATGAAATTTCATATCTAATTATTTTGAAATTTCGTACCCTTTATACAAAAGAAATTAAAACAAAAACAATGAAAACATTGTCCAATTCTATGCACAATAAAAATATCCTTCAGTAATTTGATTTGCAGGAAATGAAAAGTATTATCAACAGAATATGCTTTTCAAAAATTTATAATCCTTTAAACGGGCAAATCCTTTCTCTGGGATTAGTAGCATGGTTTGTGTCCTAGGAGCCAAATCCTATTCTCTGATTCAATCCTCAAATCCTTTCTAACAGTGCCTATATTGATTTCAGACCCAGTTTTGCTTAAGAATCTGAGGACAGAATTTGGTGCTCTGTTTAGAGGTCCTTAAATACCTCTAAACTTTTTTTTACTTAAAAAAAATTTATTTAATTTATTTCTTTTCAGTGTTCCAGAATTCATTGTTCATGCACCACACCCAGTGCTCCATGCAATATGTGCCCTCCATAATACCCACCACCAGGCTCACCCAACCTCCCACACTCCCCTTTAAAACCCTCAGTTTGTTTCTCAGAGTCCACAGTCTCTCATGGTTTGTCTCCCCCTCCAATTTCCCCCAACTCATTTCTCCTCTCCATCTCCCAATGTCCTCCATGTTACTCCTTATGCTCCACAAGTAAGTGAAACCATATGATAATTGACTCTCTCTGCTTGACTTATTTTACTCAGCATAATCTCCTCCAGTACCATGCACGTTGATACAAAAGTTGGGTATTCATCCTTTCTGATGGAGGAATAATACTCCATAGTGTATATGGACCACATCTTCTTTATCCATTTGTCCTTTGAAGGGCATCTCAGCTCTTTCCACAGATTGGCGACTGTGGCCATTGCTGCTATGAACATTGGGGTACAGATGGCCCTTCTTTTCACTACATCTGTATCTTTGGAATAAATACCCAGTAGTGCAATTGCAGGGTCATAGAGAAACTCTATTTTTAATTTCTTAAGGAATCTCCACACTGTTTTCCAATGGAATTTACCTAAAACAGCCTCTAGTTCTCAAAGTGAAATTCTGATATATCAATGAGCATAACAGATGTGCTTAATTTTTAGGCTGTCCTTTGTTTTCACCATGCCTAGCTGAATTCATACTTCTCTGATTTGGAGGAACAACCTAGAAGGTTGATGCTGAACTCCAAAAGTTTTTGGTGACTCTGGGTGTTTCCTTAATCCCAAATATTGATCCTGAATGTGCACTGGTTGATCTCCCTGTCATAATTTTAGTGTTCTTGGAACTTGGTCTTTTTAAATACAATGTACATGTAAGTGTTGATTATACATATTTATATTCACAGAGGTCAGATGCTCTGTTACAAGGAGGGTAACTGGTATTCTGCTTATCTATACGAAGATGAAAATAAATGCTGATAATGATGATGTGTAGATAATGAAGACCATAAAAATCCCAAGTTGACTTTTTTAATCACTAAACAGTGTTTACAATATGAGGAGGGCAGTTTTAGGTAATGTGTTATATTATTTTATATTATTATGTGCTAATTATACAAATGATTATCCACATATGGTACATATAATAGCACACTGTAAAGCCAACTATTTGTCTTATCAGGACAAATTATTCCCTACCTAGAGTGGATAACAGACTTTGCTGTACAGTCTCACAAATTCCTGTCTGAGAAAAAGAACTGGAATATACAAATGTGCTCTGAAATAGATGACATTAATTCAAGAAACCAGAGAGTAGAGAGGTAGTAAGAGGATCCCCAAAACACGGCTGCATCATGAATGCCTACGTAGAAGACAAGTTTACAAAGAAACTTGGCAGATTACAGTACAATCAACCATGCAATCTGAGCAATAAAAACATTTTTGAATGAGCACTATGAGCAAGGTCCTGAACAAAACTCTTTATAGGGATTGTGTTTGATTCTCAGAACAACCCTGTAAGATAGATACTATTATCCTTTTCCATTTAAGGAAAATAAAGCTTAGTTAATATGGAATAACTTGTCCAAGATCACACAATGAAGTGACTCAGCCTGGATTCGAACCCATTTGTGCCAAACTCCAATCCCCAAGACCCGGATCCCACCTTTTGTGTTTCCTTTTTTTCTTCCCAGTCCTTTCTCCCAGCAATGTGCTCTGCATATCGCACCTATCTGCTCTGCCATCTCTTAATGCACAAATCTGATGATAACTTCTTGGTCTCAGTCCTTGAATTCTATGTTAATTGCCCTGAAATGTACTAGAGATCAACCACGTGCATGATAGTATATTTGCAAAGTGATTACAATAATATAGAAACTGCTTCTGACATAATGTTTGGTTATTAAAGTAGAAAGCTGGTCAGGGTCAGGGTTAGGAGCTCATGTAGTATGACCTTGGATAAGTGGTTTTGCAAGGCTATGTCTCATTTTCCTCAGCTGTAAAGTGTCCATGATAATAATACTTGCCTCTGTAGGTTGCTGAGAAAATTTAGTAGGACAATGCCTATAAAACTGTTAGCACTGTGCTTAGCTCATAACTAGCATTTAATAATCATTATTAGCTGGCATTACATATTCATTAGAGTTATTATGTATAAGTATATGGTATAAATCTTCTTTCTACTTGAAATTTTCTTCCTTTTTGATTTCCATAACATGGTCATGTTCTGTTTTTCTGTCTCTCTCTGGCTATTCTCTCTTCTTTACTAGCTTCCCTTCTTCCTGTCCCTTTGCACATTTTTCAAGGCTTGATTCTTGGCCCTCTTCTCTCTGGCACCTCCAGGATCTTATGTTCCTTGAAAGCCTTTCTGATAATCTACCTCATGCGCATGAAGCCACTCCTTGTCCTCAGTAGACCCTCCAGTTCCAAAACCTGTACTTCTTACCCATTTCTCTCTTCACTTCATTGTTTCTAGCCAGGGGCAACCAGGCAAGATACTTCCATGAGAAAATCTGTCCCCTATGGACTTGGTTCTTCCAAGTCTATGATCTCCAGATGCCCTTTCACCATTCTGGAAAATGGGTTATTATTGGAGGGGGTGCTTGGCTTCCCCACAGATCCCTACTATGGCATCTCAGTTGGGTGTTCAGGGTTAACTGGATAACATTGTATTCATGTCCAGTTAATGGTATATCATATTCTTCATAGTAGCAGTTCTAAACTTTTCAATTTTCCTTAAGTCCCCGGAGAGACTGCTATACTCTCACTATGTCTTTACCAGGAAAATCAAGGACAACTGACTTGAGCTTCCTCACATTCACTTTCCACCTAACAATTATCTATCAGTGTTCTTAGCCTCATCTCCTTTCAGTGTCCTCTGGAATCTTCTTCATCAGTTATACTTTACTTTCTATACATTTTCAAGACTCCTTCTCTGGTAACTTTTTTCTAATCATGTGGGTTTCCCATATATTAAGGATTTTTTTTTTTAAACCATGCTAGTATCTCCACGTGCCATACTCCATATTTTCTTACTTTTGCCTTTAGTGTTCCCCAGAGAACACTCTCCTTAACTTCTGGTAGTCTGGATTCCCCAAAACTTCTGCTGAAACTGAAGGGCACCTGGGTCTCCCAATCCATTGAATTATTGTCCGTTTCTTAGCTTGTATCCTTAACTTTGCTGAAATGCATGATATAATCATGTGCTTTTCTTCTAGACTTTTTCTTCCACTAACCTCCATAGTACCACATGGTTCCATCTACCACACTGGTTCCTCTTCTGTTCAATCTAATTTAATTCAATCTGCATGTATTCGTCTTTCACTTATTTCAGCTGAGGTTGATGAAGAAGCAAGATACTTTTGGATAATCTGGCTCATAGCAGTGTTACTGCCAAATAATTAAGCTTTCCTTTCTCTAAAACTAATTAACAGATATAACAAATTATGTCTTCTTCAACTCCTGGACCTGAAAGTTTGGTTGATGGTAATCATGTAATTTATTTGAGATAATCTTGAAAAGGGTGTCTTATTTACTAGCCATGGTTATGCCTGGTACATCTCATTTTAACTCAACAAGTACTACATCGTGTTTGTTATCTGTCAGGTACTATTCCCAGTGCTTTATAAATATTAACTCACTGAATATTCAAGACAAGTGGGTTATACTGTCCTACAGACAATGAGTGGAGTGTGCCCTTTGAATTAAATCCCAAATTGTTCATTGATTTCCTGATCGAATCTATTTTTAGTTGGATAGTCTTTACTACATTGTATTTGATTTCTCTTCTACTTAATGGTGGATATTCTTTCTTTCTCTCTGTTTTTTTTTTTAATGTTCTTTAAATAAAACTCAAAAACCAAAAAAAAAAAAAAGAAAAGAGTGGGTATTATGATTAATCCCATTCGATAGTTGAGGAAACTGAGAGACATTTAAATAACTAACTCAAGGTCATACAGCCAACAAGTGAGCCAGCTGGGATTTGAACCCATGTAGTATGGTTCCAGGTTTGGTGCTGCAGAGGTACTCAATAAATAATTGTTGAATGAAAAAAAATACTTGAAGAGCTAAATTTCTGACCATTTTGAAAGCGAATTTAAGATTTTTCACTTACATTTAAATTGTTTATTTCTTGAATTTTGCGTGTTCTTGCTGCTTTCTCTCATCATTTGAGAAAAAGAATGTCTTTAAAATTTGGATATAGAAATGTGTCAGTGGGACAAGGTAATTTGATCTCCAGATAACAAGACCTTTTCAGAATCTCCTTCTGGATTTCTGTTCTCACTTTCAGTACACCCTAGTGTGAAATGATGGGGGAATTTTTGAAAAATGTACTGAAGAGTTATTGCCTTCTCCAGGTTCCTTCGTATCTGCTACCTCTTCAGCAGGCTTCCTCACACAAACTCCTTTCCTGCAGTTGACGCCGGCGGCCGTAAGTCCTGCTGTGTTGGCACTGCTATCTGTAAAGGGTTAAGACTTTTTCAAAAGTTTTTTTTTTTAAAAATCCATTAGCTGCTGTTCCATCTTGTTTGTATACCTTGCATAAGTACCATGTTGTTCTCAAATCTCTTTTGAGTCAAGGGGTTTGTCTGTGGCTACAGAGGATTGATCACCGTGGCTCACCATCTTTCTGCTGGTCCCTGGTTATTCTGTTCTATTATTCTGAGCTAGAATTACTTTCTGAGCGTGCATATGAATAGTGTAAATCATCCATGGCCTCTTTCTATTTTTTTCCTTGAAAATGATCATTACATGATAACTTTCTGTCCTGATTTTCCCCTTCTATAAATATTTCTTCAGTTAAGTTCATTTGATCACTGTTTAAGATTCAGAGATCCTTCAGGATACTGGTAAAGCAGAAACCTAGTTGAATTTATCATTCATCCTAAATGCTGTCAAATTAAAAAATAAGATTTCTGTTAGTTTCTGCTCATCTAAATATCTGCTGTATGAGATACAAATTCAGCATATTTAATAGCATTACTATTTGTGAAGAGCAGAATATAATTTAAGAAAAAAAATTTAGTAGGACTGTAAACAACTACATAAAGGATAGGATTATAATAAACCTAATCACCATTATTTTGTCTTGTATTATCATTTAAATTTTTATAAATGTGTGCATTTGAAAAAGATAACATTCTTCCTAGTTTATCTAGCAAATGTATATTCTCTTAACATTTGTGTTAGCTGTGAAACTGTTATTTTATAGGCACCTACTAGAAAGTTATTAATTTTTAAAATAAATTAGTAGCTGTTATAATCATGATTATTCAGTAAAGCATTTTACTTTTACAAAAATAACACATATATTTTTGTATTTCAGCTGACTGGTACTATATTAGCACATAAAACAAATAAGGTAATTTGTTTGTTACTTTAATAATAATTTAGAATATAGACCCATAATTGAAAGTTATTATTGAGATATTAAGATTGTCTGATTGTATCTTATTTACTTTTTTGGTGTTACAATATCTTTTTATGAAATGATAGTGTTGTTCTTCCTAACGCACTTAGCAAAATAAGAAGTTGGCAACTCGATCAAAAAAAATTAAACCAAAATGTCATTTTTCAGTTATTCCTAGTGTTGCTATGCTCATGAGATATAATTGTAATCACAGGATTGCTGATCATTTACAATCACAATCACAGGATCGCTGATCATTTACAAGTTCTGGAATATTAAAAAATGATATTGAAGTAGACATTCAGCTAGTTGGCCTTCTAGAAGGCAAGGCTGAAACTGATGCCAAATATTAATCTGATTCTGAAATTCAGTATATATCTAACATTTCTATTTTTCTTCCCAATCCATTACTTCTATCTTATTCTAGGCTTAATTCTCTTGGTGTCCTCATTTCTAGGTGATCTATGTCTTTTGGGAACTCTTAGATCTTATGAGGTCCTCCTCATTTGACATTTAATCATTATATTTCTTTGTAGCCTTTCTGGGTCCAGGGTTTGCATGGCCATTTAGTTTTTGTGTGCATCCTTCTATTATCCCCAGCTCAATAAAAAACTACTTAAAGTTAGGCATAGACATTATTTTCTTTAGATCCCCTACAGCTCTTAGCTCTGTGTGCCTGAGAGTTCGAACATGAGAACATGAGCTTTGTGAATGAATAAATGACATAATTCAACCTTTATTGGGCATTTAGACAAGAAGGGTTAGTGGGTTTATCTTGTAGAGGGGAAGTTCTAGTGCTAGAGAGATTTGGCCAAGCTTACTGTCCCATGAAGTAGAGTCGTATGAACAGGCTGGCCTAGGGCTGAGTCACCTGTGACTTATCCATGTTTTTAGATCCTGTGACACAGGAAGTCAACAAACACTGGATCACAAATACAACTTAGTGAGTGCTGGGTCTACGCATGTGTCAATACTCTGTTTCAGAACTCTCTTGATAAAGAAACTCTTTATGGGTTTATATGCCTCAATTAAGTGGAATAAAGAAAAGTGACAGAGCCAGGACTTGAATTTAAGCAGTTCAGCTCCAAAGCTCCAGTTTTTTAATTGCTCCACTACACTGCGGCTTCATGACACAACGCTACATAGAATCAGAGTGATGAACATCTAACCCTCATGGACCCTCATGGTAGAAAGATCAGTCGAAAGTCCCAGGTAGTGCTACAACCCCCGTGTGAGGAGCCAGATGCTAGACCACGAAAACAGAGGGAGGACAATGTGTAGCAAGTTAAGGCGTCCTCAGGGAGTTCAGAGTCAGTCTGAAAGGATAGTAGGAAGTCAGCCTGCCCTATCAGTAGGGCGATCATATAATTTACTATCCAAACCAAAATACTTTTGAGAGCAAAAGGAAACACTGTAATAATTATGTGGAAACTACAAATGTAAACTGACTATATCAGGCCATCTTCCCTGGCTGAGTCTGTCAAAACTTCCCAGGAAAGGGAGAGAAAAATGTAAGTAAACTTGGTAAATGTGGGAAGCCAATTATCTGAAAGAGGATAAAGTTGGGATGAGGGCCCTAAACCTAGGGACAGAAGTCAGGTGCAGTTAAGGATGTTTAAAAAAGAACTGGGTGGGGTGCCTGGGTGGCTCGGTTGTTTAAGTGTCTGCCTTCAGCTCAGGTCATGATCCCAGGGTCCTGGGATTGAGCTCCATGTTGGGCCCCCTGCTCAGTGGCGAGTCTGCTTCTCCCTCTGCTCCTATCCTCACTTGTGCTTTCTCTCTCGCTTGCTCAAATAATTAAATAAATCTTAAAAAAAAAAAAAAAAAGAATTGGGTACATACTTATAACAAAAAGAGGCAAAAAAATATATCTAGACATGCAGAACAATATGGTGGTTTGTGTATGTGTGAAAATAAGTCAGAGGAATAAGAGAAGCTGAGAATGGATTCCAACAACTTATTGGGAGTTGAAGACCAGACTGATACTAATATGGGGTGAGTACATCATGGCAGGGACAGTGAAACAAATCCTGGTCATCAAAGGCTCACTGTGAACTTAAGAGGGAGTCCTTGTCACATCAGTATCTTCTTGGAACCAGGATATTTTTGTCAGGTGTTGTGTAGCCCTCTCTTCTCAGCTGGCTGATTTTTCTGAGAATTCCAGTGACAAAATTATAAATGTAAATAAACTTAGGAAATATGGGAGGCCAACAGAAAGAGGATAAGGTTGGGACCTCAGTCATGCACCTGGGAACAACAACAACAAAAAAAACACAGGCAATGGTGTTAAGGAAAGGACTGGGTGAGTATAGGTGACAAGAAGAAACCTGAGCTCCAGATGCAAGCTGAATATGATTCAGCAGTATATTTCCAGATCAAAATGACAGAAATTCGACATCACAAGTTGGAAAGAAATCTTTCCTTGCTCCAAGATTTGCCAAGGACCTCATGAGATCAATATGTGCTATTCTGACTTCTGCATTTTAAAAAATGATGCAAAGAATTAAGTCTAGAAAAGAATTACCAGACATATTATTGTGGTAGGAACATGGCCTTTCATGAAATTCAGTAGAAAGAGAGAAAGCTAAGGGTTGATTTCACTGTTTTCAAAAATCATGAAGAATATGGATACTCATTATTTTGCTTCTCCACAGTAGGTTTGAAACAAAGAAATGAGCTGACACTGCAGCAAGAGATATGTTAGTAATTCTAAGGAAGAACTTCTTGACGAAATGCTGGGGCAAGGAAGAGCTGAGATGTCTGACCCTGTAATCTTTTTATGATGGGATAGAAAATCACTAGTCCTGAGTTGTCATTACACATGGTATTTGAGGTAGGAGGTCCCAAGGAGTGAGTGGAGGAAGCTAAGTGCAAGGCTGTCTCCTGACAGACCCGGAAGTTCGGAAACTTGTTGGTGAGAAGAAGGAGACGTCAAAGGCAATCAACCATAAAAACGATCGTGTGGACTCTATCCCTGGTTCATGGGTGTGTTGAGATGATTCTTCACACACAGGGCCCAGCCCCTACTTCTGAAATCCAGGTAGCAACACTGCCATTGCCCTGTGACTTCACTGGTGTTAGTCCTCTTCATTCTACTTTAGCCCAGGTGATTCACCTGGGTGGGGACCCTGCCTCCAGCTGTGAGTTGAGCATCACTTCTCCCTTTTGAGTGGGAAGGAGCAGCTTCTCCAGCTGTCCCTCCCAGAAACTCCATGGCTTCCTTAAACCTCAGAGGATTTTCTCTGTCTGGTCAGAGATCCAAGATAGATTACTCACTATGTCTGGCTTGGTACCTGGTTCTTCTATTAGGAGAGAAGGCATACCCTTGCATAGGGCAGCAGCTAGCATCGAATTGGCTTCAGTTGAGACCTTTCTTGCCACTGCAGAGTGGCACTTAGGGCTCAGCATCCAGGTTGTCTGAGTCTCACTGGCCACTAGTCTTGGCCTCTCTCCCTCAGATCCCAAAGCCCCCCATCTGCAGAACCAGAGCTGCTCAGATGTCCTCAGGTGGATATGCTATTTACTGCTTGTGAGGCAGGTAATATAACTGCACAAGATGTCCTTGAATCATGCTTGTCTCTGAGAGGTAGAAGGCTGGTAGGAGAAAAAGGATGTGGATCTATGCATGGTCACCCAGACCTTTGCTCTGAAATCACTGAACTGGGTAAGAAAGGGGAAGTAAGTGTAGAACTAAAGGATCCATCTGCTCCTGGATGTGAACTCTCAGGAATCCTATGGCTCTAGGTCTTAGGCTCCGTTTTTGCCTCTATTGCAAACCCTAGACTTGCTGGGTATGTGGCTACTGTGCTCTCATGCAGGCAATGGAGATACAATGACAAGTAAGACAGATAATGTCTCACTCTCACAAGGGTTTATTCCTAGTGAGAGGAGAAAGACTATAAGCAAAGAAGCAAATAAATAAACAAGAAAATATCAGATGGTGACAGGTGATAGTAAATCAGAGTGATTGATGGGAAGTTAGTGTTAGGTTTGGGAACAGTTTAGGCTGAAATGTTGGGGACAGGTTCGCTGAAGAGTTTAATCAGTAACTTGCATGACAAAAAAGAGTCAACCAGACAATGCAGGGAAAGAGCTTCCAGGAACAGGAACTACTCGTGGAAAGGCTCTAAGCTGGGAAGGAGCTCAGTGTTTTGGGAACAAAAAAGGGAGGCCCATGGACCTGGAGCTGAATGAGGCTAGGATATGAGATGGAAAAGTTTGGAAAGTTTGTCAGACATCAGATCATGAGGAGCCATGGAGGTCAGGAGGGGGCCAGGAGAAGAGTGTATTAAAAATGGTCCTAGTGGGTATTAGACACTGGAGGTCATCTCACTTGTGCTTCTTACTTCAAAACGAGGAAGCAGAGCCCAGGGAGGTGTGATTTTATCACTGCATCTCTTCCAGCCAAACTTGGTCATGCTATGATGTGGAAGCAAGATCTTCTGTCCCACGATCCTTGCCACTTTACACCAATTTCTTCCTGAATTCTCAAGTGGGATTCCTGAATGTCTCCCTTTATTTTTTTTTAATTTTTATTTTTTTTTAATTTTTATTTATTTATTTATTCATTTGAGAAAGAGAAAGAGGAGGAGGAGAGAGAGAAAGAGCCTGAGCAGAGGGAAAGGTATAGGGAGAGAAAAAAAGCAGACTCCCTGCCGAGCAGGCAGACCAACACTGGGCTCTGTCCCAGGACCCCAGGATCATGACCTGAGCCAAAGGCAGACGCTTGAGTCACCCAGGTGCTCTCTGAATGTCCCACTTTAATAGGGAATTAAGTAAACTAGTATCTGTAAAAACATTTAGAGTAATATTCATTACTTTTTGCTTGTTACATAATAAACACTATATAAATGTTTCAAAGATTAAAAAAGTCATAAAAATGTGGAATTATTCTTCATTCACCTTGTAAAAAAATGCAGCTTATAAACATCTGTGTAACCTAGTTATGCATTTTCTCAATAGCAAGTACTTAGTTTGACTATTTAATGCCATAAACCAAATGCAACCCATTTATTCTAAGATTGGGACACATTCCCACTATACGGACATATGGTACAGTGTCTATATCCAGGAAGAGTTAGCATTCCACTGTACGCACAAACATTCAGAATCAGAAAATTGTACTGTAAGTTATGTGCACACAGGACACATGTGTGTATATACATCTTGGTTTTTCAAATAGCAATGACATTGCCTAAGGGAGCAATAGCTTTCACATCCTCCTCTGTGTTGAAAAGAAGGCTTTACTGAAGAGGACATATGGATGGAAATTCATTTTGGAATAGTCAAGATCTTCAATTCTAAAAGGATTTGAGGCTGGCTTGATTAAGCACAAACCCACAGCGAGAGATGTGGTGGTAGAATAGAAGCTTGTTGTCACTACTCTGGCCCTCATTCAGGATTTATAGCCCAAAGATCTGCCACCAGCTAGCTGTAATGGCAAATTACACTCTCATTCTCTGGCTTGAGTCTCCATCATCCTACTGCCTTCTAGACTTCCTCCTGAATCTCTCCCTCTAACTAACTGGTGGACTCTGACAGACTTTCTATTTTTTCTCTCTTTATTCCTACTTTATCTCTATACTTGATGGAGAATATAACAGAGAGAAGTCTCACTCTTTCCTCCAGATCTTGAAGAGACAGGAATGTTCTCCCTGACTTTGTCTAGGGTAGATGAAAGTATACATGAGATGATGGCTTTGAATCTAAGATGGTAGGGCAGGAAGAAACTTCAGAGTCCATGGGAATCTCTTTACTGTTCAGTTTTATGGCTCATGTAGAAGCAGGTAATGTTTGTACTGGGCACTAAGGTAAATGGAGGAGCTTACTTAAGAGCTGAGGTGTCCAGCCTGGACATTCCAGATACTCTAGACTCTCCAGGTACCCTGAGGGTGGAAGGGAGTCCAAGCTTGACAGAGGCTCTGTAAACTTCCAGGTCAACCCTAGGTATCAGTATCCAGCTGAAGACAAGGGAAAAGAAAGCATGGAGGATCATCTATAAGGATTATGATCCAGGTCTAATTGCACACCTTGGTGGACATACCATTGGCTGGAGCCTGTCATGGGGGGCACATTTAGCTATGAGGAAGGCTAGAACCTGGGTTTAGCTGTGTGTCCAAAAGGAAAAGGACCAGGTTTGGTGACTAGGTAGTGAGTCTCTGCCATAGAAAGGATATGACCAGTTGTATTCCAGAGACAGTGACAGAGTTGAAACTAAGACACACATTAACTTAACCCATAGCACAGGTCTCTCCTCGCCAAACCACACTCTGACATATTTTTCATATATCTCCTATCTTAAAAAAAGAAAAAAAAAAAAGCTTCCCATAAAAGGTAGCAAAAGGAAACCAAGAAGAAAGTGGTTGGTCCCTTCCCTGAGGAAGATCGGTAGGATGGAAAAGCACCAGTTGTGTTTGATATAGCAGACACGGAAAAATGCTAGTCTCAAGGCCTCAAGAAACCAAAATTTCATCTGACTGCCTCAAGGTTCAAAAAGTGAGGCCTGTTGCTCTGCAGAATGATGAAACTGCATTAGAAAATCTAAACTAACCACAGAGGGTATTCAAGTGAAAACTGCCTGCCCAACTTTTATGATGTGGATCTTACCCATGAAAAATGTGCTCCGTGGTAAAAAAAAAAAAGGCAGATCATGACTGAAGCTCATGTTGATATCAAGACTACTGGAAGTTATATGCTTTGTTCTGTGTTGGTTTTACTGGGAAAAAAAAAAAAAACAAAAACCGCTCAGATTTGGAAGGCCTCTCACACCCGGCATCTACAGGTCCACCAAATCCAGAAGATGATGGAAATCATTACCCAAGACATACAGACAAATGACTTTAAAGATGTTGTCCACAAACTGATTCCAGTCAGCACTGGGAAAGACATAAAAAAGACTGGGTTCATGATGGGTTCATTAGAAAAGTGAAAAATGCTGAAGAAGCCCAAGTTTGAAATGGGAAAACTCATGTTGCTTCATGGTGAAGGCAATAGGTCTGGAAAAACTTCTGGGATGAGACAAGGGTACAGTTAAAAGAGCTGATGGATATGAGCCACTAGTCCAAGAATCCGCTTAAAATTCAGACTTTTAATGGTGACAAATATAAAGTCTTATTTGTGGAGGGAAAAAAAAAAGACACATATAGCTTGGTACATGCAATTCTGGCATACTTTCAGTCAAAATCTACTCACAGGAAAGGCCCTGGTGAAACCTGTGGGAATCTCACAAAGAAGGGTCACATTTGCCTCCTTAGAAGAAAGAGAATTCCCACCGTTACCATGAACTCTGTAAGGAAACCAGCCTCCGAATCCTAAGCCTTGCTTTTTCTTACTTCTTTCGGTCCTTCCCCACTTGGTTGCTTCCTGAAGACCTGGGGAGGGAGGCAAGATGAGGGTTATTGCGCGGTTCACTGCAAACACCTGTCTCTTGGTTTTTACCTCAACCTTTGATTCAGATGTTTTCACTTCCTCCCCTTTTTACACTTGGCCCTTTGGTCTCTGTCCCCTGAGCTGACTTTCATCATCCAATTAGAAATAACACCCTCTCCTCGCTACCAGCTTTTCTGGGAACCGTAGGGAGTAAACCCCAAGCCTCCCTCACAGCCCGTGGGGCCAGCCGTGCTTCAAAGGAGCGTGGTGGCGACACCAGCTCACGGCTGGGCTTCTTTTCTGTTTGAACAGCTTCTATTGCTCACTGCTGATCAGTAACTCAATGATTCATTAAACACACAAACAATGAGTGAATCTGTTCCATTAGCAAGGCCACCTGTTGATCTCAGACATCCTCAGCTGAACTCTGCGAACGTGAACAACAGAATGCCTGCATCAGTGGAGGGCCCCATCCGCATTTGATGGCATGTTACAGCAGGAAAAGCAGAGTTCCAGCCTTGCTGGTGCTTTTATGCTTTTCCTTTCATCTGGTGGCAGGGCTGCAAGAATATACCAGGGAGTACAATGCCCTTCTCTATAATCAACTGGAAAACTCCAAGAGCTTGGTCATTATTGCTTCCTTAGGCTGATGGAATTAGACAAAGGGGAGAATGGGAATATCCTGTACCCTTTTGCCTGCAGGTGCCACGGCAAAAGAATTAGCAGAGTGCTAAATAAAAACAAAGAAGAAAAAAAAAAAAAAAAAAGCAAACGCCATGTAAAAGCCATCTTATTTATCGTGAAGATCCCTTCTCTCCCCTGGAAATAATATGGTCTCTTGCTACTTAGCCCCTAATCCCCAGAGCTCCTCCAGGCTTTTAGATACTGGTCTGCTAGTGTTCATCCGTTTATTATAAATCAAGACTACCAAAAATCCCATAAAGCTGACTGTGTGAAGCTTTTGATGCAGGTATCACAGTCAGCAAAGTTGATATTTTGTTATTTAAAAAAGTAGTACTCTCTCTTCCCTTCCGTTTAACCCCTCTAAGCGTTGTAATAAAGAGAAGAGCTTTTGTAAGGTCATCAGTGTTTGTTTACAGCCTGAAAACTATCATCTCAAGAATGAATTGCCTCTTGGGGGGAACTGAATATGAAATTTTTCAGTTGGATATGAAATTGCCTCTTTAGGGAGAATTTCACTTTTGAGGGCCACACTCATTAGGATTTGTACTTCACGCTTCCGAATGGTTAGGCTTAAATTTCTTTTTCGTGACATTTTGATTGAAGTCTTTGATTACATAGTCCAGTTTTTATGTTTTTGATGAATGTATTCTAGACTATCATGAAACACTTTGTTGTTCATTGGTTCTTGTAAAAACACAGATGAAGTAGAGGGAAACAACTCTTCAGCGAAAATTCCAGTTTTTATTAGCTTATCAGGTAAAATTAAGAAAAAAAATAATCCGTTTAAAATCCCATGACAGATTTCAGGGATTACCGGGGCTAGTGGCTGTTTTACTTTCATTTCTGTGGCCCTGGAAATGGTAGAATGCCAGGTGATGAATTCAGGTTAAACTTCTTTCCTGAATATTGTTTTGCCTTTTAGACGATGGGCTTTGAGCTACGGGCATTCAGAATGAACACGGGGAACAGCTGGAGGCCGGCAGACTCCACGGCTTGGGTTCTTCAGGCAGGTGTGAGCATATCTCCCTCATCCAGCACATAAAAGGACCACGTGCATTTTCAAAGGGATTTCTGCAATCCTGGTCTTTTGACAACCAAGACTATGATTTGACTGCCAAGTGCAGGTGGTTGTGCAGAGGCCCGGTTGTGCAATCAAAAGAATCCTCAGTGTTCTGTATAAAATGCAAAAGCACAAGGAGAAGCTTAAAAAAAAAAAAGACTTAATAGGAGATAGCCACATACGAATTAAAAATTAGGCGGAAGACTCATAGCTATTCTCTCATGTGGTTAGACTAGCACTGTCCAATAGAACTTTCTGCAGTGGTCCAATAGAACCTTCTGCAATGTTCTGCACCTGAGCCATCTAATAGGCTAGCTACCTGCGGCTACTGAGCTCTTGAAATGTGGCTAATGTGACTGGGAAGCTAAATTTCAATTCACTGAAATTTAAATAGGCACATGTATTTAGCGGTTGCTGTGTTGGACAGAAAAGGATTATTCTATAACTCCATGAGGACATGGATGAAGTTGGTCTTCATTGGGCTATTCCCAGTAACAAGGTGGGTTTTCTACATTCATTCTGAGTCCTCAGTAAAATATATATGTGAAAATATATGAAATATGAATATATGAAATATATGAAGTATATGAATATATGAAAAATATATGAATATATGAAAAAAATATGTGAAAATATAAATCTGATCATGGTCCATCCTTTCTTAGCAGTCTTAAGTGTTTCTCCTGGTCTGAGAGCTCCAACTCCTGGCAGGCCCACCCTCTGCTTTTGTGTGTGCAGTATTCTCTGCCTGGAATTCTCTTCTTCCCACTTGCCACCCTGGCAGGCCTCTGCTTATCTGTCATAACCGGAAAGTCTTACCAACTGGCCCAAACCGAGTTCATCGCCCCCTTCCCTTGGTTCCCATGGTGGTGCGGGGGAAATGTCAGAGCATGGATGTCTCAGGGCAGACTCTCAGATCTGTGTGTCAATGTTTGTAAGGAAATTCCCAAGGGAAACCAGGCAAGGCATGGGTGGGGAGAAGAGGGCAGGGAGCCAGGAAGTGTGCCATCACGAAGTTGAATTTGCTCAGGAGCTCTATAAATCAAGCCTCAGAGTTTTCCTGATCAAGGCCAAGGAACTAGTGTTTTCACGCTCTCACTTCCATCATTTGCTGGTCAAGGACCACCCACGGAATGTGTGACCCCAGGTGCTCCACCCATCTGGGTGGGCACAGGAGACTCCAAGGATAGTTCCCCAAGAAAGAAGGCAGGCTCTGACTGTGGGAAGCAATGAGAGTGACATGAGAGTGACGCAAATGGGGCAACCATGAGAGTGACGGGCAATTGGGGCAAGCAGCACAAAAGTGATGGAAAGGGATCCTGAGGGATCTGGGCAGAACACAAACATTAGACCTTCAACATTATCCTCTCAGAGAGGTATTAGAAAAGTATCCATGTGGGTTGCAAACCCAGATCCATCTTATTCTAGAAAAATAACTTGTTTTTAGTCTCCTTTGTAAAATTCAGGTGCACTTCCTGTGCTTCCTCCCCTCCCTGCCCTCTGGTCCCCAACCCATACCTTGCCTCATTTCAGTAGGGGTTAGTGACGACTAAGAATTCAAAAATTGCAGCTATTATTAAAACACAGCAGTTTATTGTGATCTCTGACAATAAATGTGCTGTCTGGCAATAATACTGCATATCTGACTCTTCCACTTTGAGATTGTCTAGGGCAGTAATATGCCTCATTGGCCTTTAAGTCACTGGCACTTAGGCCAATGCCTAACCCCGAGTAGATGTCAGATCAATATTTCTTTAGTAAATGAGTGATACTCAACTTTGAACTTAATCTCTCTTATCATCTCTGATGACATGTTACATTGAAAGTCTCTATTCATGTGTCTATTTTGCCCAATAGACCATAAGGGTAAGGTTTCTTACTCTATTTTTATTCCCTCAAATGTAGCACGCCTCGGAAAATGGAAGATGTTAGATACTTGTTTGTTGAACTGATATTTGTTGGGCAAGAGTCCTGGAGGTTCCACGGGTCAGAGTATTATAATCTGAAGTGTTGTTTTCTTCATTTCTGAATTCGTTTACAGACTGTGATCTCAGATCCCTCACAGTTCAGCACAGTAAAACAAAAACTCCTCTAGGTTTTTCAGGAAGAATGTGATTTAATAGAGGGAATTGGGTGCTAGAGTAGGCAGAATTTCTAAAATGCTCTCCCCAATGATGTTCCACCCTAATCCTGGGAGCTATAAATATGCTGATGATCCCTCCTGTGATTTTCTTATGTTATATGGCAATATTCCCAGTACCAAGGTAGATTTTTCTACCTTGTAGAAAAGTTGTAAGTTCTCAATAAATATTGGTTGTGTGAAATGTAAATCTGACTGTGTTCCATCCTTCCTCAATAAATATTGGTTGTGTGAAAATATAAATCTGACCGTGTTACATCCTTCCTTAGCACTCTTTGGGTGCTTCTTCTGGCCCACAAAGAGGGATTACTGGGGCAGGCCTGATCTAATCACTCAAGCCCTCAAAATCAGGGAGATTTCTCTGGCCGGGAAGAGAAAAGAGAGTCAGAGTCCAAGTGTGAGGGGATTGGGTGTGATGGGTCCTGCTCTGGTTGCCATGATGAGAGAAGGACTCAAGTCATCATTGCTGGTTTGAAGATGGAGGAGGCTACATGCAGAAAGAGGCAGGTGGCTTTAAGCAGCTGAGAGACGCTTCTGACAGCCAAAGAGGAATTGGGGACCTAAGTCCTAAAACTACAAGAAGATGAATTCTGCCAACATCTTGAATGAGCCTACAAGTAGATTCTTCCCAGAGCTTCCAGATAAGATCCCTGTCAGCAGCTGACACCTTGTTTTTAGACCCAAGGGTTCAAGCATGAGAGCAATGTGGATGTCTCTCCTCTCTTGCTAACAGTTTTAAAACTGTTTTCTTTAAAAACCCAACTCTGGGAAGAAATTTCGGCATCCAAGTTCAAGAGAGGTGGGATGAAATTCTTTGTCCACACGTGGTGAGACTCTGACCTAGAACCCCGTTTAGCCCACCTGACCTCTGACCTATGGAGTTGTGAAGTAATAAATAGGTGTTATTTCAAGCTTCTAAGTTTGTAGTAATTTGTCACAAAGCAGTAGAAAACCACTACAAGTTCTTATTAGATTGTGGAAAAGCCTGGAGTCAAGAAAGTAAGGTGATCTATTCCTAAATTTTAGGTTGTGCTACCATAGGCTACCAGGGAGCTGTGGGAAATTACAACTGGCCCATAACCCTGAAACTGGGGCCTAGCAGTGAGAGAGACCAGCCAGCTGCTGCACTGGTCACAACTGCTGAAGCTCACTCTCACCCCACCAGAGCTGAGGCAAGGAGGGGGCCTCTTGCTCTCTTCTGCTTTACAGGTACCCCAAGAATGAATTTTAGTATTAAACATGTCATATCCAGAATACTGGTAGAGAAGAAGTTCTGGGACATGTGGCTCCCAGCATCTAGCACCTGAGAGAAAGGGGAACCTATAAAAGGGGTGAGGAGAATGTTGATCAACAATGAATAGTATCCAATATGGCTCTTCAAATGTTCAAGATCCCTTTTTTAAAAAAGATTTTATTTATCTATCTATCTATTTATTTATTTATTTATAGAAATCATGAGCAGGGGGTAAGGGTAGAGGGAGAAGTAGACTCCGCACTGAGCAGGGAGCCCTATCCTGGACTCAGTTCCAGGACCCTGGGATCATGACCTGAGCTGAAGGCAGATGCTTAACAGATTGAGCCACCCAGGCACCCCTGTTCAAGCTCCCTTTAAGTCAGCCTTCTGGTAGGAGTTATTTTCATTTTATAGGTCAGAAAACTGAGGTTCCACTGTGTTAAATATCTTGCCTAAAATCCCATAAATAGGAAGTAGCAAAATCAAGTTTGGAACCCAGATCTATTTCTCCCCAAGTCCACCTTTTTCTGTCTCGGTCATTCATGCGGGGTGTGAGGTAGAACTTCTAGGACTGGCTGACAGTTGGACTGTGGAGGCTCAGCTAAGGAAGCAATGGAAGTGGTAGCAACTTCATTTTATTTGGGGAAAAAAAAAAGTTTTCCTTAGGTTTCTGGCAAGGGCTGCTGTTTGTCTCTGGTTGGAGCCCTCTCTAGCTCTGTCTCCTCCTCCCCTTGTCTCATCCAAGCTTCCTCCTTGGCCCACAGTCCCTGACTTTGGACACAGACCCTGCAATGTGTGCTCTACTTTCTGGGTTTATTTTGGTGAAGGGTCCAGCGTCCTTCCATGAAGCAGTCTCCTTTCTGTGGGTGTACACAATCGGCCCTTCTCTTCTGTGGTCAGGGTCTCTCTGCCTCTCCCCAACTGGGGGCTGGTACCGGACTGAGGAGCAGCATCAGGAGAAATATCCCCTCTGAAGGGGAGGAGGTGGTGTGGAGCATTTCCCCCAGACAGCTCTATCTTTGCTACATACCAATCCAATTACAAACAAATTGGCCCAGGGGTTCAAGCATGAGAGCGATTTGGCCTTCTCTCCTCTCTTACTGACAGTTTTAAACCTGTTTTCTTTAAAAACTCAACTCTGGGAAGAATTTAGCACCCAAGCCCGAGAGAGGTGGTATGCAATGATCCCAGATATCAGAGAAGGAACTCTGAATTCTATTTTTCGGGGAAAAAATGTAAGAAAAAGAGACAGGTTCTCTGGGATTTCCCAGTGACTGCAGGTTGGGGGCTGGGAGGCTGGTCTTTTCTAGTTCTGACTTGACCAGCTCTCTGGTTCCTTTCTCTTCCCTGGGTGGCTCTCTTTTCTGGACTTTTCCTCAATGGTGAGGAATTCATTCCTAGTTTCTGGAGGGAGGGAATGAATGTTTCAATTGTTTTTACTATGCCTTAAAAGACATGATTTTTTTTTTTTTGAAACATGCTCATACTTTGATATAGCTGAATGCAAATAAAAGCAGGGCATCTGTGTCAAAGAGAAGTGGACAGCCCACCTATTTAGAAAGCCAAGCTTTTTTTTACTCAAGGTTCCCATGGGAACACTGTCAGGAGGGAGACATGTGAAAGAATGTTCTCCTTCTGTCTTTTTAAAAGTCTGTTTAAGCACACCTTGCACTGAAAACCTAACTTAACTAGAAAGAAAAGCAGATATAAAGTGAGTTTGTAAATGGTGTTGGGTTTTGTTTTGTTTTGTTTTGTTTTTTGATCCCAAATTCCTCAGTCCAGGTTTTCCTGAAGTGCAAAATTGTCCCGGGCTGCATATTGACATCAGTCAAATAAAGGATGATCCTTCTTTCTGTTCCCTTGTCTTTTTGAGAAAGATCACCTGTCATTTCCTATCAGCACACCAGGGACACTTCTCCTGTGAAGATCTGTGTGGAGTTTCTGGGGGAAATCGAGGTCACTTGCTCTGACCCTCTCAGCTGGTAGGGAAGCAGATGCCATCAGAAAGTCTCTTCAGCCACCACTCTTCTTTTCAGAAAGATGTCTCAGAGGATTTCCAAGGTGATTCGGAACATCCTACTTAGGTGTTTAGAGACCCGAGTCAGAGGATGCTATTTAGATATGGACATGTACTCCGCCAGGCAGGGGGGCATACACCGGAGACTTGGGTAGACACATGCTCTGTTCCCATGGTATCTAGAGACCGGTGGGGGGAACCCGCAAGTACAGCATGATTAGAAGTGAGAGAAGTGCTGTGATGGTGAGAAGGAGGTCACAAGGGCACAAAGAAGGGGTACGTAACCTGGACCTGGCAGGAAGAACTTCCAGAAGGAATGGCAATGGTGTGTAAGACTGTTAATGACATTGCCACAGTCTCTGTGATGAGATCTCAGCAACTGACCTGAACAGAGAATGGAGGTGTATGTCCCTGAGGGAAAACATGTTGGGGGAATACTTCCAGTGGATCCACTTGGATGGGCTGCAGCAGGACTGTGGCCATGCCAGTGGATTCTGCAGCTGCACTTTGATGGCCTTCGACTTTCCATCACTAAGTCAGTCAAGGAGCCAGAGCTCCTCCTCCTCCTTTATTTCCTGCCTTTCTTAAACAAAAGCTGTGTAATTCAGTGCCTCTTAAAGGGGGAAATGCTGAAGAATAGATAGGAATTCCAGGAGGGATGTGTGGTGAGGAGATGGGAGGCGGAGTGGACTCTTCCCTCACCTTCGTTATGGCACCTGCCTCGCTTCATCTGCGCGTCCAGCCCTCGGGTCACAATGAAAAAGAAGACGCAGGGATCATCCTGTCAAACTGTCAAATTTGGGGGTGAATGAAATATCCACAAGGGTCTCCGAGAAGCCAGAAAACTCGTATTTTCTTTCGACCAGGGAGAATTTGAACCTATGTCTCCAGATTTAAAAGTCTAGGATATTAATTCATTGTGACATCTGGTCCTTCCCTTTGATATTTTAAAAATAGGCTAGAACCAGAATTGTGAATCCATGCTCCAAAGTGCTACTCTCAGATTCTGGGAAAGAATGCAACTCTGAGTTTATCTTGTTTATTCAACTAGTCTCTGGTCATTTGTGTAACACGATATTTCTTCCATTGGATGCTGTAAGCCAATTTCTAGCACAAGGTTTCCATTTTGTTTTAATCATCCATGAAAGAAAAGAATGTGGGAATGTCTGTTTTGCCATTTTCAAGGACTGTGGTGGCACCAGTAGCTGGCTGCTGACTTCTATTCTCTGCTGCAGCCACTTGAGGATGTGAGATTCTCTATGAATCCTAGAATTTTGAAACTAGAAAGAAAATTTAGCAATATGTAACAAGAACCATAAAGATGCTCCTACCCTTTCTTCTAGGCAATCCACTCTAATGAATTTCAAGGAAATGTCACTGACCAGACCACCAATATACATTCTCAAATATGTCATTCTATTTTTTTTAAGTAAGAAAAAAAATGAGATACCACAAAGATATTCAACATTATGGATCTTGCTTTGAAAGTTGGGATACATTAACCTGAAGTAATATTAATGCAGTTCTAAAATAATTATTAAAGCTGCATACATTCAAAAATTTCTAATGAAAGCCTACCATGTACCAGTGCTCTGATATAATAAGGAAATAAGTAGATTTCCAATATATGTTCCCTATGACCTTGGCTACTTGAAAGACACATACCTACCATAACTACAGAAGAAAATTTGCAGAAAGGTTATTAGTTGGCAAGGTAATAGATGCTTTTTAAGTGCTTTTATAGAAAGAAAATTTGTTACATTGGAGAAAAACTTGTTACATTGTCTTACGTCAATTAATATACGTAAAATTTTAATAGAAATACATAAGGTGCTGCTAGCTTTGGAGAAAATTTCCGAGAGTGTAAGAGTGAACATTTATTCATTCTTGGTTCATTTATTTACTGAGCAACTAATATATGCGAAAAATACAGCAGTAGTTAAGAAAGAGACATAATCCTCACAATTGGTAATCAGGTCTATGTTTTACTTTAATATATATTTAATGAATATTTGAATCCAAAAATAATCTTAGAATAATATATGCTAATTTCCATCTTTCCCATCTCCTTTCTCCAAAAACACTTGTTGCAGAGGGAAAATTTAAGTTTCAGAGATAGTCATTTGCCCGAAGTCTCATAGCTTATTTGTAACAAGCCTGATACTAGAATCTGATTCTTAGTTTACCTGCCACCTCATCCCCACATTTCTCTTATAATTCTCACATCTTTCTTAAAAATGAGTTGTTGGAACAACAACGGAAAATCAGCACAGCACAAGTCTTTAGAACCATGATTAATGATATTGGGCAGAAAGTGAGAATGATCAAGATCTGTGTTTCTCAAGCTTCCGTGTATAAAAGAATTATCCAGAGTCTTGTCCAAATGCAGATTTTGGTTCTGTAGTCTGGGGTGGGACTTGAGATTCTGCATTTATCATAAGCTTCCTGGTGATGGTAATAATGCCTGTTCTTGAGTAGCAAGAACCTGAGGGAAGTATGGGAAAAATTCAGGTTTAATCCACTGCCAGTGTTCTTTCTAGTTTCATCACCAGGGAAGTATAGATATCAAATTTTGCAGTCTAAGTTTTCTGCCACTAACTGCTGACAAGGTTTCCCTTTCCCTCTCAGCACTTGCTCTACATCTCAATCTCTTTCATACAATATGCCTGTGAAAGGCAGGAAGAATATTCTAGAACCACACCACTATGAGATAATGGAATAGAAATTTGCACCTGGGTCATTTGACTCCCAAGCCCTTTCTCTTAACTGCTGTAATGTATAGCCACTACACTGTGTCCCCCTCACCAAATGGTCATGGCCCAGGTCTCCAGAGTCAAGACCAAACCTGGGTCTAAAGCCTAAGTAAGCACTTAGTCCTAAGATCCAGTTATTTTGTGTTGGTGTTTATATTTGTGTATAAATATAGATAATAATAGCACCAATCTCACTAGATGCTTGCATAGATTAAATGTGATAATGTACACAAATCACTGACCTCAGTGTCTGGCATGGAGTGAGTGCTCTATAAAAGTAGTTGTTATTATGGCTAGCTGAGTCTGAATCTCATTCTGAATTCTTCTAGAGGAGCTTATGCAAACCTAGTGCTTGAGGGAGACAGGATATCTAAGAATTATATTTATTTAAAATTTAATATTTTAATTAAGTATACTCTAAATATAAATAATATAATATATGAATAAAATGCTAAGTAAATAGTGAAAAATAGAAGTAAAGCATGAATAAATACTTATGCAAATATACAGATACAGTTAAATAACATCTAACGCTTTTAATTATTTACACAAAATGATATAAATATGTGGACAAGATATAAATTACAAAAATAATATATAATTATAAAAAGTTTAAACAAAATGAAGATATAATAAAACTGTAATTTAAATAATTTAAATTTAAGTAATAAAGTAAAATAATTTAAATATATCATATATTATTTAATATATTCACATATATATGAATGCAACAGCTACACAAATGCACATGAATACTATGAGAACACGGAAGATGGTCACTAGCTTTCTGCGATGATGGGAGAGATATCTTCTGAGTTCAATTCAGAAGAAATAGTTTGAGGTTGGGAAAAAGCACATTGGGCTGAGGGTTTGGAGTAAAGAGGGCAGTAAGCAATAAGGCTGTAATAAAGATTGGTGACAGTTTGTAAAGAGCCCCTAAATCACAGCCTTTATCTGCGGACTGTGGGGGGCCATGGGAAGGTGGTTTTGAGCAGACCAGGCATGTGATTAGACATGTCTTTAAGTCTGTGGGGTAGACAACTTGGTTAGAAATCCTTTGGCCTGCTCTCTGCTTTCTTCAGGAGTCTAGACTGCTTCCCAAGTGTCATCAAATAGTGCAATAGTCTTTTGAAATTGTCCTAGCCATTGAAAAGGTAAGGGGGAAGCAGTCACTGTGCAACAGGGTGTTTCCTCATCCCTGTGCCTGTGGGTACTAGAATTTCACATTGAATGGTTAGATTTGAGGCATTTTTTTATGAAGGGAAAGAATTACTGATGCAAAAGATTTTACTAAAGGGAAGGAAATTAGATGAAAAAAAAGAAGAAGAAGAAGAAGAGGTGAATACAAATCAATGCCTTAACTCCTGTTCCTATTGTTAACTTCTAATTTCTTATCCTCAGAGATACTTCTCCTTAACTTGACCTTAAAAAGAATGAACTCTGAATGTCATAGGAGCCCTTGTGATTGAGTGCCCAGTAAAGACCAAGTGTAGAATGCTGTGATGGGGGAGGGATATTTTAAGTCTCTTCATTACTAGCTAACTTATGTGGTTGGAGAAGGAAAGGAAACGTTTCCTTAGAAAGGAAACATGCTAAAATTAGAATCTGATCCAACCTTCCATATCATTCCCAAAGAGAATCACCTTCTAGACTATTTGTTGGCAATCAGATGCATAGATCTGCATATCTTTATTGGCCTTTGCCACAGGAATAGCATCTCAAAGTCTTGTCCCATAACACATCATTTGAAAATAAATGATAATTCTATTTGACAGTTCCTTTCATCTCAGGATCTTAATCTCCTGAACATTCTTTAATAAAGACCCACAACACCCTGTGAGGTAGGTAAATGTTAGTGTGCTATTTTATGAGTGTGGAAGATGATTGATAAGGAGATTAAGCAATTTGCCTGTAACAAAGTAAGTTTGTAGATATGGCATCAAATTTCCACCCTCTGAGAGGAACACAATAATTGCTAAACCAAGATAAAAGCCTTTACTCATCCTTTTTAAATGATTGAACATTTTTCATTCATTAACTTTTTCATTCCCAAGTTATTAGAGGTCATTCAAAATTAATAAAACATAATACATTTTTCAGAGAGGCTCATATTTACATGTACAAATTCATTTCTTCATTGGCTTACAGAACCTCATGACTGTAGTGTTCTGTTCCTTAAACAATTGTAACTGTAAATCCCAGTCTTTTCAAAGAAGGTATGGAGTTTGTTATTATGTAGAATAATCTTTGTCTTCCAAATATATCCTGCATTTAGATCTATGTCTTCTTGTAGGATGTTCCTAATTAGTACTTTGCTGCCTTACATGAGATAATTTCATACCACTTAATTAGGATGTAGAGTTGTAGTGTATTTTCTCTACTGATACCAGATGCACTTTATTGAGCACTTATTATGTGACATACTTTTGCTAAAGCTCAACATACTTCACATTTACTCCTTAAACAATGTGAAGGAGGTACCATCTCATTTGACATATGAGAAATCTCAAGCATCAGGGAAACTTGCTCAGTCAGGATAACACAGCCAGGAAGTGGTAAAGTGTGGAATCTCCCAAGATTGACCCTGGTCCCAACTTTTCTGAATATTGGATCATAAGCAATACCACCAGCTCACTAGAATTCTTTTGTAAGGAAAAATAGAAGTTTAAGGTATGTCTTTTTTTATGTATTAGCTTCCACTAAAATGAGTTTAAACACTTGACATACTTTGTTTACCCACAGTAGAAATTTTTAAAATGGTTCTTGCTATAAGCCCAGATACAGAATTTGTAGGAGAGCCAAAAATGACTACAGCAAAACATTAATCTTTAGATTGTTTCCCTGATCCCCGGAGTTCTTATTTTTTTTTCTTTTTTTCACAGAACCGGTTAAGTATTCTACTGTTTATGAGTACCTTCTGTCTTCTCAACCACACCCAGCATCTCCTCCAGGATGTATACTTGGGGGTGGTTGTCAAAATTCATTTTGTTGTTTCAAAGCCTTTTTCCATCTGATAGTCAATTTTAGTTCCCTTTCCTCTTTTGTCTTCTCTACAAAAAGTTGGTGATATCTGAAGCTCTGTTCTCTCCTGACCATAATGACATCCAAATCTATTACTCTATACCTCTTTGGTTCTGTGGGGGACTTTTCTAAATGTTGTTTGTTTTGCTGAAGGATTGGTAAATAATGTGTTTCAGAAGTGACATTTTGATTTGCAGGGGCCAGACAATCTGAACATGAACAGACTTTCTATAAATCCCACATATTTTTCTGTATTTCAATGCTGTCTTCTTAAATGCAGCATCTGTAGCATAAAACGGCCAAAGAGGGGGGTCGTATTTTTGTTTTTTACCAATAATTCTAGGTGACCTGCTTTTACCCAGATCCAACAACTTGGATTATTTACTCACTCTTCTATTAAATCGAGCCATTTTTTCTAAACACTAAATATTTGACATAGTATAAAATATCTCTTTGGCACTGCCTCTTAAAAATGTATACACATGTTACTTCCAAAAAATGGTCTTCTTGAAGAACAAGATGAAAATTTAATGGCAGCTTTAATTTTAACTTAAGACACTTAGAATATTACACTAGCAAAGAAGAATTCGCCAACAGCTGCGTGTCTGAGAGACCAAGGGACTGATTAAATCTGTCACATGGACAACATCTAACTCTGAGTGGTAGGTGTGCTCTACAACTTGCAGTAAGTCTGTTACCAGATGAGCCAACTTCAAAGATAGTGGTGGGCTGTGCAGAGGATAGTAGGAGGTGGGGAAGTGCCAAAGCTTCAAAGAAAGTTGAGGGTGTTTTATGTTTTTTTTTTTTAATCATTTAAATTCATTGACTACAAAAATATTCTGAGGTATGTTGATAATGAGCTAACATTTATTTTCAGTTTGAGGACATTAGTATACAAAGACAGATTAAATAAATAATGTAAATTAATTGCATTTATATTTTAAACAGAAGAGTACTTCAAATGCAAATAGGAGACATCCTGTCTACAAGGATATTTAGCCAATTGCTTGATGCATGTGGTTACAAAGAGGATTGAGTATTGTCCAAGAGGCACAGATGGGATGATTTAGGCACAAACAACTTTTATTTTGTTACTTCTGTGCAAACTCTTGGACATACCTGCCTTTATAAAAATTATATTCTTTGTGTACATATGAAAAGCCTTAAATGTATATCAAGAAATTATATAGCAAGCAGTTTCTTGGCTAATAACTGGGGTTATTAAACTTTAATATATCACAGATCCATATTCTTTATAGATTTGTTATAATTTAGGAGTTAAATGTTGACAGTTCCTAGTTACAGAACTTTTATTTAAGATTTTGATTAGAATAACATTTCCCACCTGATTTGAAGCAGCAATTTCTAGGACTGTGTCTCTTTTTTTAAAACGTTTTCCTGAGCTCAACAAGTGCCCTATTGAAGTATTTGTTTCCCTCTTCTGGTTGGATACTAGGAAGACCATAGCCATGTTTGTCCAGTTCTAGTAATGGATACAATTTCAGGACATGTAAATTTGTACACTAGTCTCTGGCTGGTTTGAATTTATTTTCCTACTCCTGTTTTCTTTTTAAGTGTTTTAAGAAAATTATTAATATTAAAATTTTAAAATTTTAATCATATTATTTTAAATCTTACGTAATCTTATAAAAAATGTAAGCACAATTCTCAAACTGTAACAACAGATGAAACAAAGATACTGATGTTTCAACACCCATAGCTCACTCATGATAAAATGCTGAGGAAACTTCAACTCTGCCTTTTTGCATGGATGACATAGGGTTGCCTAGATTTCCAAGGGTAAAGTGGAATGAGAAATAATATTACTATTAATGATTAACTCATCTAGGTCATAATGAGGATAATTATTTTTGTGTATCTTTATCCCTCTGGGATATGAAATAATTGTTTCAGTGCTCTGCCAAGTACATTTAAATATTGTTATTGGTTGAAACAAAATGCAAATCTTGTGGGCCTCATCCAATGTGTCCAAATGCAAAGAAAGATACAGAGAAGGTAACACCCAGATTCACATTTACTAAGGGATTCCAAATAATGCCCTAAATGACTATTTTGGAGCTCAGTTACATGCAGGTGCTAGGAGGATTTATGCTGTGAATGCCTGAAATACTTTCTCCATGGAGGGGAGATTATTAAGTACTAGCGAGCCTGAGTGTTTGGTGCCAATACTAACCATTAACTTTTGGCTCCAAGCCATGACTGTCTACTCGGCAGTGGATTCTGCCACCAAGGGGAAGGTCATTAAAGGCTGTTCTTTATTCTCGTTAGTACGTTCCAACATAATTAACAGAAGTTGTTCACCAGATGGTTTCCTTCCTGTCAGCAAGTACCTCCAACTTAATGGGCTATGCAGGATTCTTTACTTTAAGTGGGTGAGGAGGGAAGCAAATTTAAAATATATCATCTTTGATCCTCCCACTTCTAATTAGTTCTAAAGGTTTTAGATAATAATGTAAAGGGGGCAGGGAAATGAAATCATTCTAAAAATCAAAGAATCACAGATGGCCAATGAGAGTTTTAGACATACCATGGGCTGTTTCTTCCTCCACTCCAGGTCTCTGCCCAGCACCAGAAAAAGCACAGAAACTGTTTCAGCCTACCTCTGAGATATGTTCACAGAGCCTTAGAACTGAAATGGATTTAAAATCTGATAATAAAATTTAATAAATGTTTATTTAGTTCCTATTGGGTCTCAGAAATGGTAAGAGATGGTGGGGATGGACAGCGAGACTTTGCCCCTCTTGACCCAGAGGTTAGAGAGTCATGGGTTCGGACCTGTAAACCAGCGATTTATAATGGAGTTTGGTAAGGACTATAGCAAATGCTGTTGGATTCCAACCTCAGTGCCACAGTCCCCTCTTGTAAAATAAACATCTTGATCTTGTTTATGTATGCCCTCTCTTGCCCAAGGTACTGAATGCAAAGTGGGTCTGCTCTAAACCAATCTTAGTTGTTCTATTCCCCTTGCCAGTGTTTGGTTTATAAATTTGTAGACATATGAGCCACCTCTGGCCAATACATCACAAAGGGAGGCTTGATTGGGAGCTTCTGGGAAAGGCTTTCTTGCTTCTAAGAATGCACTAGAAAATCTGGCCCCCTTCACTTCCATTGTTGATATTGTCATAGGAATCGTCTAGCTACAAGGCATAAGGCATCATGAACTACCTTCCAGTAGCTCAAACTAAGTGGTATCTCTCTAAACTAGTTACATTTAGGAACTGATTTTATTATAAGGAGTATAATAAAAATACACCATTCTTACTCATTATCTCAAATGATTATTATAACAATCTTGTAAATCACATGAGACAGAAACTGTTCCTTTTATAACAGATGGAGAAACTGAATCTCAGAGAGACTGTTGTGATGAGCCTGGACAAAGCTGTTGGCTTCGAAAACTGAGGATCCTTCCTACCACACTATGTTGTATCTACCTTAAATAGAGTAAAATACTCAGTTGCACTAGCCAGGGATATGATATAATTATAAAACATTTCTCTCTCTTTTTATTTTTTGTCTGAAAAATACTAACTCTGTCTTCTTTTGAGTTTTATCCTAGCATTTAAAATTCAGTTTAAATCCATATTTTTACATGAAGAAATTTTTTGTTTTTGAGAGAGAAAGAGAGAGAGGTGGGGGGAGGGGCAGAGAGACTCTTTAGCAGGCCCCACACCCCAAAAGGAGCCCAAGTGGGGCTTGATCCCACCACCCTGAGTTCATGACCTGAGCTGAAATCAAGAATCAGTTGCTTAACTGAGCCACCAAGGTGCCCTACATGAAGAAATACTGTTTTTTTTATTGTTGGGTTTTTTTTTTTAGACTTATTTAATGTTTTACAGAGAGAGTGTATGTGTGTGTGTGGAGGAACAGAGGGAAAGAGAGAGAATCCTAAGCAGACTCCCAGCTCAGCACAGAGCCCAACACAGGGCTTGATCCCATAACCCCGAGATCATGACCTGAGCCAAAATCAAGAGTTGAGTGCTCAAACGACTGAGCCACACAGGTACCCCCACATGACGAAATATTTTAAGTGAGGTGAGGTAAGAAGGGATTTCTAATAGGGTAAAATATCATTCTAATAGGGTAAAAAATCAGTTTAATGTACTAAGGACCAGAAAGGTTTCAAAAGACTCTGAAGGGAGCAAGAAGAAATGGCCTCCAGTTTCATGCATCGCATACCATCACTCCATCTAGGCAGTGTTGCAGCAGTGATGAATGCGCTGGAAGGCTGAGCCATAAAAATCCGGGCTAACTTAGTAGTTACAGGCTTAATAATCATGTGCTAGAGCGCACTTGTGAGGACAATTTTACTCATTCACTTTAGTTGTTAGGCCTCTTTTATTTGTGAGTGACAGAAAGCCCAACTCAACTGGCTGAAACAAAACAAGTAATATATTGGCTCACGTAACTAAAGAATGTTCAACAGGTGGCTCTGACTTCGGGTGCAGCGTGATCGAGGGCTCAACTCCTGTCAAGAGGCTCCACCTATGGGCTCTCCTTTCTCTAGGTGGCTCAATTCTGGCTCTGAGCTGTGGTCCCAGACTTAAGGCTCATTTCATCGTAGCACCCAGTTCATTGGAAATATGGTTTGCCTCTGGAAGCACTCAAGTGGAAGTCCAGGAATTGAGGTTCACAGGCCTTGACTGTATTGTTGCAGTCCATTGAGCTATTTCTTGGTCACAAATCCTCACTGTCTCGTTACTATATTATACCTGCACCTTTTTGCCAAGACCTCAAAATAGGCAAAGTATACTCCTCCATTTCCCTTGGCCATGGCCTTGGCATGATTTGTTTGATGAATATGACACTAACAAATAGGTAGAAGAGGCTTGGGTGTCCTCACACAGCTGGGCTTGCCTTCTGGCTGCCGTTCTGTCTTTTGCCATGAGAAGAACATGCTTTTTATGTAAAATTTGTGCAAGGAAGATGAAAAATACATGGAGAAACCTGGACTAGAAGACTATACCTGTTAGCTATTGCTCTAATAAAACCATTAACAAATTATTCAGAAACTCAGCAGTTTATACATTTGTTTCTTGTTTACATTTCTGCAGGTGGCTGAGATTTGGCTGATAAAGACTAGGCTTGGATGATGTTGTCTCTAAGTGAGTGATTCTGTCCAGGGTTTCTCCATATGACTTCTGCCTTCTTTGCACAAACAAACCTTACATTCAAGGCATGGCAGAAGGGAGATGTGCAGCAAGGGAGCAAGGCCAACTGTGTAAGTATGCCCAAGCTTCTTTTCCTATCATAGGACCATCCATTTGGAGCCAACACCATCCAAGCCTAGCCTCCATTAGCCAAATCTCAGCCACCTGCAGAAATATGAGCAAGAAACACAAATGCCTGTGTTTATAAGCTATCAAGTCTTGGCATAATTTGTTACATGACATTACCAGAGCAGTAGCTAACTGATAAATCTTACTATGCCCATCACTATGGCATTCACTAAGGCGGGGGGTTGGAAAGTGATTAGAAAAGTCTAGACTGTGAGTTCGCTGCTAAAACCCAGTGATAGAGTCTGACTCACCTTTAGCATAAAGGCTGAATGGGCAAAGAAATCTGGACATTGTTAGTAGCAAGAACAAGACTACTGCCCCCACCATCAGCAAAACTGGCATTTAGATTTAGCAATGGGTTATATCAAGCTGCCACATTCTGCGTGCAGAACCATTGTAAATACCTGACAACCTGGGGCGCCTGGGGGGCTTAGTCGGTTGGGTGGCTGATTTCAGCTCAAGTCATGATCCCAGGACTGTGGGATCGAGCTCCACATCGTGCTCCCTGATCAGTGGGGAGCCTACTTTTCCCTCTCACCAACCCCCTCATGCTCTCTCTCTCTTAAGTAAAAAAATAAAATCTTTAAAAAAAATAAACACCTGACAACTTAACAAGCATATGATGCACTACCTGTCACTGAAGGGCAGAAGGTGATGGACAGAAAGAATGACCTTAAGAAGCTGCACCTTGTACTGAAGCCTTGTGCCCAGAATAAAACAAGTAAGAGGCTTGGCATTGTCTGTGCTAGTTGGGACACACCTAAAATGTTGGGTTTGATCCTGACCATCACATTTTTAGAGGCACATTACTAAATTGAAACTTGCTGGAAGTGAGGGATCCAGAAATTTTTAAATGAAAAAAACTGGACTCTATTGGCATAGCAGATGGGAGGAGGATGGAATATGAATCAAGGTCACCAGGAGAAGAAACCATTATTTTCAAATATCACAAGAGATGATGTATGGAAGAGAGATTGTACTTAGTCTACAGTGTGCATATATGTGTAATTGTGGAAAGAATATGGGCTTTGGGGTCAGGGAGATGGAACTCTACCACTTACTAGCCGTGTGTCTTTGACAGGTAACATTCTCAGTGTCTCTTGTCTCATCAGTGAAATGAGGATGTTTCCTTGCACCTAGAAGTTTTGGAGAGCTTGGAAAGTGATACATGTGAGGCTGGCCCTTGTAGGTGCTCAGTAAATGCTAACTATTGTAATATTGGTGATGTCATTATTAGAACTGTATTAGTACCAACATACAGAATTTATAGGAAAGCACCTTTCAGCTAAGAATAATAAAGAAGAACACTTAGCACTGTCCAAAACCAGAGTGGGCTTCTGAATGTCATAGTGTATCCTCAGTGTCTGGGAACTGTTTCCACAGAGGCTGGATTTGAGGAATGAAGTGTAGAGGACTTGCTGGGAGTGCTGGCAGGCCACATTATATGGATTTCTAGGTTATCTCCTAATTCCTAGGTCCTAAGTTCAATGAACTGTGAGCCAGCTTCATTAACACTCGTCCCCAACTGGGCGAGCATTGAAAGGTATTATAAATAGGGAGTCCAAACATCTGGATGTACTTGGAACAATCTTGGTTTAGACCTGTTGTCCTGGTGCAATTATGAAAGAATCCCCTTTCTCTCTCAACAGTGTCCCAGTTTAGATGGTAAAATTATATAGTCGCCCTAATTATAACTATTCAGTGAATAGAAGCCAAGCATGTTCTTGTTATTTTCAAAATAAGTTACCCCCCTTAGCGCCTGAATTACCACCCTTCCTGGGTTTCCCTTCCTGGGGTAATGGTATTATCATCCTCCTATTAACTTAGCCTCACACCTTTGGAAGCTGCTTCAGCATTTCTGCCTCCCTTTCCCTGCACCTTCAATCAGTTGCCAAACCCTTTTGATCCTATCTCCAAAACACCACCAGTATCTGCTCCTCCTTTTAAGTCTCAGTGCTTTAATTCAGGTCTTGTTACCTCTTGCCTGGAGCATTGTAAAATCCTCCTAACAGCCCTGACCCATTCTATCATCCATAAACCTCACTGCCACTGGAGTGTGCCTTTTAGAGCATGCCACCAATCTCGCTGGTGCTTCTGATTCCCCTAGATAGATAAAATTAACTTTCTCTTGTATGGGTCTTATTGCATCACGTAAAAACAGAAAGGTTTTCATCAGGTGTGGAGGACACATTGGGGATGGCATGATTTAAGATGTAGAGGTATGTGGCCAGCACAGAATTCCCCTGGAGGCACTCAGGAGGGCATCTCAATGATACAGGTCGTTAACCTTCAGAGCAACTGGAATCTGCTGCTGGAACCAGCCCTAGCGACTCCTGCTTGGAAGAGACAAGGCTAACATAATCAGTCAGGGACAAAGAAAACAAACAAACAAAATGGCTCCCAATCTGAGCCTAAATGGAATGTCTTAAGAGCAGGTTCTCTGAATTGCAGATGCTGGTATGCAGTAAATACTGATTTTCCAGGGAGTTGCTTCTCTCATGGGCAATTTGATAAATAACCTTCTGAGGTTATTTGGTGAGTGATTCGTTTGACAATCCCAGAGCACCCAGCTAAAATGGAAACCACTGCCAGCCTCTCAGATAGGCATTCACATTCAGCGGGCCTGTTTCCACTGAAGCTGTGTCCCATGGACCCTGTGCAGACCCTGTTCTGTCTCTCACCTGTGTCTACTATGTTCCTCTTCTTCCTGAACCAGGGCTCAGGTGTTCTCTTCGGGCAAAACACTCTCCCATCACCTCTAATTGTGGCAATGCTTCCCATCTGTCAGAGTTCAGCTCCAACACCACTTCTTCCATAAGATTTGGTAAGATTCTCCTGGGGTCTTTAATTTCCTCCTTGACCACTTTTCCCTGCACATTACCTATCTATCTATATATCTATATCTTTATCTATCTATATCTTTTTGCCTATACATGTGTCTTTAAGCTGTAAGCCCCAGAGAAGATACATAATGTCTATTCATCTTAGTGTCATCTTTAGTGCCTTACATATACAGATTTTGAAGAAGTGTTTATTGAACTAAATGATATTTTAAAAAGAGTATCTAAATTGGATTACACAACCATGTGAAATTGAAGTATCTCCTAGAAAGGGGACCATAAAGGCAACATTACACCTTTATTTGACCAGGACAGGAGAACACCCCTCCTTGTGGAGAAATCTCTTGGCTTTGCAGTTAACAAAATGATAAAAAGACTACAACCAACTTTTAAAAATGATGATTCAGAAATTTTTGAAAAGCTGTGGAATGCCAGAAAACACTGAGTATAAAAGTAAGCCAAATACTTTATTCTTGGTTATCCTAATAATTAAATTCCTTGGTTATCTTAATACTTAAATTCTTAAATTTGGCCTATAATGTGTGGAACTGGTGGAGCAACTCGTTAGTCTACTCACCTATTTGGGGCAATAATCCCTAGAGAGTATCAAATCTTCAGCAAATTGTTGGCCTCCATCTAAGCAATTTTGGATTACCTTATGGGTTCCAGTCAGTGGGATATCAGATTGCTTCCTGTGTAGTATGCAGGTTTAAACCAACAACCACAAAGGCCTATCTTTGAAGCATAAAACACTTGGACATTAAAACTTCTTTCAGGCACCATGCCTGAGGTCAGAAATCTGCATTTTCAGCACACATCACCTGGGATTTCTCAGCACGCATGGCCTGAGTTCCACATTCTCACTCAACTTCCAAGCATGCAGTTCTCTTGGAAAGAGAGAGCCCGGTTTTGGAGTCTGTTACAAAAGCAAACAGACTCAAACAGACAACCAGTGAGAAAGATACCCTCTTGAAAAGAGAGATTATGGAGACCATGACAAGGTTATCAAGAAACCATTTGAACTGCTTAAGGTGAAACTGAGAAAGACATCTGCATTTGGTGAGCCCAAACAGAAAAGCAGTTTCCATGAAGACAGGGAAGATCAGACTTTGGGAGAATGTCACCAGGAGTGAATTGAAAGGGCTGTCACTAGGTTGTTTGAATTCTGGCATAGAATCCTGCAGCAAAAAATCCTAAAGCAATATGTGATTCCTAACTTGGAACTGATAGACTGAAAAAGAAGGTATCATTAAGAAACACCCCTGAAAGAATTGTATAAACATGTGACCAAACATGATGCTTGGTTAATTTAAAAGGGGTAGTCAAGGCACTACCATTTGTCTCCTGGAAGGAGTGTGGGATAGAAGGGTAGGAGATGGTGCACAATACTCTGTGGCTAGAGGCAGAGGGCTGAGAACCTGCAAGGAGTACGCACAGGGACCAGCAGAGGAACTGTGGGAGGATAGATGCATATCCTCTTACGGGCCTTGCCTGCCATGCCCATAGTGGCCAATGCCTCCTCCCCAAACCCTGAGACCCAGAAGGGACCTCAGAGCTTACTTAGTCCAACACTGTTGTGTAGCAAGAAGGAAGGTAATCATAGAAATGATGAATGGGGTACTCACTCACCCAGTGATAGAGTTGGGTCTTGAACTGAATTGTTAGATTCCTCACCTACGCTTTTTGCCCTGGGGCAAGTGCTTCCAAATCAGATAGCATCCTGGCGCCAAGCCCCAACTTCCTCCCCTGTGCAGAGCACTCTCCTGCTTTCAGATTTCACACAAAGGAAAAAGAGTGTTAACAATCCTGAAAGATGCCATGAAAGAAGGTGTGCACTAGGTACTTTGTCTCTGTTATCTTCAAAACAGCCCCAAGTGGCAGCAATCATTGGCCCCATCCTACGGGAAGCTCAGAGAAGTTAAGGATCTTGTCAAAGGCCACAAAGCTAGTAAAGTTGGGAGACAAGTGAATTCAGTCATTATGACTCCATATCAATGCTCCTCCACTCCCATGGTGAAGCTATCGGGGATTCTACCCCATAGCTAGTCCCTGAATGGGTTTCTTGAAATTACCAAGAGTCTGCTCTTCCCTGGCCTTCTGCTCTGACACCCACCATCCCAGTTCTCAGACCCTGACCTGTGGGGCTCAGTATAGCACAAACAACCCCTGCTCAGCAAGCAGTTTCAGTTACACTGGATCCTTTTTTGTAGGGTAAGAAGTCTTCCTTTAGGAGCTCAGCTCTTTTAGCTTGGCCCTGAAGACCATCAAGTGAGAGAAACCTGCACACAGGGGAGCTTAGGGAGTAGTTCTGTGCACACTGAAGACGGGGAAGATCAAGGGGAGTGAGAATCACTATGTGGGGCAGGAAAGTGATGACAGAGAACACAATGCCTTCTTCCTCTTTTCCCTTAAGGACAAAATACCAGGAAGACGTCTGGAAATGCAATAAGAGACATATAGCTGGGGCTAAACTATCCCAACCCATGACCCTGACCCTGGACATGCCCAGGTCAACTTAATAGAGGAGTTTATAAATAAAGATGGATCCCTTCATAAACCTGAATATTTAGTGGCTTGCACCACAACTATTGAAATTTGCGAGGAGAAGGTGGCTGAGGAGAATGTGGGCTTAGAAATGAAGTTGTGTCCTGGGTTGTTGGGCCTATGAACACCAGGTTCTGGATGGGTAGAATGAACACTGGAAAGGAGGCTCTGGAACTGGAGAAGGTTCTTTTTGCATGTGAGCATAGGTCTTTCTGAGTCCTTTTGTATTAGAATGCAAAGGCTATAGGCAATAGGTGGTGCAAAGTCTATAGGCAATTAGAAGGCTATAGGCAATAGGAAAGCCAACTCAAACTAGCTTATACAATAAGGTTATTCTTCAGCTTACATATGTGAGGAAAATCAGAAGTAGGGGTGGGCTTCAGCTTTAGTAGATCCAGAAGTTCAATGATATCATCAAGGACTTAGCGTTTTTTCATCTTCCACATTGCTGTCTACAGTGTCAGTTTAATCCTAAAGCAGTTTCTCTTGGGGCTGTGGGATGGCTGCCAGTAGCAATCAGCAGGGGAGTGTCTGCTTTCCTGTTGCTCTTTCTTAAGAGTGAGAAAGCACTTACTCACTCAGAAGCCTCCAGAAAAATCTCTCTGGTCACATGCTTACTTCTAAACCAGTCACTGTCATGAGGGATAGGATATCCCTTCAGACCTATCTGATCTACCTTTTAAGCTAAACTACCAGCAATTCCACAAACTGCTTTGATACCATTCATCAGGGAAGGATGGAATGGACGTTGCCTATCAAGACAACATCTACCATACCCTCCTGACACTTAGATGCATAGCAAATGTCAACAATTTTTGTTGACGGAAGGGAAGTATAGGTTCTAAGGGGGGAACTTTTTATAGGTAGAACTGGGTACAGAAAGTCACAAAAGAAAGGCTAAGTCAAGACAAGCCATTGGGTTGAAAGCTAGAGGCACTGCATCCTATTTTTGACCATTTTCGACATTCAATTTTTGTGCAAGTTTTGGGTATTCCATAGGCAAAATATATTTAACCCCCTCCTTCCTATAAATCCAAGGAGCTGTTTAAGATTAAATAAGATATATGTCAAAGTCCTTTAGCTTCTTAGGAAGAAAAAAAATGTGCTATCTATTGTTATTTCATAATGTTTTGTAACAAGATGGGGATCTTCCAAGTACATGAAAATCATCTCGTATTAAGATAAGAATCTCCTGCTTATGACAGGTGACCAGAAGTATTGTGTTTTTGTTTTTTTTTTTTTTTTTTGTACTGAGCCAAAAAAATAATGGAACTCTCAGCAGCATGAGGAGAACCGCCCACATCTCTTGAGTCGATAATTGGCCCATCTTTCTTGGGCTTGGACTTCCCTCTTGATTTAGTGAGGGCTAGATTAGAACCTCATTCTTTAGCTCCTCTGTTTGCTCTTGGGGGATTTGAGCTTGTTGGAGCAGCAGTATCAGAAAAGACAACCTTTTATTAAGTTCATCAAATGGCTGACTCTGTCCTGGGGGCCAGAATGTGCTGGTCTGTTATCATGACTCTGTTCCAATACTTCTCATAGCAGCTGTTTTCAAACACATTCTTGGGCTCATACTTAATGTATGATGTTAATCCATTTGTTCATTCAACTATCTGTTGATGTGTAATCTTGATCACTATCAAACCCCAACATATTTAGTAGGCCTAGATCCAGAAATAGCACTGAACTATGTTTTGTTCAGAAGGAATTACTCAGACGCATTGCCTCTGGGTGTGATCCTCAGTGACCCAAGAGAGCTCACTCTGTGCTTCATTCTTTTGTTACTGCATATACCACCTGCAACTCTTTTTTTTTCAAATGTCCTTCATTATACTGATGATGATCATGTTAGCACAAATCATCACACTGGACTTCTTCCATCTCCCAGGGCTTCATGACCTTTGGGAGAGGGCAATTCATAAGCATGGTGGGTATTTCACAGGATTGGGAAAATCTAAATCCAACAGTAAGAAAGCCAGTGTTTGGGCCACTGTCTGCTTTCTATCCACCTATCCTTCACCATGGTTCCTTAGCTACTGTGTTCAGCAACCAGTCTAACATTTCTAGACCATGTCCTTGCTCCTGCTTTATTATGATCCTGCATATATATCCCATAACCTGTAAATGACCAGGTAAACTACCATCAATATACTCTGTATAAACTAACTGGGGGATAAGAGAAGAGAAAAATTATTTTTAAAAATTGAATATGAATATAAATAGAACAAGGAAAAATATGAGTAGGTGTTAAAATCCACATGTCCGCAGCTGGTTAAAGAGCTACAGATCGTGTTTATAATTTCCTTATTCTATTACTCATTCCATGTTCTCTTCGCTTTTAGGCACTCTTTTAGGTTAAATCATACTTCATACCTGGAAGTTCAGAGGCTGGGATGGCTTGCTTATCTCGAATTGTAATTCTCCATTAAGTTTTCTAATCTTTGGGGACTGATGCTATTTCTTCCCTAAATGTTAGAAGAATTCACTAAGGATGACATCTGGACCTGGAGTTTTCCTTCTGAAAAGTTTTAAATTACAGATTCAATTTCTTGGATACATGTGGAACTATTCGGATTTTTTTTTTAACTCTTCTTGAGTTTATTTTAGTAACTTTTTCTCCCTAGCAAATTGTGCGTTTATTCAGAATTTTATAATTGACTACCATTCAGTTGTTTATAATAGCATTGCTTTATCTTTTTAATGTTTATAGGATCTATGAGATGAGCCCATGCAAAGATCACAAGGATCACATTTCGTTGTTCTGATACCACAAGTTTTGGTGTGCAGTACTTCCGTAACCATTTATCTCACAATTATTTTCTAATTTCCATGAAGAATTCTTTCATTCACAGATTATTTGTAAGTGTATTGCTTAATTTCCAAACGTTTGGGTATTTCTAATTCTCCTGTTGTTACTGATTTCTAACTTAATTCTAGGATAGAGAATATATTCCATTGATTTCAATTTTCAAAATAAGTGAAGACTTGTTTTATGGTCCAGAATGGCCACCATAGGTAAATAGCCCATGTGTGCTTGAAAATAATGTGTATCCCACATCTGTTGAGTATAGTGTCCTCTATGTGTCAGGTCAAACTTGTTCAGATTTTCACATCTTCACTAATTTTGATTCTCAATTCTCTTGGTTACTAGGAGAGATACACTGAAGTAGCCCAATCTGATTGTGGATGTGTCTACTTCTCCATTTAATCTTAGGAAGATTGGCTTTATGTATTTTGAAGCTATGATTTTAGGTACAAATTTAGAATTGTTATATCTTCCTTGTAGACTGACCCTTTTCTCTAAATGAGTCATGCTTCTTGGCCAAGTCGACTTTGTATTGCTATAGCAGTTTTCTTTTGGTTAATATTCATATTGTATCTGTATTTTCCTCATTCCTTTCCTTCCAATTTTTGTCTCTCCTTATACTTAAGGTATGTCTTTAAGTAGCCTGTTCTTGGGTTCTATTTTTTCCTTCAGTCTTAAAATCTTTATGTTTTACTTGGATTATTGAGTTATTTACATTTAATTACTCATATATTTGACTTTAAAGCTACCATATTACTATTTATTTTCTATTTGTCGTATTTAGTCTATAATCTTTTTTCCTTGCAGTTTAGGGTTAAAGAAGCAGTTTTAAATTATTTTATTTTCTCTCTGATAGCTGGTCATGGTTTGCAAGAGTAAATATTCAATTAGATCTACCGACATAATTACTCTGTTCCTTGATCTTTATTTTTTCCTACATTTCCATGTTTTTTTCCTGATATTAAGTTTTTTTGCAAAAAAAAATCATTTAATTATTTCTTAGAGTTCAAGTTGGCTGGTGATGAATTCTCATAGGTTTTGTTTCTGAAACTACCTTTATTTCACCTTTAATTTTTTAAATTTAAATTTCACTTAATTAATTTAATTTTTTGGATATTATATTTTTAGGGTAGCTTTAGAAGGAAAGGTTCAGAGATTTCCCATATACTCTCTGCCCTTACACATAGATAGTTTCCCTCATTATCAATGCACCAGAGCAGTACATTTGTTATAATTGATGAACCTACACTGGTACATTATAATCATCCAAAATCCATAGTTTACAATGTGGTTCCCCCTTGGTATACATTCTATGGGTTTGGACAAATGTATAATGACATGTATCCATCATTATGCTCTCATACAGACTATTTACTACCCTAAAAATATTACATTCTCCATTTATTCGTTCCTTCCCCTCCCCCTAATCCCCTAGCAACCACTAGGTCTTTTTAGTGTCTTCATAGTTTTGCTTTTCCCAGAATGTTCTATAGTTGGAAATATAATGTTAATATAGACTTTTCAGATTGGCTTCTTTCCATTAGTAATATGAATTTAAGGTTCTTCCTTACAGCTTCATGGCTTGTAGCTCATTTCTTTTTTTGTGTTGTATTATCCATTATCTGGATGTACCACAAATAATCTGTCCATTCACCTCCTAAAGGACATCTTGGTTGCTTTCTGTTTTCGGCAATTACGAATGAAGTTTCTATAAACATCAGTGTGCAGGTTTTGTGTGAACATATGTTTTCTGCTTCTTTGGGTAAATATAAGGAGTGTGATTGCTAAATTGTATGGTAAGGGTATGTTTGGTTCTGTAAGAAGCAGCCAAATTCTCCTTAAGTGTCTGTACCATTTTACCTTCCTACCAGTCATGAATGAGAGTCTCTGTTGTTCCACATCTTCACCAGCATTTGGTGTTGTCAATGTTCTGAATTGGTCAGTCTGATGGGTGTGTGGTAGTATCTCGTTGTTTTAATTTGCCTTTCCCTGATAACATATGATGCAGAGCATATTTTCATATGCTTATTTGCCATATCTACATCTGCGTTAGTGAAGTGTCTTAAAGTCTTTGCCCATTCACCTTCAATTTTGAAGGAGATTTTCATTATATTTAGAGTTCTAGGATGGCGGCTATTACTTCAACTTTTCAAAAGATGTCATCTCTTTGTCTTCTGGTCTCTAACCTTTCTATTATTTTTGGTCTACAATACCCCCTCCCCCTTTGGCCGCTTTGAAGATTTTCTTGTCTTCAAACAAGACATTCTTTGTTATGTTTTTTAGCAGTTTTACTGTAATTTACCTAGGAGTGATTTCCTTTGTGTTTGTCATACTTGTGTCCTTAAGCATTCTTGAATCTCTGGATCATGTCCATTTTGGAAAATTCTCTACCCCTGTTTAATTCAATATTTTTTCTGCCATACTTTCTCTTTCTTTTTCCATGACTCCAGTTTCACAAAGTTAGGTCTTTTTGCCATGTCCCATATTTTCCATTCTTTTTTCTACCCTAACTGAATAATTTTTAATAATCTAGTCAAAGATCAGTACTTCTCTTTTTTTTTCTGTATTTAACATGCTTTTGTACCCATCTATTATATTTTTAATTTCACTTGTATTTTATTTGATTTTTCTTTAGATACAATTCGCTGGCCAGAGTTTGTATTTTGCCTTTTATCTTCTAGTATATATTAATTGCAGTTCCTTTAACATCTATATCTCATCACTTTACTATCTAGATCCCCTGTGGATTGATTTCTCATTTTTTCCTGCTTGATTCTGCTTTTTGATAATTTTTTATTGAATGTTGGATATTGTATAGAATATGCTACATAAGATCTATGTGATTTTATTTTTCTCCAAAGGTTTTCTTGAGCTTTCTGCAAGTAGCTACAATAGAAGTAAATCACTTAATCCAATCAAGAACTGATCTGATTTAAGGCTAAATTTCAGTTATTATAAGGTTTGATGTATTCTAGTGTAGCTTTATCATTAGGGTGCAGTTTTGGGGGGACAGTCCAAAGCTTTTGATGTTTATAAGAGAGCTCTACCTCAGTGGGCTCTGACCTCCAATTTCAATCTCCTCAGAATTGTAAAACTACTGAGAGTTCTGCTTAATGTCTGGGACTCTTAGCTTCCACTTCCTGCTCATAATCTCCACCTCTAGGTGTGTGCAACTTATAATGCAGTAAAGGCCTGACTCATTTTAATGTGTTTACCTTCCCTCTAGGATTTCCAGCCTCACAATCTGGTTGCCATAGTAATCTTGATCTCCAATATTTGACTCTCCATCCCTGTGAAACATCTAAAGATATACTCAGCTTCCATGACTCTTGATAGCTACTTTTTACTCAGTTTCTCAACCTTTCCAGTTCATTGCTTAGACTTTAGCAAATGCATTGGAAAAAATGGCACAAAATTTCTTGGCTCACTTCAATGGGTTTTCTTCTTCTCAAATCCTGGATGACTTAGTAGCTCTCTGATACCTTAAAACCACTTTTAAAGTATTCGAGATTTTTTAATTGCCCAACAGTGGGGGAGGGATGATTAATTTTGTACAAGATAGACTTCATAACCAGATATGGAATTCTCCCATTAGCTTTCCTGGGCATGGCAATGTTAAAAGATAACCCAGACGATTTTGTTCTATACCCCCTTGCCACTGTTTTATGGCAAAAATCCTCCATGAGCAGGTTCAGTTTGAATCAGATAAGATTCAGAACTCCACCTTTTCAGAATGTTTTCCCCCTTAGCAAAAGAGCATGGTATGATGATCTCAGTTTTCAATCCTTTGAGATGATTATTGTGTATCCTTGTGGAATAATTCCTTTGGTACCAAGGTCTCTAACATAAAAGAGTCACTGTTGTGGGGATGATAGAGCAAAAATTTTTAAGTGAATCATCCAATATAATAATGAGAGATGAGAGCCATCTTTCGTACTTTGGTTCCCAGACCAATGTATTCTGGCTGTGGGAGAATCACCGTTTTTATAGGGTCCTGATTCAGAGAATAAACCACATCTTAAAAAATACCATTCCAGCCTACCAAGGTTGTATTATTGTCTCCAAGATGATGCTGTAACTGACTCTAAAATAGGCCACCGAACTGTTCTATAAAGCCAACTCTTCTTTGTCTGAGGTTTACAATACACTGCCATAAATCATTGGTTCTCAAGCGGGGGTGGTTTAGCAATGTCTGGAGACATTTTAGATGGTCATGACTTGTGTGGGGGCAGTACTAGTGGTATCTAGTGGGTGAGGGGCAAGGATGATGCTAAACATCTTGCAGTGCCAAGGACAACCTTCTGAAACAAAGAATTATCTTGTCTAAAATGTCAATAATGCTGCTATTAAGATATTCTGCCTTAAAATTTTCACTGTAAAATGAGTTTCTCGGTCAGAAGCAGTGTTATGTAGGTTAAAGTCACTGAGGATAGAGCATTCAGTGAATCTTGGAATAGTGGTCCTTTAAGACAGTGACCAGAGAAAGCAAATAAAAACTCAGTGTATTCAAGTGAGGGCAAATTGTTATCTCTCCCAAAAGGAAAAGTCAGATGTAATTAACTTGCCCCAGTGGAGCAACCAAACGTAGCTAATGCTACATCTATCGGGTCCTAGATCTAGCAAGTTATCCCTAAATACCTTGGCCTAATTCACTGATCATTTGGCTAAATTGAAACTTGATTGTGTTCACTGGATTGTAGTAGCTATTCCAACTCTCTTCCAACTTTATAGAACTAAAAATAGATGTGGTCACTTTGCTCAATGGGGAAATCTCAAAAGCCATTTTCATAACTATGCCCAATATTCTCTTTGATGAAGCTTGTTATATTTTTACTGACTCTTGAATTGCTGCCAGTGACCTAGCTATTTGGTCTGCTGTTTGGAAAACAACATACTGGCATATCAGAGACTCCTTTCTTTGGGATTACAGATGGTGGGGGGAAATAATCACAACTGCTCATCAAACCATCTGTGTCACTTATATAGATGCGCATTATTGGGGCCTGTTCTCTGAAGAGATTGCTGATGGAAATGGTACTATCCATAGTGCGGCCATTGGCAATCCGTCATTATACTGATATAATAACTCATCTATCATTCTAGACAGGGAAAAACTAAGGGACTCTAGATTGCTGGAATTATGTCCCTTGCCACAGGTTTATGCAGTTGTCCCCTGCCTATTCTTGGGAGACTGACCACACTGGACTTTTGACCTACTCTTGGAACTACTGGTGGTGCCTTATCCCTATTGAAAAGTTTTCAGGGTACAGTATTGCTGTCCAGTGATTAGCCAATTTCCAGCACACCATTGTGACTCTCAAAACTAATGAGTGTCACATTTTCAGATTTCCAGACTGTTTGCATCCTGACAACAACAGTATACTTTTTATAAAAGAAACCGCTCATCAATGGGCTTGTGGTCAAGGTATATGATGGGTCTTCCCATGCTTTCTACTATCTACATGCATCTAGTATTGACAAAGTTAAAACAGCCTCTTTAAAAACTCTACTTAAAAAACATTTCTTTTTCTGTCTTCCTCACTTTTTCCCTGGGTACATACCTTAGTAAGACAATTTCAGCACTGAATGCCACCTTCCCCAGAAAGGGATCATCTTCTCTCAGCCTCTTTCTAGGTAATGACTGGGACAAAGGGAGTGGTAGGTTATATCAACCTCTTAGGAAAATTGGGTATTTTGCACTAACCTTTGCTGGGTCATGATGACTCAGTGATGACTCCAAACCAAGCTAGCTGGTATACCCTGTAGGTGGCAGCCCAGTTAAAAGATGGCCTGGTGGGTTTAAGTTTCAATTTTTCTTTTTTAAATAAAGATTTATCTATTTATTGGGGGCAGGGGGCAGAGGGAGAAGGAGAGAGAGACTTTCAAGCAGACTCCCTGTTGAGAGCAGAGCGTGATGTGGGGCTTGATCGCACATCATGATCTGAGCTGAAATCAAGAGTTGGACACTTAACTGAGCCACCCAGATGCCCCAGATTTAAGCTTGTTTCTGAGTCAACCACCTGGGTTCCCTTATTGGACTAACTCGATCCTATTGCATAACACTTGGTTGAGTATTCTGCTTGCTGAATGCCCCTAAGTTCGTCTCTGTAAGTTATCCATTTTGAATCTGAGCTTTCTAGTTAGAAAGCCTGGGTACAAGGAGGTGATGACTGGAAAAACACTGCATTTGTGGCTACTTTTGAAAAGAGAATAACTTTGTGGCAGTAGAGGGAAAGCAATGATCCTGGCACTTGGAAAAGACACACTTTCAACCTGGTTATTTATAGGAGAGGCCTGGACATTAATGAAGTCTGTCTTTCAGAATCACCCCAAGAGCCTTCCTCATAAAGAAGTCAGCTTATATCTAAATTTGATGTAAGTCCCACTTGTGAGGGCCCCCACATCATTCAAAACACTTTCTGAGAGCAGATTATATGTCTTTGGGAATAACTTCTCGTGAAGTTAGGCATTGCTTTGCTTCTTGCTCCAAAACAAAATGACTGGTAACTTTCTTAGGGAAAGAAGATCTTAAAAGATCTTCAAGCATTTAAGGAAACACCATTGGTGGATCATATAGTCCTTAGGTAGCCATAAATATCTCCCCCCAATGAGGCTACCCTTGGTTAATCAAGGGGAGCTTCCCAGAGGATCACCAACCCATTATTTATGTACATGTTGTGGGGGCAGGTATCTATATAACAGGAGTTACCCAATTAGAAAAGGTGATAAAAATTTGTCCTTGACTTTAGCTGAAGTGATTAATGACACTATCTTGGCTGTAGAAAATATTCTGGGACGTTTCAACATAATGGCCTGGGCTATTTTAGATGATAGACTTGCCCTTGATTCCTATATATGGGCCAAGGCAAAGTGTGTGATTGCTGAAGATCCTGCTGTGCCTGGATCAATTCTTCAAGCCTAGTGGGAAGATAAATACAGAAACTTATGGAGAAAACTGCCTGGCTCTCTAAGGCAGACTCTGATGGTTGACAGGATTCATTCAGCTAGTAGATCCAGAATTCTTGTTGTCAATATTGTGCGTTGGCCCTTTCCTACTGCTTTGGAGTCCTACTGATAGCATCAATGAAATACTGTATGGGAGAAACTGAACAGATTTGATCCCAGCATCTGTCATTCAGATTAATCAGAGGGGCCAATAGAGTGACATATTAATGGGAAATTTTACCAGAAGCTAAGACATGGTAGAAAACACAGATAAAAAAAAAAAAAAGCCATTCCCTCACACATTTCTACATTTTTCCTCATGTCCATTAACAGCATCTTTCAAGTCTCTGTGGATTTGAGTTATAATTGACCTTCTGACTGCAGACTCAGAACTTTCCAGGTCTCATAGGAACAGCAGCTTCTTTGGGTTTTCTGTGCATGTTCTGGTTTTTAGCTTATTAAGTTCTGCTTAGTCACAAAGTGAAAAGCTTGTTTACTTTTTGCTTTCCAGAGATTTGTCAAAATTTTTGGTACACTGATGACCCCTTTTTTTACTCTGTACTGTTATTGGGGTTAGACTTCTTTGTAATTCTTCCAGTCCTCTCAGCTGAGTGGCAAGGGAGATAGATGTGTGTGCTCAGTCTGCCATTTTGAGTTGGAAGTCCCTGATTCAGTTTCCAACCCAATACTTCTCTAAAACGATTCTAGTGAATGTCACCTATGACCCACAGATTGCCAAATCTAACGGACCCATTCTTGGCTTATTTTACTTGATCTTTCTGGAATTTGACACTGTTGATTAGTTCCTTCTTTAAAAGTTCTCAACCTTGGGGTGCCTGGGTGGCTCAGTCGGTTAAGGCCTCTGCCTTCAGCTCAGGTCATGGTCCCAGAGTCCTGGGGTCGAGCCCCGCATTGGGCTCTCTGTTCAGCGGGGAGCCTGCTTCCTCCTCTCTCTCTGCTTGCCTCGCTGCCTGCTTGTGATCTCTGTCTGTCAAATAAATAAGTAAAATTTAAAAAAAAAAAAAGTTCTCAACCTTTCCCTTTGAATACTTGACACTTTCCTGGTTCTTCAAGTTCTTTTCCTATATTGTTTTATCAGATTATGTATCTTCTTCTTAACTCCTAAAATGCTGATATTACTAAGTTTTAATCTTTGTTCTTTCTTTTCCACTGCTAGTGCTCTCCCAGAGATGAGAGAGAAATAAAAGGAAATAAGATTAAAATAGAAATCAGACACTTCATCAAAAAGCCTATATACTAGAACATCAATCAATACTTCAAACCCATAAAAGAAAATAATTTCCATTTAGAATTCTATGTCCAATAAAACTATTAGTGTAAAATAAATGCATACTTTCAAGTATGCAAAGTCTGACACTGTCATTATGCAATCTGTATGCTTATAACTTCCAAATCTATACAATTAGCACAGACCTTGACACTTAGTTCCTGACTTTTTTTAAAAATTACCAATTAAATATCTCCATCTGGATATCTCAAAAGCTCCCGAAACTGGGGCATCTGGGTGGCTGCATTTGGCTCAGTTCATGATCCCAGGGTCCTGGGATCGAGACCCATATCGGGCTCCCAGCTCTGAAGGGGGCCTGTTTTTCCCTCTCCTTCTGCTGTTCCCTCTGCTTCTGCTCTCTCTCTCTCTCTCTTTCTCTCAGTCAAATAAATAGATAAAAAAATCTTTAAAAAAAAAAAAAGCTCCCTAAATTTAGTATGCTCAAAACTGAATTAAACAACTTGCTTGATAAAGTCTATTCCCTCTATTATATTCTTTATCTTCTCAAATTCTACCATTATTCCCCCAGCAAACTTCCAATCATTGCCAAATTCTTTCTCTCCTATCAGTAAGTAATCAAGTCTTCTCAGTTCTAACTACTAAATATTTCTCATTGCCATTCTCTACTTTTTTTCCTCACTATTGCTCCCTTAATTCATATTCTCATCATTTCCTGTCTGGCCTCCTTAACTTCTATCTTGACATACTCAAGTCCACCTTCTACACTATGGCAAGAATAATATTTACAAGGTAAGAATTCATATCTCTCCTTTTATTCAAAGACTCAATGGTTTTTCCAGTTCTTACGATAAAACCCCAAAACTCCTTAATTTCCTTATCTCTTTTCTGACTTTTCCCCCACTTTGCCATCTTTGCTCCAGCTATAAAAAATTATACCATATTATAATTTAATTATAAATAAATTATATATAAAATATATTATATTATATATATTATAATATATAATATTATAATAATATAATTATAATCCCTAATGCTGTTTCATGCCCCATATTTTTATTCCTATTGTTCCCACTGCCAAAAATCTCCATCCCTCTGTTGATGATAGCCCAATCATCCTTCAAGACTTAAGGGAAGCATCAGTTTTTCTAAGAAAACTTTTCTGAATTCCTATACAACCCTGCCATTCTGTACAGATAGATGTTTACATTTGTATGTCTCCAGTATGCCCTGAAAATACCTGCTAACATGCCTGCTCCCAGCTAGACTAGGAATTCTTTAAAAGCATGGACCATGTCTTGGTTACACTTACATAATCCACGCAGTGTTTAGCGCAGTCAAAATTTATAAATGAACAGATAAATAAGTAAGTGAATGAATAAAACCTTCATTATCCTTTGTTCTGGATAATCCTCCTCCAAACTATTATCCTTTATTTAAAGTATTGCTAATTCTCTCCTTCCTTTTATAAATTGACAACCTGGGATAGTAGCCGGAAGATAATTCCCAGATAGGTTTGGAAGGAATCTGAAAGTAAGTATTGAGAAATATGCTCTATTTTCTTTGTAAGCCTACAAGTCATTCAGAGAAATCCAGCCCAAGGGATTAAAGCAATAAAATGGTAAATTCTCAGGGAGGTGCTCTGGAGGTAGGTCTGGGTAGTCTCCAGAACCCCATCCATACACTATGTAGCAGTACGGAGAAAGTAACTGAGAATTCTCAGGAGAAAGGCAGGATACAGAAGGACAAGCACTGAATCAGAGAGAGCTTGGTTCAGGATAGGAGGCAAGAGCTTTACAACAAAGCAGAAGGAATGGAGAAGTCTGTGGATTCCAGCTGACACTCTCAGGTAAAAGTCACACCACAGCAGGCATGGCAAGGAGAGAGTTGATACTCAAAGACCAAGTGAGATGAGAAACCCAAACCAGGGACTCCTCAGGACTAGAGGCTCCTTCTCAATGCCAGAACAATGTAAAACTCAGCCAGAATCTTAGATTAACTCCAAGGAGAAAGACAGGAGAAAGGGAAGGGGGTATAGAACCCCTGGATGGCTGATATATAAACCAGATGGGACAAGTCGATAGTAGCTGATAGTAATGCTCAGGTCTGGCTGCAGAGCATTAGATCAGCCTGTATAAACTTGAAAGGAATAGGGTAAGTTGTCTGTCCTAGGAAGATAGAGGAGATCAAGAGAAGAGTTGTCAGTTAGAGAAAATTAAAAAAGTTCTCTTTCTCCACATGGGAGTCCTAGTGTGTATATTTGGATCTCCCTGCTTCAACCCTCAGTTATCCATGGAAACCACATATCCCCAAAACTCCAGGAGAGTTCTAACCAAATATTCTTGTCTTTCTGATTTTATCAACTGTTCAAAGCCCACAGACTCCAGGCTCTGGTTTAGAAAATACTGTACAGTTACATTATTGACCTTCCCCTACCCCGATCCACACACAAGGAAAAAAAATAGATGCTAAGTTACATGTTGCTTTCCAGTCTCTTTAGTTGTGATCCTGGCATTGTCAGGAATGTTGTATGGCACATACTGAACAGATTTACACGCACGATGTTGGAGAACTGAGACATAGTTAAATTTGCACATTGGCCCTTTGGGAGTGACATTCTGCACTGTTTCTCCATTTGTTTCATCATTTCATTAGTAATTATGCATAACAAATGTGACCCTCCAGTGAGAAATAATGATAGCAATAGACAAACATTATTAACCCTTGAAGGAAAGCTTTTAGGAAAGTCAAGATTAGTTAAGGTCTTTAGTCAAATTAGCCTCAGGAAGTTTAGTGTAAATAAAAACAATCAGAAGCTCAAGGACCTCTTGGGTGGTTGGAAGTAGGAGGAGAAGAAAGTTGTAATTAAGTTTCCTTTGTCATCAACCACTTCTCAGATAAATGATCGTAAATTACTGGAATGTGTCTTAACTCTTGGCTCTGGAAAGCCATTAAAAAGTTCAATCTTCTGACTTGCTTTAGAAATTTGGTGTAAGTAATTGGAAAAGTAGGAGATTCTTAGGTTCAAACCTCTGGCTCTCCTTAACTTCTTAATAAAGCTTCTAAATAAACTACAATGAAGACGCTTAAACTAAACCACATTCTGGCCTGTCTACTGGGTCGCTTTTGCTGGAAGGAGCAGATAGATTTTCCATCATATTCAATTTCATTAGCTACTGTTGCTTTTTGGGAACCAACTTATAACACATGCAGATAAACATTCCCTTGTGATAAGGCTGTGTTTATAAACTGGGTTTAGGATGAAAGAAAACCCTAAACTGATGTGTTTTCACTGTGGGGTTAATGGTGCTTTACTAATCCCCTTTCTGTGGGCCAGCAAGGCACAGGCATTTGAGCATTTTGGGTGACTCTCACATGTTTGCCCTCTTAAGCATTGTAATGGGAGGAAACCCCTTCCCCTGCTCAGGAATGCAAAGAAATGATGCCCCTCCTCCTGGGATGGAACTCCGGTCCAGTAAAAATAAAAATGTATGGACTTTTAAAAGTTTACTAGTAAGGGTTGAATGAAAGGTATTTGTCCTTTTAATAACTTAAGGCTTCATGCCAGCGTCTCCTCTCTCTGTTTTTGTCTCCTTGCCATGGAAGTGGGTCTCTCCTGCACTAAGGAGGGAAAACAATGAGAGGAGGCTTCTAGGTGGTGGAAACCTGTTGCAGCTTTAGCCTGGGCTTCCACCCTTCTTCCCAGGAAAGAGCTGAAGGCTTAAAGAAAATACGTTGTTAAATATTTCAAAGTACAGAAAGGCAAAAGGAATGATGTAATGAATACACATGTACCCAACGCAGCTCAAGAAATGTATCATTCTAGTATAGCTGAAGCCCCTGTGTACATCCCATTCTGTTTTCCCATACCCCATCTTTCTCCCCTGCTTCCAGATACAAGCTTTTCAATTTTCTTATGCATTAATGGGTCCCTAACCAAAAAAAAAAAAAGGAAGAAGAAGAAGAAGAAGAAGAAGAAGAAGAAGAAGAAGAAGTGCTCCAAGATTTTTTTGAATATGTAATAGAATTTTGACATATATATCCTTTTGTAACCTGTCTGTCTTGTTTTTGAGCTTTGTCCTCATGGATCAAGGGTTTTTGTTTGTTTGTTTGTTTGTTTTTTACTTAGATATAATTTGCATATAACATTATGTAAGTTTAAGGTGTGTAATGTGTTGGTAGTTTTGATATATTTATATACTGCAATATATAATTGCCACCATAACATAACAGCTTTGTCATGTTATGCAATTAGCATTTCTTTCTTGAAGCAAATGATATTTTATCATGAGTTTTATCATGCACATCATTCCATGGCATCATTTCTGCTGAATGCTGCATGGCTATACCACTATCTTTTCACGGAAGTCATTCTTTCCTCTTGAACAGATAAAGCCATGCTGGGAGCATTAATGAGACCCTCAGACGGCAGAATCTATAGCAAATGCAATATCTCCACCTAACAGAGATTCTCACAAATAGAAAATGTCAAAGAAAATGCATAATGGATGAGGCTTTTGTAGTTCACTTTCTGCTTTAATTTAATTCTACCGTGCTTTCATTTGTAGGTATGCTGAAGTGTATTTCTACAACTCAGTGAGTTCATGCTTTCTACACTTCACATTGAGTGTGTGCTGAAATAAGAACTGAGAGCTGTTGTCACCTGCTCCTGTTGTTCTGGGACCCAAATATTCCAGCAGGTAAAGGCATTCTTGGGTGCTTGTCTCAGGGTGTTCTTGGCTTCAGAGGAAAGATGAAAAGGTGAGGAGAGTTTGGCAAGTTCAGGAGATTTCTGCCTCGAGAGATTGGCAGCTTCCAGAGAGTTCCCAAAAGGTTGCTACTGACAAGGACTAGGGTTTCTTTTCTTTTTGCATCTTAGACCTTATATAACAGCAGAAGGCAAGAGGCTAGCAAGTTGGAATGGTTAGGCTACCTTCTGATTTTAAGGAATGAATTAACAAGTGCACTGGGCAAGGTCATGGGTTGCTGACCCCCAGGCCTGGCTTCCATTCCCTAAGCCTTCTATCTTTTGCTTCTCCTACAAGTGTTAGTCATTTTCTTATCTCTTCTGTTGCAGACGTGGTAAGCCCAGAGATTCTGATCTATTGAAAAGTGTTTATTAAATCCTGCTGAGTCTTCCTCTGAAATGCCTCTTATCCACACCCCTTCCTTTCCAACACCTCCCCCCAACCCCTGCCCGTCCCAGCCATCACTTCACACCTGGATGGCTCTCATGGGTTCACAGCTAGACTCAGCGAGGCCCCCTCTTCTTCACTAACTTGTCCTCTGGCCATGGCTGTTCATCTTCCTCAGACACTTTTTTCCACAGTTCAGTGGTCCCCAAACCTTCAAAGACTCCCTGTTTTCTAGGACATCAAACCCAAGCTTCTCTCCTGAGTTTCCCAGACCCATAATTTGTCCATCCTAGTGAACCTTACTTCCTGTTGTTTCATGTGATCCAGCTTTAGCTCTAGTTTGGCTAATCTCTCTCAGATTCATCAATGCCATTCTCATGCCTCTCTGCTGATGTTATTTTCTCCCTGGGAATATTTTATCTCTTCAATCCTTTCATTCAGCCACAGCATACATATTGCAAGCCTCCTGTGTGCCAAATCCTAGTTTCAAGATTAAGATTTTTAAATTGAATTTTGTGACTACTTCATCTCTATTAATCTCTTTTTCTTATTACTCTTAACCACTTAAAATATATAATAATAAGTAGAATATTATATATATCAGGCTCAGGGCATAATGCTAAAGGCAACTGAGAGACATGGACCCCTGTCCTCAAGTAGCCTTCACATAAGCAGTAAGAGGAATGAAAAGAATTTCTGTCTCTAGAGAACTATTTATGTGAGGCAAGGTGTGCAAATTAAATGAAATGGAATGTGATTAATGGAGTGATGATTTAGCACTAAATTATGTATAACCTTATTTTTTTCACTCTTGTTTCAAATGGGTTTTCCTTATCTTCTTGTTGGAAGATAAGGTATTTGAGCACAGAAGCTAAGCCTTCTTTGAATTGTCCCAGTTCTTAAACAGGGCTCAACGCACACTTGAGCCTTTGCCAACTTTGTATTGCTTCTGACTTCCACAAAATGAAGTGCTTCTTTGCCTGTATTCCCAGGAACACTACTGATGGAAGGAGGTCCAGGGTGTAGCCACATTCCCAGCTATATTCTCAATTTATTTCCTAGAACAATAGAAGCCCTTGGATGAGAGCAAGGCAGCAATGCAGTGAAAGCGGGTGAAGTCTGGACACCCACCTGCCTTCCCAGTGGTTCCACTCTTCTGGATCTGTGAAAGGTATTATTGTATTTCCCCCAGAAATGTCTGTCCATATGTTCACATCTTTGGATCCACTCCTTTCCAAGATGTGCTTCCTTTGTTGGAGTCCTTGCTCCTGACATAGTGTGACATTTTTACCATTCTCTTAAGTCACAGATCCTAGCAAGACTGTATGATTTTAAGTCAGGGAATGGAGTATGCCTTCCTCCGCCCACTGTAGAGGAATCTATAGTGGTTTTGATTGGATTTTAGATTGTTTGGAGCTGAATTTTAGTCCAGATCACCCTGCTATGAGTTCAAAGCATTGCAGATGGCTGTGGCATGCAGCCTGTATTTCTGCCTGCTCAGCAACTTCATTCTCTGTGGTAGAGGTTCATTTTGAACAAGACCAGTTTTAGGACTTAATCAGAGTGGTGCTCTATGATGAGTCTGCACTTTAGTGTACCCTGTCTCCCTCCTACAGAACTGTATGCTACGGCTTTTAAATTTAGAATATTGGGTCTGAACAATAAATCATGACTTTTCAGAAAAGATGGTGAAATTATTTTTTACTTGGAAGAAAGCAAGCTATCAATTCTTAAGAAGCTGGTGATCTATGATACAATTTTTAAATTGAGAACCAATAATAAATAGGGCATTCAGGGATGTGGCAAGAGCATGGCCACAAGCAACCCAAGTCATTCTATTACAATGTAACATACCAGTTAACTTAATGATACTAACAAATTACTTGGAGTGTGGGGAGAAAAGGAAAAGACTCCTCATGGATGTTTCTAATAACACAGAGAGGTAGCTCTAGACTTTTCTAATTTTGGAAAAAATTGAGATATCAATATTTGTTTAAAAATTGGAATGTGGTGGGGAAGGGGAGGCCACACTAATTGACGAGCACATACAGATTTTCTATAAAATATCTAGACTTTAAAAAAAAAGATGAAGATTATATCTTTCTTTTCCCTCCACATACCTACCCCCTGCCCCCAGTATGTTATTTCAATTTATAGTTGGCCTAGGAGGCCATATTATTTTAATTTCCATTTTATGAGTAAGGAAATTGGGACACAGTGGTACAAGAAGAATTCAAATTCAGAACATCAGCTGAGAAACCAGAAGCTGCAATTGTTCCAGTACCAGACCTATGTTCACTTTAGAAGACTAGGATATTTTAGAGAAATGGGAAGATGACATCATTAGGAAGTTGCTATGGTCTGAATGTTTGTGTCCCTTCTAAAATTCATATGTGAAATCTACCCCAAATGTGGTGGTATTAGGGGATGGGGAGTTTGGGAGGTCATAAGGACATGAAGTAGAGCTCTCATGAACAGGATTAGTGCTCTTAGAAGAGAAACTCCATGGAACCCCCTAGTCCCTTTTTGCATGTGGGAATACCATAAGAAGTCTGCAGTCGAAAAGAGGGTCTTCATTCAACCATGCTGGCACCCTGATCTTTCCAGCTTCTAGAACTATAAGCAATAAGTTCCTGCTATTTACAAACCACCCAGTCTGTGATATTTTGTTATAGCAGCCCAAACAGACTAAGACAGATGCATTTCTATGATGATTTATACAATACTCCTCCCAACAACAGCATCATATATAATTTTATCAAGTGTATGTGGGACAGTAACAAAACAGACAGTATTCTGTGTCATAAAATAAATTTCAAAAATTTTAATAGGTTTTAAGTATCTGAAGTATTTCAGAGTACTTTTTCCTGATAACAATGACATTAAACTAGAAATCAACTATGGAAAATATTTCTGGAAAATCAATAAATAGTTAGAAATTAAATAGCACTTATCTAAACTGAAAATTCGTGGCTCAAGGAATACATCACAAGAGAAACTGTAAAAATTATAGAAGAGTTTTATATAAATGAAAAAGAAAACACAACTTATGCATTATGTATTAAATTATGAGACTGATTTAAAACAGTACACTTAAAAGAAAAATGTATAGCACTTAAAAACTATATTATTACAGAGAAAAAGTTGTAAAGTCAATGATCAAATCTTCCATCTGGAGAAACTAGAAACAGGAAAACATCAGTAATTAAGTGGAAAGAAGTAAAAATTAAGTACAGAAACTAATAACGTTTAAGAAAAATGAAACTACCCAAGCAATAAAGAAAATCAATATATCTAAAAGCTTATTTGAGAAGATCCATATATTGGTTAAAAACCAGAAAGATTTATTGGGGGAAAAAAGAAAACACAAATTATCACTATCTTTGACTGACTTACTTCACTAAACATAATATATTCCACCTCTGTCCATGTTGCAAAAGGCAAGATATCATTCTTGTTGATTACTGAGTAATATTCCATTGTGTATATATGCCAGACCTATCTATTCATCATTCAATGGACACTTGGACTCATTCTATAATTTGGCTTTTGTAGATAATGCTGCTATAAACATTTGGGATACATGAATCCCTTGTTTTTTTATTCTTTGGATAAATACCTAGTTGTGCAGTTGCTGGATCATAGGGTTCTACTTTCAATTTTTTGAGGAAACTTCATACTGTTTTCCAGAATGGCTGCAACAGTTTGCATTCCCACCAACAGTGCAAGAGGGTTCCCCTTTCTCCACATCCTTGCCAACACCTATTGTTTCTTGTGTTGATGATTTTTGCTATTTTGACAGTTGTGAGGTGATATCTTGTTGTAGTTTTGATTTGTATTTCCCTAATGATCAGTGATGTTGAGCATCTTTTCATGCGTCTGTTGCCTACCTGTACGGCTTCTTAGGAAAAATGTCTATTCATGCCTTCTGACCATTTTTTAATTGGATTATTCATTTTTTGGGTGTTGAGTTTTTTAAGTTACTTGTAGATTTTAGATACTAACCTTTTATGAGATATGTAATTTGAATATATCTTCTCCATTCCATAGGTTGCCTTTTAGTTTTGTTAATTGTTTTCTTCACTGTGCAGAAGATTTTTATTTTGCTGAAGGCCCCATAGTTCATTTTTGCCTTTGTTTCCATTGCCTCTGCAGACATATCTAGAAAAATGTTGTGATGGCTGATGTAAAAGAAATTATTTCAGGTCACATATTTAGGTCTTAACCCATTTTGAATTTATTTTTGTGTGTGGTATAGGAGAATGGTCCAGTTTCACTCTTTTGCATGTTACTGTCCAGCTTTTCTAACACAATTTGTTGAACAGAATGTCTTTTTCCCATTGGATATTGTTCTCTGCTTTGTTGAAGATTAATTGACCATATTATTGTGGGTTCATTACTGGGTTTTCTGTTCTGTTGCATTGATCTAAATGGCTATTTTTGCACCAGTACCATAATGTTTTGATCATTACAGCTTTGTAATATATCTTCAAGTCTGGAACTCTGATGCCTCCAGTTTTGTTTTTCTTTTTTCAAGTTTACTTTGGCTATTTGGGGTCTTCTGTGCTTCCATACAAATTTCAGGATTGTTTGTTCTAGCTCTCTGAAAAATGCTGTTGGTATTTGGTGGGGATTGAATTAAATGTGTAGACTGCTTTGAGTAGGACAGACATTTTAACAATATTCATTCTTCCAGTCCATGAGCATGGAATATTTTTCCATTTATTTGTGTCATCTTCAATTTCTTTCATTATTGTTTTATAGTTTTCAGAAGGTGGGTCTCTCACCTCTTTGGTTAGGTTTATTCCTAGGTATCTTATTCTGGTGCTATTGTAAATGGGATTGACTCCTTAATTCCTCTTTCTGCTGCTTCATTATTGGTGTATAGAAATGCAATAGATTTCTGTATGTTGATTTTGTATACTGAAACTATACTGAATACATTTATCAGTTCTAGCAGTTCTTTGGTGGAGTCTTTTGCTTTTTCTATATAGAGTACAATGTCATCTTCAGATAATGGAAGTTTTACTTCTTCCTTGATGATTTGGATGGTTTTTATTTCTTTTTGTTGTCTGATTGCTGTGGCTAGGGCTTCCAGTATTATGTTAAATAACAGTGGTGAGACTGGACAACCCTATCTTGTTCTTGACAGGAGAAGCTGATTCTAAAATTTGTATGAAAATTCAAAGGACATAAAGCAATTTAAACACTCTTGAAATGGTAGGAAAAAAGTTGAAGTATTTATACTGTCTGATTTCAAGTCTTACTGTGATGCTACAGAGATTAGGACAGTGTGATATAGACATGTAGATCAATGTAATAGAATAGGGAGCTCAGAAGTAGACTGACACATGTATGGTCAATTGACGTTCAATAAAAGTGTTAAGATAATTCAATGGAGATAGTCTTTTCAACAAATGGTGCTGAAACAACCAGATATCTTATGGAAAATATCAACTTAGAAACTTTACCTCACACTATATGTATATCACAGACTTAAACCTAAGTGCTGAAACCATAAAACTTCCAGGAGATGACATAGGAGGAAATCTTTGTAACATTGAGTTTGTCAAAGACCATATATATAGGACACAAAAAGCATGAACCATGAAAAAAAACTTCATAAGCTAGACACTAGAATGAATCATTTTGCTCTTCAAAGGACACTGTTAAGGAAATAAAAAGAGGAGCCACACAGTGGAAAACAATATTTGCAGAATATATACCTGATAAAGGATTTGTACTCAAAATATATAAGGAACACTTACAACTCAATAGGCAAAAACATAAACAACCCAATGAAAAACTGAGCAAAAGATTTTAAGGCACTTCACAATGACAACATATGAATGTAAATAAGTACATATTCAAAATGAGTAGTAATCAAGAGATTCTACTACATACCCAACTGAATGGCTAGAATTGAAAGACTGATAATACCAAGGGCTGACAAGTATGCTGAGCAACTGGAACTTTCATACATTGTAGTGAGAATGCAAAATGTTGCAACCACTACGTAAAACAGTTAATTTTATAAAGTTAAAGCTAAATATAGACTAACCATATGGCTCAGGAATTATACTTATAAGCATTTACCCAAGAAAAATGAAAATATAGGTTCCCTACAAAGGCTTATTATGTAAATGTTCGTAGCAGCATTTTTCATTAAAGCCCCAAACAGAACACTACTCAATATCTACTAATAGGTGAATAAATACACTGTGGTATGCCCACGCAATACAACACCATTTCACAGCAAAAAGGAATGAACTACTGATATATCCAACAGCATGTATGAATTTCAAAAGCGTTACACTGTATGAAAGAAGCCTTACACAAAATAGCATATACTATATGAATTCACTCATATGAAATTATACAGAAGGAAAAACTATAGGCATTAAAAGCTCAGTGGTTGCCTGGGGCCAAAGGTAAAGAGAGAGGCCTAATGCACAGATGCAGAAATAGAGGGGACTTTTGGCCTGATGGAAATATTCTTTATCTTGAGTGCAGTAGTGGGTACATGACTGATTACATTCAGCAAAATTCTGAACTGTTAAGTTAAAATCAGTGAATTTTATTGAAATTAAACCTTGAAAAGCTGATTTTTCAAAGAGCCATTATTTAAAAATTCAAATTCTGAAAATTGCAATGTAAAATTTTTTAAAGATTTTACCTATTGATTGATTGATTGCATTGGGGTGGGGGAGAAGCGGGCGGCAGAATAGAGGAAGAGAGAATCTCAAGCAGACTCCCAGCCAAGCACAGAGCCTGATACGGGGTTCGATCTCACAACTCTGAGACCATAACCTGAACCAAAATCAAGAGTCAGATGTTTTATTAAATGAGCCACCCAGGCACCCCTAAAACTGTGTTTTATGTTAAATTTGTGTGACATTGTTTTGTGGGCTCTGTTGGTTAGTATACCTTGTGGTAGAACTTGATGTCCATCTTAGTGCAGTACTTTGTTTTTTATCGCAATCTTGTCTTAGCTTTTTTTTTTTTTCAATTAAAAATCTTTACCAAAAGTCAGATTTCCATAAAAATTGGAAGCCAACTTACTGCTATTTTGCTCAATTTAGAATAACCAGTTTTGCTCTAAGAAATAGAACTGTGAAGCCCACAAACTTCCTCCACTTTTTCCCTTGAGGGTTCGAAAACCCTGTGGCAGAGGATAGGTCAGGAATGCAGCAGTGATCACTTCAGGGACAGGGCAGAAGCTGGCCCCTCGCTTGGTTGACTCCCACACCTGGGATACTGGAGTGTGATTGCCCAACAAGAAATAGTCAGGATGGTGCATACTAGTGAAAACTCCACCATTTTTTTTTATTAACATATAATGTATTATTTGTTTTAGGGGTACAGGTCTGTGAATCATCAGGCTTACACATTTCACAGCACTCACCATAGCACATACCCTCCCCAATGTCCATAATCCAGCCACCCTATCCCTCCCCCACCCACCGCCAGCAACCCTCATTTTGTTTCCTGAGACTAAGAGTCTCTTATGGTTTGTCTTCCTCCCGATCCCATCTTGTTTCATTTTGAAAACTCCATCATTAAAGGCAGGATTAACACTGGGGAATCACTGATCTGTGGCACTTAGGTTACCATTCACAGCATAAAGCAGTGATTTGTAATTGAGTTTGAAAGAGGCCATGATGGACTTGAATCTTGGTTCTGAGAGTTCTTACCTGTGCACTGTTAGGTTCAATTTGCACATCTCCAAAATGCAGAGATATACACTTTTATTAATACACTTTTATTAATATGAAGATTAAATGAAATAATATATGTAGAATGCTTAGTATGGTGCTGGACACATAGTAAGTACTAAATAAACAGGAGCTATTTCTTGGCTTTTCTCACTAGGATTGTTCTGTCCTAGGACCACAGGGAACCCTGAAAAAAAGGTGTTTGAGCTCTCAGAAGAGTAAGGCAGAAGCCCAGGGAGAGAAGCCAGGTAGAAAACTACAGAGTAGGATGACTTGAAATTGTCTGCCATGAGATGGGACTCAGCAGTATGGGAAAATATGAAATAGGTATGGCTGGGTTACTCTAGCAGGGTCCCTAACTCCCAATATCCATTTTTAAGTTTTTCTTTGGCTCATTTCATCTATTTGCCTGTCCATTTTCAACTTATTTTCTTACATTTAAAAGATATTATTCTAGTAAAAGATATATTCTAGTAAGACTGTTTTTAAAAAGGTACAGGAGAACCTTAAAGGCAGATGTGTCTAAGTCCCTAATTGGTTGACTTTATGTTAATCAAAGGGAGACCATCTTGGGTGGGTTCGACTTAATCAGTTGGAAGGCCCTTAAAAGAGGGTTCAGGATATCACTAAGTGAAGGAAGCCAATTTGAAAAAGTTACCTACTACATTATGTAGAAAGACCAGTAGTTTCCAGGGGCTTGGGAGAAAGGAAGAATGAATAGTTAGAGCCCAGGGAATTTTTAAGGCAGTGAAACTACTTTGTAGGATACTGTAAGGGTGAATATATGTCATTATACATTTGTCAAAACCTACAGAATGTACGACACCACCGGTGAACCCTAATGTAAAGTAGGGACTTTGATTGATAATGATCTGTCATTGTTGGTTCATTGATTGTAACAAATGTACCATCCTGGTGTAGAATATTAATGGCAAGAGAGGCTGTATGTGTGTGGGGAAGGGGTGAGTGGGAACTCTATACTCTTTGCTTAGTTTTTCTGTGAACCTAAAACTACTCTGAAAATTAAAGCCCATGAAGTTTTAAAAAAATGAACCAAACCACCCATGATGTCACCACTTTTAGGAATATTCTTACTTTTGGGGCACCCACTTGCTCAGTGGATTAAAGCCTCTGCCTTCAGTTCAGGTCATGATCCCAGGGTCCTGAGATCAAGCCCCACATCAGGCTCTCTGCTCTCTCCCCGTCTCTCTCTGCCTGCCTCTCTGCCTACTTGTGATCTCTGTCTGTCAAGTAAATAAATAAAATCTTAAAAAAAAAGAAAAAGAAATATTCTTATTTTTGCAGAGTGATCCTTGTGCACATAATACCTATCTCCATATAGTTGTGAGTATTGAGGAATAATCACTTGACCTTCTGTACCTGAACTATTTAATTCACTTGTGAGATATACTAGACACCAGAACTTAGTGGATAAGCAGAAGGTAGGAAGCTAACATTTATGGAGTATTTACCGGGTACCAGGCCTTGTGCCAGGTGCTTTACACATTTCATTTTATTTAATCCTCTTAAAAACCTTATGAGATAACTGTTATTATCCCCACTTTATAGGGAAGCCAACTATAATTTTAAGGTAACTCAATTGCCAGATTAACCAAAGATCATCCTTGGATAAGTTTAAATGTTACTGGTCATATACCCAGCCCAGATATTCTTATGATAGGAAGAATAGGTCAGAATAATATTTAGCAAAATGGGTTTTATTAAACCCCAATTTCAAATGAAGTTAAAAACTAGATAAATGATAGATAGATATTGATAGCCATATAGAGATATAAATATATACCTCTCTCTTTTTTCTTCTTCTAAAAGTTTGGTCACTCTAGGTGAAAATCAGAAAAGCTTCTTTCCTATATAGAACATCTCAGGGCTTTAATAGGCTAATATATACTGTGAATTTCCATCGTTTCCCATTTTTGAAGCAGAAGTATTGCAACACTAGTTCCATCAAACACACATTGGGAAATCCCAACCTATAACATTATTCATAATTTATTTAGTGAACTCACTAGTTAATTTTAAGAATTTCCAGAATATATTCTATGACAGTGTCCACAAAAAAATTCCAAGTTTTATCTTATTATTTATTTTATCAAATGAATAATATACTTTGGGGTTAAGCCAATAAAATGATGTAGAAGCATAGAATTGTAGGCCTGGAAGAGATCACAAGAACTCAATAGGTCACCTCCCAGGCTTTAGAGAGGACCACACCTAAGCCATCATGGACAGATGGGTATCTAGTTTGTTGTAAAAGACCTCCAGGGAAGAAAATTCCATAACCTCCCTGTAACTTATTCCAGATGCCCAAGCTCTTCCGAGAAAACGATGAGTTCCTTGAAGCTCTTCTAGCGTATTGTGTGAGTACTGTGTGCTTTGTCATCATGATAGCGTATTATATGCAGGTGTTCAGATTTTTAGAAAGGGTGCTGGTGAAAGTAAGCTGTAGATCTCTGTATCTATATAGATATAGATATATAAATATATAAGATATACATAGATGCATTCCTCTACCTGTCTACTTCTACCTATCTACTTTTATCTATCATCTATCTATCCATCATCTATCAAGAGAGAGCACAGGAATTAAAAACGTCATCTCAGAATTATCTTTGGCTTCTATATATTTTCAATTTCAATTCGTCTTCTCATCCTCTTTCTCCTTTGAAGTATCTCTTGATTCAGCTGCCTCCTCTTTTTCCCTTGCACCCATAGTTCAAGCTCTTTCTTACTAACTTGCAATTTTCACATAACTCTTGACAGTGCTAAAACATTCATCTTTAAAGTGCAGGTCTATCATGTCACTGCCATGTCTAACATTTCTGGTGACTTCCTATTGTCAACAGAATGAGTATGAGCTGCATAGGCTGGCCTATGTGGTTTGGCCCCAACTTCCCTTTCCCGTCTCATCTCTGGTTACACTCCACCACAGTTCTACATGTTGCTCACAGTGAACATGCTTCCCTGACCTTGTGGATTTTCATGCTTTTGTACCTTTGATTTTTTTGATTCCTTCTGCCTGAAATTACATTCCTTCTCCTCTTTGTGGCGTTCTTATTCGCCTGTCAAATCTTAGCTCCTTTGTGAAAGTGCTTCATTCTCTCTAGGCCAAATTCATTATTTTCTCACATGTTGGCTTTTTAAAACTTTTGCACGTATCCCACTCACATCCTTTAGAAAACTGTCATAAAATGTGGCAGCTAATAACCAATGGGTAACACGATGATGTGTGCTAGAGCGAGGGGCCATGGGCGACTTCTAAAGGAGTAAGCACAAAGGAAACCAGGTCTGACTGTCTGACCAGCAAAGGAAAATGGTGATTGTGACTATAATGGTGAACACGAGGGAGAAAACCACATAAAGACCCTGCCCTAGGGAATGAGAGGGCTGTGTGTCACCCAGGAAAGAGAGGCAGGCACAGGGTTGAGGATGGGCAGGAGCTGCCCAGCTTCCCCTGGAACCAAGGAGGCAGGACACTGGGCAGCCAGCAGCCACAGAAACAAGAAGCCTCTGGAAGAAGAGCTTCCAACTTTGCTACCATCCTCAGGATTAGAGATGAGTGTGCCAAGGCCAGGAACTTCGGAGGAAGGGAAAGGGCCATGGTCAACATCACATCACAAGGACAGATCTAATGTTGTTTTATGCTACAGTGATTTGTATCTTTCTATGGTCAGAGCACCTGACCAGCATTTCAGCTGTTCTCAGGAGTTCTGGCTGGGTGAAGAGGGAGTATGCCAACTTGGCAACACTGAGTGAGGCTCATTACCTGAGCACAATCCAAATAAACTGCAGTGATGAGTATATTTAATAGTGCTGTTGGATCATTGAATGAATGCATGAACCAGAAATGGAAGGCTCTCTTAGGAAATAACCATCTAACAAAGTCTCAATGGTTCGTAGTTGATTTTTCTGTACGGAAATAAAACAGGTGTCCTAAAACACGTGAAAGTAACATACACATCTAAATAATTATTTTTTTTTCTGCAAAGTGGTTACGTTAAGTGACTGCACTCCTACAATAATCATGTTTCCATTTCTGTTTTGTTATAATTTTTTTAATGTCTACCGTGTGCTAGACTCTTCTATCAGTGCTTTATAATCTCTAATCTAACAGCTTTTGTTGGAGGTAAGCATTGTTATCTTCATTTTAAAGATTAGAAAACTAAATAACTTGCTCAGCAAGGGCAACAGATAGGTGAGCTGGTGGCAGAGCCAGTGGTTACTCAAACTCCAATCTGAGACCTAAGTTCATATTGTTCTTATTACACAGACTTAGAGACATATAGACATATTATATATAAACATATATACATATATACATAGACATATAGACTTAAGACATTTTAGAAGGAAATGCTTTTAGAACATAAGGTGCAATCATCTAATATACTCAATACCAACAAATCTTTTTACTTCTAAGATGTTTTAAATATGTTTAAATATGTTTTAAAGACAGTCAAAAGAATTTGGAATCCACTGTAGTGAAAATGGTGGGAAATTGGGTGTCCGTTAATATAATCTGGGGCCAAAAAGGAGGTGTGACTCTGGAGAACATACGTTGAACACTGTATAATTTTCCTAAATGAAGTAAAAGATTTAAATGTAAAATATCAGGGGCTGTGGAGTTTCTAAACTACCCCGGACCCTGAAAGACTGGGATTTGGTATAGAGAGTGTGAACATTTTAATTTTATTTCAAATCTATAACCTCACCGTTGACAAATAGGAGGGCTGTTTTAGGTCACTGCCTTTTTTTCCTCCTCCTCAAATTCTGTATCAGCAAGTGACAGAGCCAGTCTTTGAACCCTCGACTGTCAGGCTCCAGCTTCTATCCACTGTATGTTCTGGCCCTCGAACACATTGGGATGTGCATTTAGAGCCCAAGGCTCTGGCTAGTGAGCCTTCATCCTGTGCTAAGATCTCCGAGAATGATGGCCAGAGACCTCATCTCTGACCCTTGAGCAGATCGTAAACATCACGACATCCTCTCTGTTATACTGAGCAGAAATTCATCTCCACGTTGTGGGTATTTCAGGATTTTGAGAAATGGTTACAATTTCATGAGCCAGAAGGAAGAAGTTAATTTAGATATATTCTAAAAAGATGTGTCTCAAACAAAATTAAAGTTCCAAAGCAGATAAACCCGATCGCCCCTTGCCAGGCTGGTGTTTTTTTTTGTTTTGTTTTGTTTTTTAGCATCACCCAACCCAACTTTCAGAGTAGACTCAAAGGAAAAGCACCGAAATACTTTTCTGACTTTTCCATATTTAGCACAACACCACACAAAATTGCTAAATACCATATAACCACACTTACCATCCTGGGGCCTATAAATTCAGAATTCAGACACTTGATTACAAACCACAGACTGACTCTGTTTAAGAAATAGTATGTGGTATTGCAAGGGAACTGCCCCTATTTAGATGTTCTTCTGGTTATTAACTTAGTAACATGGGCTTTTTTCCTCTCTCTTCTTTCTCAATCCTTCTACCATGGCTGTCATCTCCAATTTCTGGTACAATCGTATGTGTATTGGGGAGGGTGTATGCCTGCAAAAGCCGGGGGAGCATTTTCTGTCATAATTATAGTCCAAAAGGAAAATAAGCACATACGTTTTTGGTTTTGCAGTAAAATTCCATAGCAAACTGGGAGTCAATCGCTAATTTTCAGGAGGCTAAAGGTATGATGGAAAATTCACTCTTCCCATCTCGGGGTGGCCCAGGCACCTCTCTGGTGTTATTCCCCCTCCCCCCTCCCAATTCAACTGTGAAGAGCCCTCTCTTTCAGTATTAAAATGCTATGCTCTTCTGTTCCCTACCTTTACACCAACCTCTGATCAGACCTAATAGGCACAGTAAAGTGAAAGTGATGGGAATCACTTAGGGAATCACCTAGATTTTATATTTTTATAGAGATTGAAACTTTAAGTTAACCCAGTGGAGGGCACTCCCTACTCCCTTCATCACTCCCTCCCCCAAGAGCGATACCTCAGAAACACCTGTAAGTCACTTCCCACCAAGCAGAGCTTTCCTCCACCCTTTATCGATGCCACTATTGCTGACAAACTTATTTAAAGAGGTTAGAAAAATATAAAATTTAAAAATCCTTAAATGTTCTTTATGACAGAACTTCAGTTGTTAAATATAAATCCCTCATTTTATGTCTCTAGGAAAGTAAATGTATCTTATCATTCAGAAGTCGTGCCTCTACACTACTAAGATTCTTTCTGAAGTTTAAAACGTCCTAGTGACACTTTATTATGTTCCAGAGATATGCTTATTTTGTTTTCCTTTGTAAGGGTGAACCCCTAAGCTGTAAAGTGCTTTACTTTGCAGCCATCTTAGAAAGCAGCTATCATTCCCTTCATTTCACAGTTAAGACTACAATTTTAGTATACGTGCTGCCAAAGCGAGTACAGTGAAGAAGACTACAAATGCGATTAGTTATGTATCTCACACACAGTCTTGGAGTTACAAGATTCCCCTATGCTGTACACATGCAACAACCACTATATTAGAAAATCTAGACTGCATGAGATGAACACTTTTATATCAGCATGAGCTTTTGGAGGCAAGCAACAGATACTGATTCTGCCTTATGTAAACACATACCCACCCACCCACACACACACACACAAACATTGGGGAGTCCATAGAAACTGTGGGAGTGCTGAAAATCCAGGTTCAGAGATGCTGCCCTTGGGAGTAATACCAAAGTCCCACCACAAAGTAGGTCCAGGGAGGATAGCCCTGGAGCCTCTGCTGCTGAGCCCTAGATACGCACTTGAGCTATGAATGCAGATAGATGACCCCAGGCACTGAGCACAGCTGCTGGTGCTGCTGTTTCCTAGCTCTGAGAACTTGATCTCACAGCAATGGCTTCCACTGCCAAAAAAGATCCATCTTTGGATTGACCTCACTTCCTTGCATCTTTAGCCCTCTGGTCAAAGTCTGGAGTCGGTGCATTTGATTGGTGGAGCCTAAGTCACATGCCCACATGCGAGCTGTGAGGGGGACTGGGTGGGAAAGTGAGTTTGGGGGCATTTTTAGCTTCCGTGAGGACAGAAGTGTGTCCCTCCCACCAAACCCATACAGTGGAAAATTGCCCATTGGGATGAGGTGTAGATCTTGGCAGCTGGAAGGGATAAAAGATGCCCACTCCAACTGAGGAGAGTAGCACGCTTCTCCAGCATCACAGTCACTCCTTCATCCACGTGAGTGTAAGATGCTCCTTCTCTCCTACCCTATGATTCTAAGGTCATCCATATGTATAGCAGGGCTTTGTGGTTCACCAGAGCCTTCTGTGGACAATGAATGGTGTCGGCAGAGATCTTGAGTCATGCATGGCTACTATTTAAAAAGAAGACAGAAGAAAAATTTAAGTACTTTTGAAAGATTGGTGCTGGTGAATCAATGCCCTGTGGATTGAGGCTAAAGAACAGTGTGTCCAGAGAAGCTGCATTTTGGATGAAAAATAAAAGAAGAGCTTCTGTAAACTTGTAATTACCCTTCTGGTGTGCTCATGGTAAATGCCAACAGTACGGATGTCAGCTTCCAGCTTGGGCCAATTTGTTGACCGGATCCATTTTATTTTCACCAGAAAACATCTCCCAGAGGTCCTCCACTCCAAAAGGGAAGGAAGAGAAATATCTCTATTAGGGGAAGGATAATAAATCTCGCCTGTCATGGACATCTGTTGTGTTTCTCTGCCTCGCATTCATTCTTTCTTCTTTCATTACCAGCATTACAGTATTCCTTTGAGAATGACCCAACCCTCTGGTTCTAGGGGTGTTCATGTGACCCATGAACACCTGTATATAGTGATTGATTTAGGGGAGAATATGTGATACAGAACATCCCAATCAGAACATTCCAGGTCTTTGGTGGAATTACTGGGAATGAAATTCTCTCTACTGGAATTCTGGAGCTGGTAGGTTGCATATGAACCTTCTGACAGACATCTTGCCACAACAGAGAGAGAGCCTCTCCAAGAACACAGACCGTCAAGCAGATATTTAAAAGAAGACTGAATACTTAGAGCATTATTTTAATGTCTAGATTGACCCAAACTTGGAACCAGTAACCTTGGGCTTTTCAGTTACCTGAACTTGTAAGTTTCCTCTTTTCCTTAACCGAATGTAAGTTGAGTCTCCCATCACATGGAACAAAAAAATCCTAACTGATTCATTGACTTTATTTATTAATTTACAGAGTCCTGGGTTGCCTTGCTTCAAGAAGCAACTTGATAACTTCTTGTTCAGAATGCTGTAAACGAGCCTCACGGTTTGTGTAGAGAACTGGTCTAAATGTTTTCTTCCAACATTGAGAGTCTAGGATTGTAAGAATAAAGACAAATGAGAAGCATTTGTTAAAATACATTAGATGGTATCTCAGAAAAAGATAATGATGGGATTGCCCATTTAGCACAATAAAAAACATTACCCAAATTGGGTTAGTAACTATTTTAAGTTCCATTTAACTTCTCGTGGTAATGCTTTTCATAAGTACTTTGTAATTTCTAAGTTTGTGAGGCTTAAATAATTATGTAATTACTTTGCAACGACCACAGAACTCCACTCGAATTTGGTAGCTACTTTAAACCATGTTAAGTTTTTCATTATAAATTACATTATGTTTAGTACATAATTTATAGTTTGGATGAAAAGACGAATCATATCATGCAACTATTCTGTAATAGCATAGCAATTACTCCCATACTGTGGTAACTTCCAGTGGAATGGATATTTCTTTTGTAATTACAGAAAAGATAACATCAACTCCAACAATTTCCTGGTGATAACATTTATAACTATAAATTCAACTGTAATTCAGTTACTTCTTCGTGGATGCTCTTAGCTGAGCAAGAAAATAAGTAGAGCAAACTGTTTTCCTACCACTTTAATATTACAAGTACACAGCACAGGAACTGAAACTTGGAAATAGATCATGTGTAATGAGATCAAAGTGTATTATTTGCCACCATTGATACTCTGGCAACAAATAGGCCTTGATCAGTTACAACAGTTCAAGATCAAGGAATCAAGCAGGAAAGTTATATTTTATTGTAACATAAACCCAGTTGACAAACTACACTGAAAGATGTGGTGTGAAAGACAGGCTTCCGTATGTCCTGGAAGGAAAGTGAAAGCACAGGATGTGGGATTAGAAACCTGAGTGGAAGTCTAACTTTCCTACTTCCTAGCTAGGTGATTTTACCAACAGCACAATCTCTGAGTCTGTTTCTTTTTCTATAGATCTGGCGGACCCCATACTTAATCTCATAAGGTTTGTTGCAAAACCAAATGATATAATGCAGTTGGAAGGCTTATGTCAATAATAAATGTGAGGTACTCTTAAAGAAGAAAGCCCTTTGTTCTCATTCCACTTATTGGGTTTGAAATAAAACACTCCCTTCAAATAAAGTTTATAATGAAAGATTAAAAAAATTAGTGCCTACTATGCAGTACTATGCTATTGCAAAAATTTATACTGTCTTCTCTTTCCTTTTTTTTTTTTTTTAGTATAATCTGGACTTTTCCCAAGAACTTCTTTATATTCATTTTCTCTCTTAATAGTTGTAATGTTTGAGGGCCTTTGAATGTTTACTTTATTAGTGAGAAGCAGAAATTTTCTTAGACAACCAGTAGATATAGATATAGATATAGATATAGATATAGATATAGATATAGATGGAGCACATATATATGGCATCCAACTCCCCAGTCAGTTTCTAGAAAATAAATATCTGAGTCTTATTGGAGTGATAGTAGTGCAATTTTAAAATTTTTAATTAGTATAATTTTTAAAATATTAAGTTATTTTTTAAATGTAACCCTCTATTTAATCTTAGATAGGTAATTTCGTTTACTTGATAGTCTTCAAATCACTAGATGGTAAGTTCACAACTTGTTAAGTTTATTTGCTTTAATATAAAGTGTAATGTGCACATACTTTTCCTTGTCTTTAAAAAAGATCCACTTCATTACTCTAAACTGGAAAGGGGAATTTAAAAGGGGTATAAAAGACTTCTATAGAACTTTGCACTTTTCTTATATGTAAATGTCTGTACTGATACTGTGAGTATATTATTTCAGCAGCAGTTTTATGGGTTCTTTAGAGATGAATAGAAATAGAGAATCAAACCATTTTCCCTTAAGGATTAAAGAAAAGAGCAAGGTCTTTCCAAATTGAACTCTTTCCCTCAACCTTGAGTATTGAAGGTGTTCTTACTTTCTAAGAGGCCAGAGGTTCTAGTAACTTTGGATATGGCTGGACCAGGAATATATTTTTACTTGCACAAAGTGTTAAGGAAGTATACACTGTTGCACTGAGGAGTTTATGGGCTTATATTCCTGGCTTCCTGATGATTGAGTCAAATGTTTTGTTAAGTTTTCTCCTCAAGTATATTTCTGTATTCTTTTTCTGAGGTTGTTGTAACAATGTGCCACAAACTGGCCAGCTTAAACATCAGAAATTTATTGTCTTACAATTCTGGAGGCTAAAAGCCTAAAATCAAGTGATGGCAGAGTATACCTCTCATCTCCTTATAATACCCCCTTGTCATTCACAAATTGCTCAGTTCTGAGTAAGTTGTTTAGTGCTATAGTCAGAGTATCCAGGACTAAAAACAGAAACAGCATCTTGTTTGAGCTCATGTGGAGGTTTCTCAACTATTTTTAGCTCCTACAGATGCAACTGTTATTATTTAATGGCCAATGTCACTATTAGTATATAATAGATCTCTGATTATTCTATGTATATATGACAGAGACTTATAGGTATATTTTCCCTTCATCAAAATGATAACAGCATACAAACGGAAGAATAAAACCATACTATGTCCCAAAGCTAGTTGCCATCTCTTAGAAGTTGGAATTATTGCTACATTATTGGGTACAAATATCATTTCACAAACTCAAGTATGCAGAAAATAAAATTTTATTGTTTTTTTTATTTTTTATTCTTTTAAAGATTTTATTTATTTGTCAGAGAGAGAAATGAGCAAGGGGAGGGGCAGAAGCATACTTCCCGATGAGCAGGGAGCCTGATGCAATACTTGATCCCAGGACTCCAGGATCATGACCTGAGCCAAAGGCAGATGCTTAACCTACTGAACCAATTAATTTTTTTTATATTGTTTTTTATATGGAATCTAAATTCTGTCAAGGTGACAGAGACCCAATTTCAACTAGTACAGGGTTTTACCTGATTATCTCCAAGGTACAGCCAGTTGAAGATGTTTAAGTGTTAGAGAGGGTCCATTCAATCCTCAGTCATCTGTCCATGCAGATAGCCATCTAGTCAACTGGGTTTTGATGAAGATGCCAAGAAAAGTCAGTGAAAATGTGATGATATTTTCAACTAATGGTGCTGAAGTCAATATTTTATAAAACAAAGCAAAATATGGTGCCAAGATGGATAAAAGACTTATAAGAACCCAATTATGGACATTGGGGAAGGTATGTGCTATGTGGTGAGTGTTGTGAAATGTGTAAACCTGATGATTCACAGACCTGTACCCCTGGGACAAACAATATACATTATATGTTTAAAAAAAAAAGAAGAAGAAGACTTAGAGGAGCCCAAAAGAAAAGGACCTACTCCATTTCTCTGATTCTCCAAGTCACTTTTCCTTAACCTTCAGTATTACACAAACACAAAATAGGCCATTTTCCTATGAGAGTTCAGGCTTTCAGAGTTTTGTCTACATTCACATAACATACTTTTTGTGTCTACTGGAATCTGAAAATTCTCTTCATTTCCTCAGTTTTTCATTGGAAGTATTCTCTTTCTCCAACTGATTTCTAAGAGCCTTTTAAATCTGTAGGGTATTATACTTGTGTTTGACACATAACATTCAAATAATTTTTTCCAAACATCCAAATATAGTTTCTTATTTGCTGTTTAATTTGGCTCACATATTGTTTGACATATAACAGTTTTCATTTTTATACAGACAAGTATATAAATCTTTTCATTTTTGGCTATATTCTTATTCTGAATTCTTTTGAAGAGCTTCAAAATATCCATGAACCCTTCAGAAATGTATCTTAAAATTAAATGTACATGTAAGTATATCAGATGTACATACAAAGTTCAATTTTCCTTTTATACATTCTTACAAACTTTTATATATAGTTTTTTTTTCTAGTGCAACATAGGTTGACTGGTAAGAGAATCTCTACATAAACATTCCTAAACTCTTTGAAAGAGTATTGGCAATTACAAAGACGTTATAGACATGAGTTGCAGAATTCTATTCTAAGCAATTAATTAATAAAAAGGATTTAGAAGATATGAATTGCTTATCTATCTCTAACCCCTTCTTCCAAGTATTTCAAAGCATTTGATAAGAACCATGATAGTTTACTATAGTCCACATCAAGTGGTAGTTTTAGGGTATTCATGTGATGAAGCTTGCGTGGTTAATCATTCTGAAGTCTAGAGCTCAAAATGATGATCAGCTCAACCCACACATACGCACATAAGGCAAGATGGACATTTCTGAGTTAATTCTGTTAAAAGGGAAAATGAACAGCAAGATGCTAAAACTCAGTTTCCGTGGTAAATTTGTTCCAGAATTTTTTTAAGAGCCCTGTTCCATGATACCTCCCTAGAACTGGTTGATGAATGAAATGAATGAGGAGTTACTGATGTTGAAAAAGATAAGATTTAACTATAGTTGCACATTACACAGTTGGGTAATTTGCATGTTGAGCCATTGAATCTTGAATTGGCTTGGACACGCTACAACAAATTTTCTAGAAATCTAGTGTTTCAGTTATTGGAAAGAACCCAAAAATTAAATCCCAACACAGTGTCATGTTTCATTGCTGAATAAGTCAATGCATAACATAGAATTAAGAGGTTCATTAATTTTATGATCATAAATTTTAGAAAGGAAAAAAAAGCAATTAGGTATCTTGAAGTAATTAATAGCTTTAGGGATGAGCAGCCAACTTAAAGTGATTAATCAAATGTAAAGAAAAGCTCACCTAGAATCCTTGGCCAAAAAAAATCATAGAGCCAGTGATGGTACTTATGTTTGCCACTCTTCATCCTTACTTTTGGCTAGGCCTTTTTTTTTTTTTTAAGTCTTATTAAAAACCAAAAAGGAATCATTACAATTCTAAACTTATATCAACACATACGAGGAAAACACCTGATATTTGCCAAGAACAACTCTAAGCTTACCAAGATTTGCTTTGAAATATCTTTCTACTCTCCACTCATTATGTCCCCTCATTCTGAGAGATAATACTATTTTATGATAGTACACACAGAGAAGGAAAAGGCCAAAGGGAAAATTCTTTTCTGATTGTAGAGAATGATTCTTTAAGTTTAAAGATCATGAATAATTTTATAATAGCCCAAGATGTCATAGCTCTGGAGATATCTATACACTTAATTGAATGTAGGTAAGTGTGATGTTTATTCATTTAGACAGTTTGTAGATAGAAATTCATATCAAAGCTTATTCTTAAAACAAGGACAACGTTCTGTAAAGTCAGCACCTGGATAACAAACTGTAGTCAATCAAATGAATCTTCACAGCAATAACTCTAAAAGTAAAAGATTGCAGTCCTCAATAATTGTCCACAAATTAGAAATTATTTTTAGTTTCAGATCACAGGAAAAATACAAACATCAAGACAGAAGTGATATAATAACAGGTTAGCAGGTTGCCATGCACTGTTTTTAAAGGGAATACGATTAAAGACAAATCCTAAAAAATATCTTTGTATAGACTCTGAAAGCAAACCAATTCATGCCTATTCTGAGAAAGCTTCTCAAAAACATGGCTCTGCACTGCAGAGCACTAGCTATTTCTTATGCTACAAATGGCACGTCTTCATCTGAAGCAAATGTTTTATTTTTATTTTTTCAGAGGAATGACATTAATGTCAAAATCAATGATCTCAAGTCAAATATCTGCTTTCCAAGATCACTACATAATCAGTTATGCCTTGTTTTTTTTCTAGAACCAAGGTCCCTGCCACCTGGGATTGAAATGAACAGTCTTGGCCATTTTTCTGATATGCAGGTGTGCCGTAGCTCACAGTGCCCTGTCTTCGGATTCCAGCTCGACATTTAAACTAAGAGAAAAATTAGCTGGCCCTTTGCCCTCCTGAGAGGAAAGCTTGTGTCAGAAAATATCAGTCACACTTCCAAGCTAACACTGACTAAACCTAAAGGTGGCTTTTTACATTCTGGAATGCCTGTGACTTAGGGGTCTCACCAGCGATGGAGCTTCATGGGGGATATGGGAAGCCAAGCATGTCTAAGAGGCCTGTCCATAGGGATCCATTACTAGAAGTACCAGAAAGACCTCATTCAAATACGAGTCACCTGAAACACAATCTATATATTTGTGGCCCCCCAAAGATTACGTTATAGAAATGTTGTGGTGAATCTCAAAAGTTAGAGAAAACAGTGCAGTGACTTATTCTAACTAGAGATATTTCCACATTCACATAGAAAAAATTGGATTAAATGACCATTGGGGAAGTTAGAAATATTCAGTGTAAAAAGATATTTTGAGTACAACATTAGAGAAATAAGTGTGTATGCTATGCTGTATCAATGATCTTTTTTGGATATGACACTATTTGGGTTAAACTCAAAGTAGGGTGTGAGGTCTGGGAATTTAATTTAGAATTGAAGCATGTTAGAGATTTAGAAACCCTCTGGGCCATTCATTCCAAACCTCCAAGTGCTTAAGAATTATTCAGGAAATTTGGTGACAATGCAGACTCCCAGGCCCCATCCCAGAGATGCAAACTTTGGGAATCTGCTTTGTTTCTGAAGTGGGTGTTAGGTACAGTATAACTGGGGAGATACTACTTAGTTCAACTCCTGTGGCGTACAGTCAAAGAAGCTAAGAACCAAAGAGAATAAGCACCATGATCAAGACACAGAGAAAAATATTAAAATATTATCAGACACACTCTTCTCATCTGGGACAGATGGAGATGGGAGGAAACCAGCCCTTCACTACTGCCCCTGACTGAATAGTCTGCTTGTTACCAAGATGGTTAATGGTTTAGTTAGGAGCAATGTGAATTAGCGTCTACCCCTAGTTATATGGGAAAACAATGTGTGGGTAGCTTTTAAGTGTGCTTTCTCTCACAGGAATATATATATATGACATTCTCCAGGAATCAAGACAGCTGGATTCTAGTCCTCCCTTTGCAATAAGAGTCTCTTCAGCAAGTCACTCCTTTGATTTTTACTTGATGTGTTATTAATGATAGAGCTGAACTAGGAGATATCTACTATTTCTCCCAGACCTCAAATTATGATTTGTCCCACAGGTAGAAATATACAGCTTCCTTCTTCCATTTTAGCCACATAATTGTTTTGTGAATGATAATAATTATACCAATAGTTAATAATACAAGGTGCCAAATAATATCCTAAGCATTTTACATAATTTTTTGCATTTATTTCCTATAATAACTCATGATTACTATATCCATTTTTAGATGTGGAAACTCAGGTGCAGAGAAATTAGTAACTTTCCTAAGATCGTATGACTAGTGAGTTGTAGAACTGGCAAGAAATCAGATAAGGTGGAGGGGGACAAAATATTATGGTGACATAATGTATTTTAAATATTAACCTTTGCCTTTCTCCCATATAAAGCATTTAGACTCTTCTGTGATTATTGCCTCAGAGACTGGATATGAAAGACAAAGTAGTCTTTTTCCGGCTTTTATCTTTCAATTGCTTAGGCTTTTAGAAAAAACTGAAATGAGTCATGATATAGGAGATTGGGAGAAAAGATTAAGAGTGAGGTTTACGCAAACATACACACACATACAGACACACCTGCACACCTACATAGGGGTATGTGCTTGCTAAGGAGAAGAACAATAAAAAGAAAGCTATGAAAGTGTTGATACTGTAGTGTAGAGCATGTATCTTGTTATCAAGCCCCGAGGAAATAGTAAAAATCCACAAAGAGGTTCATGAAATCCAAAAGGAGAAGCGCTTGAATCTCATTTCCTTGAGGAAGCCAGAGATGGACATTTAGAATGCAGAGAAGAAGTGGTCAGTCCCCAATGCATAGGTAGAGTTTTCAGTGTGACCTGGAAGCATCAGAATGTTGACCATTTGCCCAAGAGCAGCACTAAATATACAAAGAGAATTAGCTGGACCCAGATGGGCATGAGCTGGGGGGACAAAGGGCAAAAGGCCAGATGGGATAAAGGATACCTTGGTGACTATCTGCATGGGCAGATGACTAGGGATTGTATGGACTCTCTCTGACACTTACACATCCTGACTTGTACACAATCTATAGAATCTTTATTTGTGTGCCCCAAACTGTAAACAACCAAACATCTTTCACACAAGTAATAGATAAACATCCTGTGGTACCTCTATACAACAGATCATTACTTTGTAACAAAAGTAGACAAACTACTGACACATGCGACCACATTGGTGAATCTTAAATGCATTATGCTCAATGAATGGGGTCAGGTGCAGAGGCTATACATTCTGTAATTCCACTTATATGGCATTTTATAAGGTAAGGAAAGAGGCAGCACGAGCAAAAATAAACAAGGACTACATCAAACTAAAAAGCTTCCACACAGCAGAGGAAATCATCAACAAGATGAAAAGACAACCAATGGACTTATAGAAAATATTTGCAAAGCACATATTTGATAAGGAGTCAAAATCCAAAATTATATTTTTATAACTCAATGGCAAAGATATAAAAAATAAAAACAAATAGCCCTATTAAAAAATGGACAAAGGACTCGAATAGCTATTTTTCCAAAGATGACATACTGATGGCCAAGCACATGGAAAGGTGGTCAACATCACTAATGACCAAGGAAATGCAAATCAAAACTGCAATAAGGTATTGCTTTTCACCAGCTAGGATATCTAATGTCAAGAAGACAAGAGATTAACAAATATTGGTGAGGATGTGGAGAAAGGAAACATCTATACACCGTTGGTGGAATGTAAACTAGCACAGCTCTCACCACGGAGAGCGGTATGGAGATTCTTCAAGAAATTAAAAATAGAACTAGCCATATGGTCCAGCAATCCTGCATCTGGGTATATATCCTAAGGAAATGAAATCATATGTCAAAGAGGTATCTGCACTCCCATGTTCATTACAGCATATTTCACAATATCCAAGGTATGAAAATAGCCTAAGTGTCCATGACAGATGAATGGAAAAAGAAGATGTGGTATATACTTAAAAAAGCAGAAAATCCTGCCATTACAACAACATGGATGAACTTGGAGGTAACATTGTGCTAAGTGAAGTAAGCCAGAGAAAGACAAATACAGCATGGTATCACTTATATATAGAATCTTAAAAAAAAGAAGTTGAATTCATAGAAACAGAGCAGAATGGTGGTTGCTGGGGGCTAGGAAGTGAGAGACATAGAGAGAGGGCAGTTAAAGGCTACAAACTTTCAGTTATAAGATAAATAATATTAGAGGATCCAGTGTATAACAGTGTAGCTCTAGTCCACTATACTATATCAGTCCACTATACTATATCGTACAATTGAAATTTGCTAAGAGAGAAGAACTTTAAGTATTCTCACCAAAGGAAAAAAGAAAAGGTAATTATCTGAGGTGGTACATGTACTAATTAATTTAGTGTTAGGAATCTTTTCCAATGTATGTGTATATCATTGTGTTATATACTTTATATTAGAATTTTATATGTCAATTATACCTCAATAAAGCTAAAAAAATTAAAACTGAAGTTGTAAAAATAAATAAAATTCTATGGTGTATTTTAAATCTCACGTGCTATGTGGCTAATATTTTGACTTTATTTCATTTTCCTCATAGTTGTGCATTGGTTGTTCGGTAAGAAATCCCAACTATCCTCCTTCCTCAGAATGAGTTATCTCAAACTACTTTAAACTTCTCATTAAGGAAAATTTGTACTAAAGAATTCCTACACCATACATAAAATTATAAATAGAAGGTATAATGTCAATGAATCATATTAAACACTGTGAGATATACTGCACAAATTGCATTTCATAGAACTCTAGGCTCCTGAGACGTAAATCCAGCCCAAATGGAATTGTTTTCTTTGAATCAGGTAACCCTTTTCAACTGAGATTTCTGTAGTCAGTTTGCAGCACAATTTATCATGCAGTTTATTAATTACAAAAAATAATAAATCAAAATGATACCATAAGAGACACTTAATAATAGGGAACAAACTGAGGGGTGATAAAGGGATGTGGGTGGGGGATGGGCTAGATGAGTGATGGATATGAGGAGTGCTAATTATGATAAGCACTGGGTGTTGTATGTAAGTGATGAATCACTGAATTCTGCTCCTGAAACCAATATTGCACTGTATATTAACTAGCTAAAATTTAAAAATAAATAAACAAACAAACAAATAAATAAAATGAAAGTACTAACAGACTTGTCCAGTGTTGGCATCTATAGGGCATTTGTAATGTGGGAATGATGCTAAGGGTATGTCTTTTGGGATATCTCTTTTTACTCTTCACTCAGCTCATCTGTGATGGGCTTAGGTGTGATGCAAATTTGATGAGTAGTGAGGGCTGAGGACTTGCCCACACTAACCAAGTCAATTCAATGCCTGGGAGTATTGTTGAGGGACTCTAATCAACTCTTCTCATGGAATCCTGGGAAATCCTAAAACCCAGATCTGTCACTTGGGCTCTCCATTGCCCGTAGACAAAGTTCAAAGTCTTTAACATGATGCCGAAGGCTCTTCTAATGTTACTGTCCCTCTCCTACTCCAGTCACTCTAGGGTTATTATTTTTTTCCAGTTTTCCAATTTCAACACCCCCAGAGCCAAACCTGCACACGTAGATAGTAAACCATCCTTATAAATTAGCATAGCCAATAAATAAAATCTCAAATATTCTACTGCATCAGATTTAAGTTTCATTTTTAAGAATCAGTGTATGGTACCATATGCATGCTGGTGTTTACAAATCCCTCAGCGGCAGTTTGGAAATATTGGAACCACAGCTGCCACTTCCTTCCCATGTGTAGAATGGCGTGCCTGTTGGGACAGCTGCTACTCTAAGATAAACATAGAAGAGGGGGCTTTGGCAATGAGCTAGTGAGCTTTGCCTCCTTGAGAGCTTCAGTAATGGCTTTGCCCTAAGCAATTTTCCAATGGATTAGCAGGGTTTGAAATCTGTTGATGTTTTCTGAGGACACAGTGGAGTAAAAACACACAAAAATATGATTCTTGGGGATAAATTCATTGAGAGTTTGGCATCTGCCCCATAACACTAGAAAGTATATCTGAAATCTGAAACTATATTGTGCTAATAGAGACATATTGAACACATTTGTGTATTTCTTTAAAAAGAGGATAATGACACTGTTTATTATTCTTTGTCTGAATCACATTTTAAGGTGACTTTTCATTTGCTCTCTATTTTTCTTTATTTGAGTCAGTAATTGGACACAGTAATTCTTCTGTAGCTAAGGCTTTCTCTATCAATAGGCAACTGTATTTGGATGTCATTCACTTTCAAACCAAAACAGTGCATCACACACTTTGACCAGTTCTGAGAACAAAGCTCGTTAAGAAGCTGGTACGTCACTACTATCAAACACACTCCCTATATGAACCATAGGGGAGGAAAGCCAAGGAAATAGCAGAGTGCATATAGTCATGAGGAGAATATCTTGTTGAGCTGGGATCACAGTTGTCATTTTGTATTTTGTGATTTCTTGATGAACTGGGCATTAAAATTTTAAAATTGCTATAAGCCATCTAATCCATTAGCTAGATCCTAAAATATTTTTAGGAAGGAGAAACCACTATTAAAAGACAAAATATGTCTTAATAAGGCCTTCATAGCCATTTAAATGGCTGTGTTCCATACTGATTTTGAATATCTGAGCTATGGTGTATAATCAAAGCAATAAAAAGTGACATTTGAAACACTGTTCTTTGTCATGTTCATCATGCTGATTCAGAGAATTGACTGAAAATCATTTGGCCATATTATCTGTTTTTTTAAAAAAGATTTTATTTATTTATTTGAGAGAGTGTGAGCAAGAGAGCGTACTCACAAGTGGGGAGGAGGGGTAGGGAGGGAGGGAAAAGCAGACTCCCCACTGAGCAGGGAGCCCAACAGGGACAGGGGCTCCTAACCAACAGAGCCACCTGGGCACCCCATCTGACTGTTTTTATTATTATGATGGTAGGGGCATTTTATGGTCTAGTTCAACTCTTCCTAGGGCCCAATCAGGGTATTTGCATGTGTTATGATTAATGATTGATCTACAATTGCCACAGATTAATCTGTAATTGTCACATATTTTATATACCATGTGGTCAAATACAAGGTGAATTCCTCCCCAAATTATCACTCCAAAAGGAGGAAATTGTATTATGTTCAAATCTCTTAAAAACCTCTTTGTAGGATGATTATATTATTTTATTTTAAATAAAAGAGTACTGTTTAAGAAAGATACATTAGCTTAAAATGATCTTAGTTAAATCTAGTATTCAATGCATATATGGATCATCTGATGGAATTCCCTAAAAGACAAGACAAATTTAGCAAAAGTTCACAGTGCTTACATATATGTTTTAAAAAAAAACAAAACATTATTTTTTAACAGGAAAGAATCACATGGTACAATATTCAAACTATTCAAAAGAGTATAAAATAGAAAAAAAAAACATAAAAAAATATTTTTTAGAAGCGCTTTTGGTCTTCTGAGCCACCTTCCAACTTTTTCTTCAAGCTGTCCTCCAAACACCCAGTTCCCTTCCCTGGAGAGAGTTGATATTACCATAATCATACCATTTCAAGAGATCTCTTTATAAAACAGTATTGTGCAGGGCATGTCATATTCACAGGACTAATGGAAACATCAGATGTTTTAAGGTCCTGAAAATGGGTTGTTTGGGGCTTAGAACTGAATTTCTGGGGTATCCTACAAAGATTCCAAAAGTGCTGCATCACAAATATCTCAGATGGAAAGGAAGAATGTATGCCAGGGACAGCTGTATGGGAGGACGTGACCTTCCACTACTGCTGCACATTAAGGGAGTCCCATGTTTTAAAAGCTATAAATTGTGTACACTGAATTCATTCATTCATTTCTTTATTAATATGTACTAAAAACCTCCCTCTCTGTCAGGTACAGCAATAGACACGGGAGATGAAAGTTTGAACAAAAAGAATGCCTGCCCTCATGAAGCTAACTTCTTTTTTTTTTTTTTTAATATTGTAAAACCTATCTTTTTTTTTTTAATTTATTTGACAGACAGAGATCACAAGTAGGCAGAGAGGCAGGCAGAGAGAGAGAGGGGAGGAAGCAGGCTCCCTGTGGAGCAGAGAGCCTAATGTGGGGCTTGATCCCAGGACCCTGGGATCATGACCTGAGCCGAAGGCAGAGGCTTTAACCCACTGAGCCACCCAGGCACCCCATGAAGTTAACTTCTTAGGGGAATCAACTAAGATTAAGAAATTCAGAAGGTATACTAAAAATCCCTGAAAATGGACAAAAATCCTAAAAATTAATAAAGGATTGCAAAATTAATCAATAGTACAACACTGTCACTATTTTTTAAACTAATAAATATTTTTAATAAGTTGTCACTTTTTTAAAGATTTTATTGATTTGAAAGAGAGAACAAGCACACACACCCTCCTACACAGAGGGGGAGGAATAGGGAGAGGGAAAGAGAATCTTGAGCAGACAACCTGCTAAGAGTCTAAAACAAGAGTGATTTGACTGACTGAGCCACCCAAGTGCCCCTAAGTTGTCATTTTGATTAAATAGATGGGCCAAATAACATGATCTCAATGAAGCTGCTTTCTGTCCAAATCATTAAGAGCTATTAGAATGTTAGGCATTATTATTATCCCAGTTTATATTCTGTCTCCATAGTCATCTACAAATTCTCCATCATAGCTTTTATGACATTGTGCTATAATTTAGGGTCACTTATCTTTCTTTCCCTACATGATGGGCTATTTGAGTACAAGCGATGTTTTGTTTCTTTTAGTATTTCCAGTTTTTATTGTATAAACATACCTGTCATAAAATAGACTGAATGAGTGAATAAATGAATAATGATCCTAAAGCTTGCAATATGGGTTTTGTGATCTCACCTATTCGCAAAACATGTCTGTTCGCTATTCAATCAAATTGCTTCTGGCCTCATCCTTCTTGGAAAAGGAGATCCAAAGGGGATAACTCTTTATCTCACAACTAATGAGCCATCCAGTCTCTGTTCACTGCTATGACTTTTTAAGTATACATTTGCGGGGGTTTCCAAAACCATTTGGAAATGTAATTATCATGTTTGCCACCTACATAAATACATAAGGGATGAATTTATTTATATGCTTAGGTGTATAATACATGTCCTTTTCTTCTTCCCCTAGAATTTCCCTTTTTACTGCAGACGTTTCTGGGGCAAAGAAGGTTATGCTATATTTTCAGTCACCGTCCATCAAAGGGAACCCGAAGAAAATGTGCATATACCCAAGAGCACCTTTCTCACAGGCCTTGGGTAATGACTCACTGTTGTTTACAAGAGGATTTTGCCTCATGTGAAACAGGTGTTGAAACATTTGGACAGCTCTGTAAAAATTTTAGTGAAATGCGGTGAGCGTTAATCATCAGCCTGCATATTTTTTAAAAGTGCTTTTGGTCCTCTGAGCCACCTTCAACTTGCAGAGCAATCTTTTCTCATGGTTCCTTTGAGTTATTATCCCCTCCCGTCTTGTAGCCTTCACTCATACCTCACATACTATTGCACCCACCCATGCCCCTCACCACCACCCCTGCCCCTGATTTCACCAGCATCCCTTCTTTTTATTATTCATCCAGCTTCTAAAATTTCCCAACAAATTCCACCACTGAGTGAAAGTGAAGTGGCAATTTCTCTTGGCCCCCGTTTTTGTCGGAACATGCTGCCCCAGGTGCTTTTCCCTCTACTGTATGACACAGCTTCATGGATTGCAGCTGAGGGTAAGCAAGCAGGGAACAAGTAAACCCTCAACAAGATGAAAGTTGATTACTGCGGAATCCCTCTGGGCCCACCCCAGCTTAAATCACTGCAGTATGTAACTATAGGAATCTGTTACAAGAACACAAATACCGGTATTGTTTCAGTGTTGCCTGGAAGCATAAAATTTTTCCCACTTCCCACCTCAATTATCTCACCCTTATTTCACATTTATAGTACACCACCCAAGCTCATCAAAAGTCCTTTTTTTTTTTTTCTTGGTTAAAAGGCAATATTAAGAAGGGAGGTGGGAAAAGTACCAAATTATTGTACTTCAGAAGGTGACCCAAAATCAATAAATCCTTTATTTGTGCTCTGCAAGTCTTCCAAAAGCAGTTGAAAAAATCTGCAACTGATGGCCCTCTGGGAGATATTTTTAGCAATTCTGATGCTATTAAATCACTTGGGGAGAGGAAACACAATGGTCCATCTAGCCCATCTGCACTCTAGACTTAGCATGATGTTTTAAATATCCTGACCTCAGCAACTGTTAGAAGCTTATCCTAATCTAGCTCTATCTTCCCCTACAAAGACTAAATTTTTATAGTAAATAAGAGTGAAGAAAAAAATCAAAGAATGCACCAACTAGAATTTAATGCTTTTGTGATTATCTAACTTAACTATAAATACACTGATAAAATACATAATACATAAAATACATCATAAAATGTAACTTCAGACCACAGTATGCCATAGATCTTGTTTCATATTAACAAGTTAGAAAGTTTCATAGACCATTCTTCTCCCCAAATCTAGGTTTTGTTTCTGTGCTGGAGGGTAATGTGGTTCATATGAGAGATCTTCCTCCTCCTCCCCTAAATTATAACTGTTGAAGTGCTCCAAGAATCCTTTTCTGTCTAAGTAATCTCACCCAGTCTGGTGGATTTAAATATCATCTATAAATTGACAACTTCCAAATTTATACTTCTAGTCTTGCCCTCTCCCCTGTGCTCCAGACTCATAGAACCAACTGTCCACTCAACAGCTCTCCTTGCATGTCTAACAGACATTCCAAATTTATCATATCCAAAATCAAATTCTTGGTTTCCCCCCTAAAATCTGCTCCTTCATCAGTTTTTCCTCATCTCTGTTATTGGCATTTCTGTTTCCACTTGCTCAAGTCACAAACCCTGCCATCCTCCTTGACTTCTCTCATTCTATCACATAGTTTCTACACCAACCATCAGCAAGTCCTGTTAGCTCAATCTTCACTGTATCTCCAGACCAGACTCCCTCATCTGCTCTTGATATTAAACATGAGTCATTCAGAAGATCGCTGAGAAAAGGACGTTATCTTAGGTCTATTTTCCCAGAAGCACACACTGAGATGAAGTTTTGTGTCCAAAAGAATGTGCACGGCTCCAAAGGGAACACAGCAGTATCAGTGATGCCTTAGGATTATGTCCCAAAAGACAAACGATCTGGGCTTTCATACTCTGGCATCCCTGGTCACTAGTTAGGGGCTACCCTGGGGACATGTGAATTCCTAGGCACTTCCACGGCTCTCAAAGTATAGGCAGAATGCTCTCCAGTAGTCCAGGGACAGTATTCTATGGAAGAGCTACAGGTATTACCAGTTGGAAACAAAAGCATACCTGTTCCAAAATTTTAAAGATTATGTAAGGTGATATGGGTGGAGTAGTATCATTGTTTAATGCAGAGAGACTTCAATAATCAATGCCAAGATCATTGGATATCGATAATAAAAGATTGAAATGAGACTTACAAAACATAAAAATGAGCTGAAATAGGATAAGACCAATTAAAATGTCAAAACCGTTAAGCTATTATAGTATACTATAGTATAGGAGAATATCTTCTCTTTTGAAGTGTTGAGGAAGGATTTCTTAAATAGTATATTAAGAATATTGATAACAAAGGAAATATTAATAAATTTGACTACATTAAATCAAGAAGTTTCTGTCCACCAAAAGGTGTCATTAAACGAGTAAAAAATGAGTGTTCAGTGCACGAAGCTACATGCATCACATATGCCTGCCAAAGGATTAGTGTCCAGAATATATAAAGAACTGCTACAGACTGATTCAAGAAAGAGAAATGAGCTAATAAAATGTAGAAAAGAGTTGAATAGGCACATTACAAAGGAAAAAAAATTCAAATGGCAAATAAACATGTGAAAAGGTGCTCAACTTCATTGCTTATCAGGAAAAGGCATGTTAACACCCCAATGGAATACCACCACACAACCATCAGATTTGCAGCAACGAAAAAGTCTGAGAATACCAAGTGTGAGGATATGGAAGAAATAAAATTCTTTTCTTTTTTTTTTTTAATATTGTATTTATTTGAGAGAGAGACAGAGAGAGTGCAAGGGGAGTGGGACAGAAAGAGAAGCAGACTCCCCACTGAGCAGGGAGCCCAAGAGGAGGCTTGATCCCAAGACCTGGAGATCGTGACCTGAGCTGAAGATAGACGCTTAACCGACTGAGCCACCCAGGTGCCCCTGGAACAAATAAAATTCTTATTCACTGTTCATAGGAGAGCCTGTTGGTACAATCAATTTGAAATATAACTTGGCATTATCTAATAGACTTGAATATACTGTTTGTACTCTGTGCCTCAGCAATTCCATACATAGGTATATCCTCCAGAGAAATGTAAGCACAGGCCAGAGTCTCCAGACAAGTATCTTCACAGCAGCATTTGCTGGTAATAGCCCCAAACTGGAAACAATCTCATGTCCAATTCTAATAGGATAGATCATTTATTTTGATATGTGAACACAATGGAAATGAATGAACTACATCTGCTTATAACAAAATGCAAGCATCCAGAAACATGGGAAGACTTGAAGTGGGATGCCATTTCCATAAAGTTCAAATCATTCTAGCAATCTTGTTTAGAGATGCATATGTAAATGGTCAAACTATAATAAAGAAAAGGGAGGAAATACCCTCACAGAAGATAAATGGCTAGCTGAAGTGTGAAGGACAGCGCCGTGAGGAGGAAGAAGCATAAGAAGAGCTTGTATATTCTACATTCTTCCTGCTGTATGATACAGTTTACACTTAGAAAGTTAAAAAGAAATATATATGCAAGACTGTGCTGGTATAAGCAGAGTGAGGTGGGAGGAGGTGGAGAACATATTGAAGCATAATACATTTCAGTGCAGAGTGCTATATTTGACTGTTTTAACTAAAGAACTTCAGCTAATGAACCCCCAGAGGCACCTTGATTGAAAAGGACTTCCTTGTCCCTCAAAATATATTAACCTAAGCTCTACTCAGTTTTGGGAGTAACAGTCAAATCCCTGTTTTCTAGTTTGTTTATCATCGTCATCATCATCACCATCTCTCATTAGGGGTAAACCTGACTGTCACAATACACCTCTGGGCTAACCCTTCCCTGTGGCAAAAAAACTACAGAGACTTCGTAGGAAAACTTCATTATTAAGAATTTATCCACATGTTCTTCCTCAATCTTAGGTCATCAGTTGCACCTTTTGAGTAGGTTGATAAGTACATGAATATTAATATTACGTACTTCGTATTTCTAAACTCCTAAGAGTGGGGAAAAATTGTTCAGTTTCTTTCTGCACTACTTAGCAGTGTATAGCTGGGTATATTAAAAAAAAAAAATCCCTGAGTCTAAATTAATTTTTACTCCCAGATAATGTATTTGCTCAGAGGTCTAACAATAAAATTTACAGTAGGGGATATCTAGTGCTCATTAGAAATAGCTGACTTGACTGCTTGGTGTGTGGGTTTGCAGAAGGAAGGCCCTAATATCTTCAGTCTATCAACCATGTGCTGGGGCACCTGGGTGGCACAGTCAGTTAAGCATCTGCCTTCAGCTCAGGTCATGATCCTAGGGTCTTGGGATTGAGTACGGCATCGGGCTCTTTGCTCAAGAGATAGTCTGCTTCTCCCTCTACCTCTGCCCTTCCCCTTAGTTATGTGCACTCTCTCTCTCTCAAATAAATAAATAAAATCTTTAAAAATAAATAAATAAGCCATTTGCTGACATCAAGTAGTCAAGAATGGCCAGTGTCAAACAACGGAATCTGTTTACATTTGTGCAGTTGCAAGTGGCCATTCACTAACTAATAATTGGATGTTTAATTTTATAGTTATTTATAAGAAGAGCACACACACATTCATACCCACCACTGTTGAACAATTGGGGGAACTGTCTCTGATTTCCTCCCTTTGGGAATTATGTAAAACTCATGGGAGGCCCTGAATTTTGGAAACAAATTCTTGCTCCTTTTGTTCCCTTGACATACTGGCCCCAAATTTCTCACACATTTGAAACACTGGTCAGTAGTCTACCTGTCATCCTGGCACTTGCCTGAGGATTTCTTCTTGCTTTTTCTCCCAGCTTAACTGTTTCTCACTCTTTCCTGATGGTTCCAAATCCCACTAATCTTTCAATGCTCGAGTGAAACGTCTTTAATCCACAAAGACTTCCTCTTGTCCTGTCAGTTGGAAATAACTGTTCTCTTCCTCATTTCCATACATTTGGTCTAACTCTCCTATAACACCCATCCCTTTTCTCTTACATCTGTCTTACTAGATGGAAAGTCCCTGAAAGGCAATGACTAGGTCTTTTTCAGTCTGATCCTCCAAGTATATCATACACAGTAAATGCTAAACAGCATTTGTTGAGTGAAATGACTAAACCACAGCTAGTGGAAATTTTATATCTTATAATAGAAATGCTTGAAATGAAAATGTAGTATATCAGAAATATAACCCTTGGAGTTCTATCTTTACCTTTTTTTAAAAGATGATTTTTGTAGGCAGTTTCAGGTTCATAGCAAAATTGAGAGGAAGGTACAGAGATTCCCCAGCTCCCACAGCCTCCTCTATTACCACATCCCTCACCTAGGTTCCTTTGTTACAATTGATGAACCTACATGGACACATCATTATTACCTTAAGTGCATAGTTTGTATGTTGATTTACTCTTGGTGTTGTATATTCAATGGGTTTGGACAAATATAACAATATATTTGTCCACTTTAGAATCATACAGAGTATTTTCATTGCCCTAAAAATTCTGCTTGCTTCATTTATTCATCCCTTCCCCACTCCCAAATCCCAGCAACCACTGATCTTTTTCTGTCTCCATAGTTTTGCCTTTTTCAGAATGTGATATAAGTGGAACCATATAGTATGTAGCTTTTCAGATGGGCTTCTTTCACTTAGTAATACATTTAAGGTTTCTCTTCATCTTTTCCTAGCTTGATAACTCAGTTCTTTTTTTTAAATTAGCATATAATGTATTATTAGCCCCAGGGGTACATGTCTGTGAATCATCAGGCTTACACACGTCACAGCACTCACCCTCTCACATACACTCCCCAGTGTCCATCACCCAGCCACCCTCTCTCTATCTCCTTTCCCTGCCAGCAACCCTCAGTGAGATTCAGAGTCTATTATGGTTTGTCTCCCTCCTAATCCCAGCTTATTCCATTTTTATCTTCCCTACTCCCCCACGATGTCCTGCCCTGCCTCAAATTCCTTACATCAGAGAGATCATATGATAATTGTCTTTCTCTGATTGACTTATTTCGCTTAGCATAATACGCTCTAGTTCCATCCACGTCGTTGCAAATGGGAAGATTTTGTTTCTTTTGATGACTGCATAGTATTCCATTATATATATATATATCACATCTTCTTTATCCATTCATCTGTTGATGGACATCTAGGTTCTTTCCATAGTTTGGCTATTGTGGACATTGGATAGCTCAGTTCTCTTTAACAGTAGCTAATATTCCACTACCTGAATGTACCACAATTTATTTGTCCATTTATTTGCTGAAGGACATCTTGATTGCTTATAAGTTTTGGCAGTTATGAATAAAGCTCCTATAAACATCCGTGAGCAGGTTTCTGAGTAAACACAAGTTTTCTCTTCCTTCGGGCAAACACCAAGAAGTATGATTGCTGGGTGATAAGGTAAGAGTATATCTATTTTGTAAGAAGCTGTCAAACTGTCTTCCAAACTGGCTGCACCATTTTGCATTCCCACCAGCAGTGAATGAGAGTTACTCTTGCCACACATCTTGGTCAGCATGGGGTATTGTCAGGCCTCTAGATTTTGGTCATTTTAAAAGTTCTGTAGTGCTATCTCACTGTTGTTTTAATTTGCATTTCCTAGTTGACATCTGATGTGGAGCTAGTCCTTACCTTTTTCTCTTCTCACTTAGAAAAGAGATGGAGGAAGAAGCTAATATCCATTGAGGATCTGGCTTATGCAAAATATTGTGGTAAGTGCTTTACACATATTACATCAATAATTCTCAAAAATAACAATCCTTTACAGGAGATAAAACCAAGGCTCAAAGAGATTACTTTATTTGCCCAGACTTTCAAGCAAATAAGTAGGAAATAAATACTAAATTCTATTTTCTTGAATTCCAAATGCTGATAGCCATTCTCAGTCAAGTACATTTGATTACTGTTAACAGAGAACACTCTTATTTACATAAGTAAGAAGAGTTTATTATAAAGATGAATTGGAAATGATTAGAAGGATAACCTCTACAGAAGTCCAAAACGTGAGGTGTTTCAGAACTGGGCATTGTCACTGAAACTGGACTATCGTTTTGGAGCCAAAGTGATTCATGGAAACTGTGTTGTTGGCTTCATCATTTTCACGCTCTCACGCCTCTGTTGACACAGGTCAGCCACACTTGATGAAGTCCCTTGTTTCTGTCCTGCATCCACTGGCTTTCTCTACTCAATCAGTTTCTTCCCCTATGACTTCAGCTCACATATTGCTTTGGCTTATGTGAGCCTTGCCTCTCCCTCATGACCTCTTCTCTTAAACTTTCACTTCCAATGGGCAAACACATTTTGGAATTTGATAAAAATTGTTATTTTTAAATGAGGCTGTGAAAATTAGGTAAGAGGTGTGTTTATAGATTTGTCGCCTTGGGGCATGACAGAGCAGTGGGAGGTATTGGTGTAGGTGTGAACAGGCTGTACATAATAATCATCTCCAACCCAATTCTTAAATAAAGATATCCAGTCCAGACTTGTTTCTGAGCTCCAGATCTTATTTTTCAATGGCTCATTAGACCTTTTCTCTTTGTGTTACAGAGCTGTTTCAGTAGAATTCAATTTTTAAGACTGAATTCATTATGGTATCAGCAAAAAATCCCACTCTATCCTATGTTCTCTAGCTTGGCTCCAGAACAGCCTCAGGCTTTGTAACAAACGGTCCTTCTTTTTCAGAAGGGGAATGCCATTGTTATTGCCAGTGTTCATAAGGTTCCAGCCCAAATACTCAGTGAGAAATTGTTATTAGATATTTTAAAATTAGATAATCAATATATTCAGATGAAATGAAATGTAGAATACTTTTAAAACCATGTGTTTTTGAATAAGTAGAAATACAAAGTTTATGGCTTATGTAACCGTAATTGGAAAAGTATTTTAAAACAGTCTTAAAACAAATTCTATTCAAGAAACTTGGGTGTTTTTTTTTTTTCAGTTAGATGTTTCATATCAGCTCATTAGCTCTCTTGAAAATTAAATTTAAATGAAGACATAATGCTAATGAAAGGGATTAATGCTCTACACCATTTAAAATTTTGCATAAAATTATAGCTGTGAAAACTACTTATATCAAGAATGAGTTACTGACAGTTCCAGGAGCTTTCAGCTAAAGGCAACCTTGAAGATTTGCAAATTAGCTTATATAAGCAAGAACTGCAAACAAACTATAAATATTTTACCTTTGAAAATAACTATCCAGCAACTGAGGATAGAAAATGTGTCTGTGTCCGTCTTAGAGATAGGGATTTTTTATTTTTATCCAGTACACTCTGGAACAGATGTGTACCTTGAATTGTGCCCACTACATTCAATGGGAAAAATCCAGCATGATTATCCCACATCAATATTTGCTGTGTAGAGTTAAATTTTTCATCACTGTTTTTTGAAGTTTTTGAAAGCAATGTAGTTTACATGGGATTTCAGGAAAGTTGAAAATGTAAGAGATTTGTTTTAGAATTAATTTTTGTTGACCTAAGTCAAAGAAAATCACAGTCTAAAAATGCTGAAATAGAAATAAAGCTACCATAAAGAATTGAGGTTGATTTTGAAACCAGATGAAATGGCAGCATCATTCAGAAGGAGCATTCAGAAGAAACAGTATGAAGTTAGGCATGAAATCTTGCTATATTTATTATTGAAAAACAGGCATATGATTTTGATGGCCACTGATTCTCCATAGACAAGAGTTTGGGACTACAGAGCTCAAGGCAAAGATGCACATGAAGGATGCCAGTGTTTCTTAAAAGCATGGTTCATTGGCCACCAGCAGTTAGGCAAAGGTGCTAGCTAAAAGGGGGAAAAAAATCCACCCAAATTCTACCCTAGGAATTTACATTTTAAATAATCTCCCCAAGTGAATACCAAACAGATGCTAGGTTAGGTGAACCTTTGGAGAAGGTCTTGCTGAGCTTTCCTGATTGTTGTGGCTCTGGGATGACAGGAGAAGGCAGGTAAACAAATATGGAAGCTGGGCAGTAGAAAAGATAGTGGGAAGGGAATGGTGGGACTCCATATGAATTAGAGAGGCAGTTCCCTTTAAATACATTCATATATAAGTTTAAAACCCTGTTAGTTAACAGAAACTGCCTACAAAAACTTCAGTGCCCACAACTTTACCTTAAAAGAATCTTGAGTTCCTCCATGAGGGGTGTTGAACTTGGGATTTGATTAGCCATTTAGTTTTTCTTTTAATCTGCTTAATTTTCGTCCCATGCTCTTCTACTCTAGTTAGCTCCTGTTTTTATATGTTTTGATGCTTTAGGCTTGCTTATTATTCTTTGTAATCTCCCAGTATTTTTGTTTTAAGTGATTTACTGTATTTTCATTTTTCCTAGTTTGCTGTATCTGCAGCCCAGATAAAGTACTTAGTGACTCCCTCAGCTGACAGACACTAAGCAAAGCCTGGTCTCACAAATGTCATAACACAATAACGCCCATCACCTGAATTACAACATTTCAGTGTCTTCCCTTAACTTATAGCATGTGATACCTGGAATGCCACACGCTCCCCAGAAACCACTGATGATCAGCTCTTATCCAAAGCCTGAAGGAGAATAGTGGTATTTTTGGAGGATAATTTAGTAGCTCTATTTTTGAAACACTATTCTGACTGTCCCAAATCTTCTAAGACACATGAGGCAGATTAGTTCCTTACCTCACAAAGCCATCTCCAGAGAGTGCATGCCTTTGTTGAGAGTCGCCAGAAGGAACAATACTAGGGATTCTAAGGTATTCTAAAATTTTGTCCCAAGTCAATGGGAAACTCAGTGATCTAGAGTTTAAGCACTGGTTCTCAAGGTGTGGTCTGGGTCCCCAGTACCCTTTCAGGATTACACAAGGTCATCTATTTTCCTAAAATCACTAAGATGTTATTTGCTTTTTGGGGGGGTTTTCATTCTCTCATGAGTGCACAGCAGTTTTTCAGAGGCTACATGGCACAATGATGTCATCACTCTAACAGCAATATGCTTTTATATTCTTTTGTTTTCTAGAATTTTCTAAAGTAGTAGTTTCATGTATAATATATGCATTTTCAGAGATTAGCTTAGTTTTTTCCCTCAGTGTTTCTACCACGTTTTTATGATGCTTCTTTGATTTTGCCTGCTATAATCTCTGTAACCTCATTATCATCCAATAAATCACTTAAGTTTTTCATTGTTTCATGTGGAAACACATGAAAAATAAATAAACTTTGTTGTTTTGGTTAGTAATAATACTTGCTGTCTGTGAAATTTTTCTCAATTTAGAAATCTTCTATAAAACTTATTTTACAATTTTATTTTTAAATGGAATATATTATATTACAAATAAATTCATATTTAGTGATAGACTGTTGAATTAAGTAAGGAAAATTAGAAGACTTGCCTTCTCAACCCATGCTTGTTTCATCTATGTCTCAAAGATGTTGAAAAAGATGAACTGATATATTGCAAAGTTCCCTTGACTCATGTAAGGGACACATCTACTCTAAGTACAAGTGGACACAATAAATAAAAATATAATAAAAGCTGCCCTTCCTGTTTTTATATACATTAATCATTTACTTCATTTGTAACTTTCTAACCAAAAATGAAAAAGCCACTGCGGCATTTCAAAAGCTACATTACCACATGGCATTGGCTGCAGAAGCAAGGGCACACGATAGCTGAGGCACTAGTGAAACTCTGTAGAGTTGATCTTGGTGAGTGGCTGCTACATGAAGAGTCAGTGAAAAGAAGCACTGCACGGCCACTTTTCCAACAATACAGAAACATAGGAAATGGAAGATTTAGTTGCAAACATGAAGACTAGGTTAATATGTCACCAGCACAATTATACCTCGCTTGACCATTGGGTGAACCTACTGATGGGATTCAACCTGTGGTTTTGCTTATATTCAGATGATGTCAGCATGAGCTCATTGTTGAGCTCTTTTACAGGAATCATTGGTAACAAACACAAATGGTGGTGAAATGGTCAGTGTCGAGTAAGTGTTTTGACTCTCAGGATTTATCCTGAAACAACATAAGGGTGTCCTTGATGAAGCTGCAAAATTAGCATTAATTATCACTTGATTCTTAATAATAAAGCTATTCATTGTATTCATCTTGACCTTGAATGCACATGTTCTTGCTGGTCTAAGATCGTCTTTCGTGCTGCTCTTCCATCTGCTGCTTCTCAGAAACTCTACCCCTGACAAGCTCTGTTGTCAATGGTTACTTACTTCATCTCCCTGATTTGAAATTTACTTTCTTTTAAAATGGGAAAGCAGGGGCGCCTGGGTGGCTCAGTGGTTAAAGCCTCTGCCTTCAGCTCAGGTCATGGTCTCAGGGTCCTGGGATCGAGCCCCGCTTCAGGTTCTCTCTGCTCAGCAGGGAGCCTGCTTCCCCCTCTCTCTCTGCCTGCCTCTCTACTTGTGATCTCTCTGTCAAATAAATAAATAAAATCTTAAAAAAAATAAAAAAATAAAATGGGAAAGCTGAATTATAGTGGGGTTAAAATAAGAGAATTATATGTTATATGTATACATATTATGTATTATAAAAATTTTTTATAAGGCCTAAACTTTATATTATTAAATTTGTTCTTTTAAAATCTTTTTAAAATCAACCAGGTGTTGGGTATTAAGGAGGACGCATGTTGTAATGAGCACTGGGTGTTACACGCAACTAATGAATTGTCTACATCAAAAACTAACGATGTACTATATGTTGGCTAACTGAACATAATAAAAAACAAAACAAAACAAAAAACCTAGTAACTAGACAAACAAAAAATCAATCAATCAATCAATATAAAATAAAATAAAATGCACTATTCGTAAGATCCCATCAAGCGGTCAAATCAGACCCTTTAAGTACTCTTTCCTTTCAACTGGATTCACTTACAGTGCTTTACTCAAAAACTCCGACCGCAGTCAGAAATTGGATAATAATTCCACTTATTCTATGCTCTATCTTCTAAACATGAAATCATTTGCAAGATGGACCAAGAATGTATTTGTTATACCTGTCTCTAAACAGGGAGAGCAGGTATATGGCCTGCTGAAAACTTCATCCCATTTTATTCAAACTCATTGATAGTTTTGAAATTAGTAAAAACACAATCAATACTGTCTATCTGCTTAGGTAGTTTCGGAGTACTTTCACAATAATATCACTTGTGTCATTTTTTTTCTTTTTATTTAAATCCAAATAAATACTCATCACAGAGATTCTATCACCAAGACTGTGAATTCTGTGCAGGCCTGCACTTTATCTCCATGTACCGCTCCTACAAATTCACCGACCCTTTTACGAGTTACCCCTTGGTTACTCACTTTTTTTTTTTTTTTTTTTGCACTATTACCTACACCATACTTCTTAATGCATTCTCTTCCAAGGCTCCCTTCACACATTTTTCTTCTTTCTCTTATCACTCCTTTGTTGATCCTTTGTTCTTCACAGGCTCATGGGCTTCTCTGCTTGCTTTTCAATATACCGCTAATACTCTCAGACCTTGCAAAGTATCTGTGATGATGTAGTCAATATACCGCTAATACTCTCAGACCTTGCAAAGTATCTGTGATGATGTAGTCATTACCTCTATTTGTGAGAATAAACAGAGATTTTTTCCTTTGTTCTTGTTTCTTTGTTCATTCAATCAGCAAATATTTACTGAGTGTCTACTATGTACCCAGACAGTATGTTAACTGCTGAAGATATGATGATGAGTAACAACAAACATGGTCTGTGCCCTCTAATAAGTTTAAAATCTCTTATGGGAAATAATCACACACACCAAAAAACCCTAGGGTTTAGTTGCATCCAGAAATAAAAGCTGTGAAAGCAAGGCACTTGGTTCAATGAGAATATACCACCAAGGAACCTGACTTAGGCATGGGGAGGAGAGCAGGGAATGAAGAAAGACTTTGCTGAGCATGGCAATATTTGAAAGAAGAGTGAAATTTACCAGGTTATAGGTGAGGTTCCGGGGCAGTTGGAGGGAGTGGCATATGTAAAGGACAATTGACTAGCGCCAAAAGACTAAAGATGGAAGTGGCACGAATTGAGGAGGCAAATACAGGCAGAGGCTAGGCCATGCAAGGCTTCATAGGTCTATTCTAATGGAAGACTATCTATGATGGCATTTCAGGTCAGAGGTCCTGCCTGAGGTGAGCCATGCCCAGTGGATTAACATGGTAATATTTATTTTATTTTATTTTTTATTAACATGTAATGTATTACTTGTTTTAAAAGAACACTTGCAATTATTTTGGTGCATAAGCTTTCTTCTCCTGGGTTTATCTGACATCTGACTCTAGATGTAGGTTTAATATCAATGAAAAAAAGAAGTGACCATGAGAAAAACTGGCCTACCACAGTTTGCAAAGTCACTACCCTACATGAGCTTGTAACGGTTCTCAAGCAAATCAGTTTCATTAGACACAATGTTTGGATTGCCTCTGCTGGCAAGACAGGCTCTGTGTGATTTAGGTGTTTAGGGGTTGGCTACTTCATTAAATCATTTAAATCCTCTCAAACATCCCAATTCCAACTCTCAGGGCCCACGTCTTTCCCAGACATTCATAACTTTTTCCAGTTATGAATTCACAAATTCATGTGAGTTCTTTGAATTCAATCTGCAATATAATTCATTGGTCTATAGAATCAGATGCTTAGATCTTTTGGCTAGGACAGTCCTGTGAACACAAGGTAAAAGAGAGCAATATAGAATGCTTCTGACTTTTTGACAGAGATCTTAGCCAAAGTTTTAAAATCTTGAGTTTATTTCTTTTTGTAAGCCCTCTGACATGGTTGCAAACGGCCATTTCACCCCTACAGCCCTTGCATTCTTCATGACCTTCAGAATTTTCAATGTCAGCAGCTACCCAGTTTGTCCAGGCTTTGAACTTCTTTCTGTGTGGTCACTGCTAAAACATAAAGAGCCATTCCACCTCTGCTTGTCATGGACTGCCAGTGCCCCACCTTGTCCTAGCAACCTGATCCTTACTTTCTTCAAACCTAACTGCAAATCAGATTACATTATAATTAAGAAACTCTGCTCATCAAAAAACACCATTTCGAAGTGAAAAGGCAACTCCCAGAGTGGGAGAAGAAATTGGCACCACATCGTATCTTACTCATTAGTAAGAAAAGGCAACTAGAATGACTAAAATTTTAAAGACTGTCAAGTTTAAAATTTAAAAGACTGTCAAAATTTATGCTTGGTAACAGAAAAAATGTGGTCAGAAAAAATGTGGAATAATAAGAACTTTAATACATTTCTGGTAAAAGTCTAAATTGGTACACTTTGGAAAACTCTTTGGTATTATTTCCTAATGCTGAAAATAAGCATACTCTATGCATTAGCAACTGCTTCCATACATACACATATCCAAAAGAAAGGAGTGTAAATGTGCACCAAAGACATTAAAATACTCATAGTGGCACTTTTCATAACAGCCAAATACTGAAATCCACCCAAATGTCCATCAACAGTATAATGGACAGAAAAAAATTGTGATATATAGATACAAAAGGATGCCAGGCGGCATTGACAATTACTGTGGCCCATATACAACATGGATGAATTTCACTAACGAATGTTGAGGAAAAGAAGCTAGTAAAACTGGAATGCACACTGTGTGGGTTCATTTATTTAAAGTTGAAAAAGGCAAACTTATCTTTGTTATTAGAGGTCAGAAGAGGGATTCTTTGGAAAAGAGATAAGAGGACAGAGACAGATGTTTCTCTAGGTACTGGCAACGTTCTGTTCCTTGGCCTGGGTGATGGTTACATGGTAATTTGGGCACTTCCGTGTATGTGTGTGTGTGTGTGTGTGATACATAAATATCATACTTATTTAGTTTAGTTAACCAATCTCAGATCCTCATTTCCTTGAAGGTATTTTGCACAATCATTTCCCCTAACATTCATTGATTCATTCAGAATGGAGTCCACTCTGAATAATTTAAGTAAAGAAAGATTTGTAGAAACCATCAGGCAACTCACAGAAACTCCAGGAGGGCCAGAGAACCAGGTCGATTGTTACACAGATAGGAAAAGCGTAGCCGGGGCACTCCGGTCAGAACCTCTGCTGCTGCCTACAGCTCACCACAGTCTCCAGCAAAAATTCCAGGTGCTTCTGTCAACAAACCTGCCTGGCCTTCAAACTCTTGGTCATGGGTCTTTTGCCTCATGTTGCTCACTTCCGCCTCCAACACTTGTTTTGCTTTGGATTGAGGAAATCTAGATTCGATGTCTGCTTCCCATCTGAAAGGGAGTCTGGGAAATACAAGAGCTCTGTGTTGGGCATGTAGGACTCACATTGTGGGAAACAGAAAACTGTCAAAGTGTTGTTCGAAATGTACCAGGCACTAAAAATAACAGACTCCCACTACAGTTATCACAGTAATTACAGTAGTTCATGCATAGGCCATGGGACCACCTCAGCTTAACAGTAAACAATGACAGGTGGTTCCAACAGTAGTGCCTTTGGAGAAATATATATCACTTACTAAATGGTCAAAATTCTCTTTCATATTATCATGGAAAATGGATTATTTAATAAACATACCATTTTGAAATATTAAGTGTGGACTACCACCTTACTCCTCACTCCCAAAGAGGCTTGTATTGTTTTGTAATAGCAAGAATACTGGGAAGAGCTTAATCTCTATCGATAAGGCACTAATTAAAAGAAGACATATTTGGGAAGATGTCCAAGACAAACTGATATGTGAAAAAAGCTAATTACAGTACCACATGAAGAGTAAATATGAAGAGTAAATGATTCCATTAGTATAAAATCTATCATTTACCTAATCTATCCAACTACTCTGTATATGATCATATGCTCATATGTGCAAAACATTTTCAGAAAGGGTCTTCAATGCACAGCATGATTCAAAACGGGGTGACATTAGGGTGTAGTTGGGAAGATCTTACTTTCATTCCCAAGTTCTTTTCTAATGAACATATGTAATTTGATGTTTGAAAAAAAAAAAGAAATTAATACAGTTGAAAAAAATAGAAGAAAAAGTTTAGGAGCTAGAAGTTAGATATCGACTGAATTCAAGCCAAGTGTACAGATAGGAGTGTCTGAAATGGCTTTCCCCTTTCTGATGATGATATATTTGGAAAGGTCTGCTAGGGTGTTTCTAAGGAAACTTAGCAGCGAAGTCCAAACCGTCATCTCCATCAAAAAAAGGGAGTTGGTCTGTGCGTTATGGGAAGATAAAAAGGGGAAGTGAACTGAATATTACACTAATAACAAAAGTAAACATCTTTGTTTAAAACAACAACAATCCCGCAGAGTTGAATCTCAGCAGACAGAACCAGACGAGAACAGCACTAACTGCCCAGATAAGACCTTGCCAAGAGTGAAAGTATCAGCAAGAGGAAATGTATGCTAGTCTAAAACTCAATTAATTTCATCAAGGGTATCACGGAAAACAAATTATCATGTCTGATAACACAAAACCTTAGCAAGCCAAAGGACAAAGATAACGTTCAAGTTCAAAGACTTGCAGTTTACTTTGTTTTCAGTAAGCTACGTTTTGTCTAAACCCACGAGGAATAATTAAAGGATGTTTCCTGTGCTGTTTCTGGTATTAATTAGAGCCGTCCACTGGTACCAATATGAGAACAATAGTGACAGAGCCAGCCAGTTTCATGTGCACTGCTTACTGCAACGGAGGAATTTGCTTTTTGGTGGTACCTGAATCTCACTTCTTCATATCTGGAATGAAAGTGAGGCAAAGTGTATCCTTTTTCTCGATAATTGCCCTTCATTTTTCTTTGGTGAAATTAAGAAATGAGGCAAGTGGAAGCATGACGTCTGCCCGTCTCTGCAGTGGCCATTGGCTCGTGCACATCCGATCTCCATTGTTTGGTCACTCAAATGGAGCTGTTTTTGCTTTGGCTGTTTGATGTGTTAAAGCAAAATGTAGAGTTGAGGAAACAGCTCAGGAATGAGGCTGTGGCTCTGTGTTCTCACTCCCAACTGTGACTCATATCTCTAATGAGGCTTGTGGCAGGCCACTTAACTCCTATGTCTCAGTGTCTCCATCCATAAAATGGAAACGGCAGCACCACACACTGTGCAAAGGGTTTTTGAAATTAGCTAATCAGTGTGAAGAAATCTGAGAAAGAGAAAAATCTGTCTCTCTCCCTTCTGGCAATTAGGGTTGTAAATGATAAATCGTTGTCAAGGACGAAAGCTTTAAAAATAATGTAAGTTTTCATTTCACTGGGGTGGTCCTAGAGGATCTGAAGGCAAATATTGGTACTAGATAACCCCTTTGGGTCTTTTCCCCTTCTATGACTTCATAGTGCCAAATCCTGAAAGATGGTCTGGGTTATAACTACAAAAATGGACACATTGTTCTAATCATTAAAAGACAATAATATACCATAGTTCTTGGGTGTTTTACAAGTTGGGCAACACTGCTGAACTAGGAAAAAAAGTTTTGAAGCTCAACTAGTGTATTTCTTACACACTTCGGGAGATGTTCTAAAATCATGACTTATGGGGCACCTGGGTGGCTCAGTGGGTTAAAGCCTCTGCCTTCAGCTCAGGTCATGGTCTCAGCATCCTGGGATCAAGCCCTGCATCAGGCTCTCTGCTCAGTGGGGAACCTGCTTCCTCCTCTCTCTCTGCCTGCCTCTCTGACTACTTGTGATCTCTGTCTGTCAAATAAATAAATAAAAATAGAATCTTTAAAAAAAATTAAAAAAAAAATAAAATCATGACTTATACGCATGAATTTTAGTAAAGACATTCGATTACCTCTTTTCAATTAAAATTCTAACGGAGCCCGGAGGTCTGGAAAAGAGAAGGTACAGAAATTGCTTTCAAATACAGATAAACACCCCCCCCCACACACACACAAATAAAATAATTTAATGAACATATGGATTTTTGCAAATGCTTCAGCTTGCTGCCAATTTTACAGTTAATATTTCTGGAAGTCAGCATATGCTGGTCACCATGTGTTTATAAAATAGTCTCAATAGTGAGGACAAAAGACTGTGCTTTGGCACGTTTACTAACCACATGGGCAATTATATCAGACTCTTACTTCACCCCCCAACCAGGAGAGTCAAGTAAGGAAGCCTCTTTTTCAGCTTTATGTGATCTTTGTTAATACCTTAGGACTCCTGACGTAATTGCTTTCTGTGTGAACAGCTCACCAACATAAAAACAAATGAAAATAGTCCTTTAAGTATTTAGTAATTGTAAAAATATTTGGGAAGATAAAAACGTGGGATTTTGTGTGATATTTTCCAATGACAGCTGGAAATATGATTTTTCTTTACTTCAGGAAACTAAAACCTCTGGGATTTTTCAAATGTTTATTTTGGACAAAGACTATGAAAACATTCAGTATTTACCCTGGTGCCATTTGAAGCTCATGTTTTGTACGTTTGGGTCGTTTGGGCCTGAGATGTGCGCAAGCAAATTTTCATTTGAGTAGATGTAGCTTGGACATGGAGCAAAACACTATCTGTCACAGACTTGCCGCTGTGCAGAAAAACTCAAACCATGAATTAGTATCTTTAAAAATGTCTTCTTTCAAGCTTGCAATCCTTTAGGGAGGTCTGAAAGTCCAGGAATTTAAGACTTTCCCCTAAAGAAAGGGGTTCTGGTACATCTGGAAGATGCATTTTTTTTTTTCTTTTCCTTACACAGGCACTGGGGTTCAAGCTGACCTACCATGGAGATAGCAGGAGAGCCCTCCGGTTCTCAATCTCTGTCTTCTCTAACCCAAACTCATATTAGAAGAGAAACAGTGCCTGATGATATATGGAGTAAGACAACTTTTATGTAACACACCCTCTCTCATTTCCTTTCTCAAGAGCTACACCTGTGCCTTCTCTTTATGGGAGTGGGCGAGTGCCTTTTTCATTGACTAGATCAGCAAGTCTTCCAGAAGCTTCTTGTGTCAGTGTTCTCCTACTTCACCCCATGTTTCTTCACCTGGTTAGGGTTACAGGTTCACAAGCACTTCAGCATCCTAAAATAATTCCCTACTCTTGATGCAGTTAGTGAAGAAGTGGGTTCGAGAAAGAAAAGCATTTAGGCAAGAAATCCAGATAATGTAGGCAAAGCCAAACAAGGTTGGGGAGTAGTCTAGGAATATCTATGTGGGAGCAGGTAGTTCTTGAGGCTGAGGAGTGAGAACTTTCCACGGAGATGAGATTTTATCTTTTCAGAAGAGGGTCTCATCTACCCGGGTCTGCCCAGAAGTCTCATAGTAGAGCTCAGAAAAAACAAAAACAAAACAAAACAAAACAAAAACCTACTTTATTCTTTGTCCCCATTGTGGTTCCCTTAGTAGGGGGACCTAATCAGCAGACTAGCTAGTAAAACACTGAGCTCTCTGTCCCTAGAAGTATACAAGCAGCAGCCAGATACTTATATGCTCAGAATGACAGAGATGGACATTGTGATTTTTACTGTAATTTTAACCTAAATCTTAATCTTTTCTTGCATCAATGTCAAAACCTAGCAATATAATGTGACTTTTTTAGCCAAAGAGCCATGGTTTCAAGAGACAATTTGTGTGAAAACCAAGTGCACAAAACAGTTAAAAGTAGAGTTGTTCTTGTCCATGATGGGATGGGGGTTTGGGACCCAGCTCACTCAACTTAACCCCAATCCGTGAGAACCTATCTTCAGACCATCATATAAAAATCATTGCTATAACCAAACACCTGTGCCTTTGCATCCATGCACACCTAGCACAACATGTACTTACAAATGGATTCTCTTTTTTCCCACTGTGAATAATACATGACCAGGCTTCAGTGTTCCTGTGGCCTGTACATGCAGCAGTCCATGGATTGTATCCACTGGTTCATCAATGTTTACTAAGAGTCCATTGTGTGCCAGACATTGTCCTGGTAGCAGGGATACAGTGATGAATCACACGAGTCCCTGCCCGAAGAGAAATGTATCACGTATGAGGCTTTAATGAAATGATAAGATGGCTGCAAAAACATCAGCTTCCCATTCCTGTCCCCTTTTTCTTCTCCTGTAAGTCATACCTCTCCAACCTCTAACTCAGGAATCCAAAGCTCTACAGTGTCTTCCTTTGTCTCACCTATCACCACTCCGGGTGAATTCTTGAACAATTGAGTTGGCGTTGGAGGGGGAGTTGGATCATGGCACAGATCATCTGGAGAAGCCTGAGAGTTTGAGTCTACCACAGGGGTGTGACATGTTCACAAAAAAATGTGGGCTGCATGAACAGAGACAAGGTTTTTGATGGAGTGAATTTCTAGTCCTGCTCTCTTGCCTCTGTTTAGACCATTTCCAGGGAGCAGTTCTGGGAGCCATTTCAATAAGGACATTGACCAACTAGAGGTTGAGTAGGACTATGGGAGATCCAGAGGCCACTTACACAAGGAATGCCTCAAGGAAGTAGAGACATTTAGCCTGAAGAAGACAAAATTCCTTTACTCTGTGTGTGCAGAGGATTGGGAGGGAGGAGAAAGGCTTATGAAAGTGATAGGCAACAGTTTGATAGAGCGATTGTGTTAAAGAGGGAACTGTTTGATCTATGTGTTCTATAAGACAGAGCTAGGATCAATGAGTGGACTTCAAAGTGAAGAATATTTGCACTCAATATAAGGAAGACTTTATTAATTATTACAGTGTCCCACACATGGAACGGGCTGCCTTAAAAAGGAGTGAGTGCCCTGTAACCAAAAACATTCAGGTCAGAACTAAATAACCATCAATTAGGGTGATGTCATGAAGATTCCTGCAACTGTTTCAACAAGCATCCGTCGTGTACCAGTCATGTAGATGCTGGAAGACAGAGAGAGGAAGGAGTGTTTCCTCCCTCACCGAGCTCACTTTTAAGGAGACCGACATGTAAACAAACCAATAATGACAATTTAGTATAATCTGTGCAATTAAAAGAACATCCACCAAATTTAACTAGTAGAGAGAAAAACTGATGTTGTGCTGGGAGTAGGAGAAGACAGAATGAAACTAAAGAAGATTTTAAGGAGAAGATGATGTTTGAGCCTATTTGAGGGGTAAGTAGGAGTATTGTGTGAATCCTGTTGTTCAATAAGTCATGGACGCACAGGGGGTTGGATATGCAAAAGGCATGGCTTATCAGGGAAGCAAATGGTTTGAAGTGTCTAGAGCATGAGGTGGTGGGAGAAGTGAGGAGATGGGGAGTGTCTGCAGACCAGAGGAGATGGGAGGTCAATAAAAAGAATGGCCTTTGATCTTGAACAGAAGGGCTTCTCTCACAGAGATGAGAGGAAATGTATATGGATATGGAGAGTGTAAGGACTGATCAGTGAGATAAATATGGTTGGTGACAACATATTCCCAGTGAAGAGATGAATGGCTCAGAATAAGAGGAATGAAGTCTCTGTGTGTGTGTCTTGTGGAGACTGTCATAAAGGGTTAGCATAGCTATAGGCAATGTCAAAGAAAGACCAAATAATTGATAGAAAGCACTGAGGACCCCAAAAGAGAATGAAACCTATAGCATCTGTCCACATGGGCCTGTGATTTTCTTCAGAGCACTCAGTGGTGTTGGAGGTCAGAATAGATGGCCTCTAAATTCTTTTCTGAATTTAAGATTCCCCGATTCCATGCACAGTCATTAATCCTTCTTGGGCATATGGGATATTTCCTTAAAAAAAAAAAAAAAAACTTTAAAAAATAATTAATTGAATTTAAATAACAACTTTTTTGTATATATCACACAATTTACCAAGTGTAATTATATAATTCAACAGTTTTTAGTATATTCACAGGGTTGTGTAACTATTACCATGGGAAATTTGGGAACACTTTCATCACCCAAAAAAGAAACCTTGTACTCATTAACAGTCACTCCCCATTCCTTCCTTACCTTACTCTAGCTTCTGGCGATAACTAATCTATTTTATGTTTCTATAGTTGTGCCTATTCTGGATATTTTATATAAATGGAATTATATGTGGCCTTTTGTGACTGGCTTCTTCCACTTAGCATAACATTTTCAAAATTCATCCATGTTATAGCATGAATCAGTGGTTCATTCTTATTTAGGGCTGAATAATATGTCATTATATGGACATACCATGTTTGTTTATCCAATCGTTAGTTTGTGGGCATTACGTTGTTTTTGGCTATTTCAAGTAATACTGCTATGAACATTCCTACACAAGTTTTTGTGAAGATGCCTGTTTTCATTTCTTTTGACATACTGAATAATTTTGGACCCCCACAGCCTGGGCTATTCTATGAGTTCACTGTGTTTCCAGGCTACCGTAACATTTCTAAGTAATGTTGTGGAATCTTCATCTCACGGATTCCCCAAAATCACAAAATAGCAGCACCTTTTGGGATCTAACTGTAGACCTTTATTTTCTTCCTGAGGAAGGCCTTCCTGTAGGTTCCAAGCCATGAGGCATATCTAAAGAAGCTGTTGTCCTTATACACACACACACACACACACACATATATGCACATATGTGTATGTGTGAAATTTTATAGTGTTTGTAAACAGATTTCATATATTATTATGGAATGTTATTATTTCTTCATCTAATTAATGGAAAATCATTTGCCCCCTAGTTGTGGGCTCATAGCCATTTCATCATCTTGAAATGATTCTCCTCTCCTGTCTGCTCTGCCTTATAAAGACACTTGAAAGGGAACAATTTAGGCACAGTTACAGTGCTACACCAGATGCCTTTTTCATGCTAGAAGAGATACCTGGTCAAAGCACTTCTAAGTAACTTTATGTAGGGGGAAGGAATATGGTTCACTCTTCACTTGTATGAGTCCCTACTCAGCAATCCTGAAAAGCAAAAAGGAAAAACAGGCCCTATTGCATGGTCCAAGTCTTCATAGTTTACCACAGGCTGAATAAGGAGGATTTATTAATAGGAAACTAGCTCAAAAAGCATTACTAGTAGATCTTACATGTGGTGACTAATTTCTGTAGGCTTCTGTATCTGGGAGAATCTTTTTCCAAGGCTACTCATTATGTCACTAGGGAAGGGGAAAAAACCCTCTCTCTGTCCTTAGGCCTGAAAGATCTCTGGCATTGGCCTTGTAATCAAATTTTCCCTGAGATCTCTGCCTGGGGACCCCTTATAGCACTGTTCTCAAGAGTTGCTTCTGTTGCTTCTCTCAGTGAGGATTTTTCTTATTCACTTTACCAATATGAATCGCTGTATGATCTCTGTTTCCCTAGTTTCACCCCCATTTCCATGCTCTCTGAAAACCGACACAGGTCCAGGCATATAAGAAGGAGGTAAAGCCAAGATGAAGACTAATTCAAAAAGCACTGAACGATTTCTTCTCTGGCTCCCTGCCTTTTTGCCCCAAGTCCTTCCATACTCCCAGATTGTTCTTTCTTCCATATGTTTCCGATTTGGCCAGGAGCTTGCTCTCCATTCTCTTCAGTGAACCAGATGTTAGGACATTCACCCTGCTCACATCAGGGGATGAGCTCTCTCACCACAGAGTGATTTATAATCTAGTTTAGAGATCCGTATTTTATAAGAAACTCCCCAGCAGCCACCATGGAATGTTCTTACAAATTACAGGAAGATCCATGCTGACATTATCCATTTTAATAACTGTCTACCAACAGATAGGGAGATTTCACCAGCCTTGTTAAAAGTGGGCCAGTGAAGACAAATTTAACTGAGTCAAAATGGAACTGGACAGGTGAGGTGATGCTCTTAATCAGAAGAAATCATTCGGAGTATCAAAAATTGTTCTTTGCTTGTCACCAAACCTAAATCTTGCAGCTAGTTCCTAAGGGCTTTAGCAACAAATGTTTTTAGCAGAAAATAATGCTATCATTATTTTTTAAAATATTTTAAAATGGTGGTTGAGAGCTTCTGTTTCTAAGTAAGATGGACGAAGAAGCAATAGAACCCCATTCTCTCTGTAACAACTAAAAGAACCAGATAATTTTTTAAAAAGTATATGTGTGTATATAGATATATATAGAATATAAATATTTACACACATATATAGAATATAAATATTTATATATTAAAACATAATATGTTTTATATATATATAGCATGTATTTATATATACATAGAATTTAAAGTATATTCTATATTATATTTATGTAAGTCAACCCTCATTATTCATAGATTCTTTATTTGAGAATTCACTTATCCACAAAAATTTATTTGTAATGCTAAATCAAAGTTCACAGTGCTTTTGTGGTCATTTGTGACATGCATATGTACAGAATGGCAAAAAATTTGAGTGGCCCCCCACGCATATTCCCAGCTGAGATCAAAGAAAGCAACAACATTCTGCTTCTGGTTTCAGCTCTCATACTGTACATAAGTGTCCTTTTCATGGTCTATTTAGTGCCATGTTTTTTGTATTTTGGGGCTTTTGTTAGTGATTTTGCTTTTTAAAAATGGCCTCCAATTGTGGACTTAAGTGCTAAGTTCACAAATGCTGTGATGCACACAATGAAGAAAATAGATGTGTTAGATAACACATCTTGCCTTTGTTCAGGTATGAGTTATTGCACTGTTGGCTGTGAATTCAGTTACTGAAGTAACAGTATATATTAAATAATCTAATCCTGCCTTTCTCCTAGGGACAATGATTCAATCTTTGCTAATTCAGTGATTGTGGTGAGCGTATAGAACATAACTACCTCAAATAATGAAAACCAACTGTGTGTGTATAATTTTTACACATATATTTTTATTTGTATGTATATTTATATAACTTGTACATATATGTGTATATATATTTTAAGACATTGGAGTGATGTGATACAAGGAGAACTGAATGAGCTCAATCAGAGTAGCCAGCCCTTCCAAGGAAGCAAGTTATTGCGGTTACTTAACTACCTGGGGGTGTTTGCAAATCGTAACTGAAAACTGAAGATTAAATTTGAGAGTAAAAGAAAAACCAACAAGGTTTTTGATGGTTGTGTAAGACGATTGTATCCAATTGGAAACTTCAGGAGCTCAAAAACCTGGTGGCCATTTTCCTCCAGAGTTCATTTACTGAATCCACATCTGTGTGGGATGCTGGATAGTACCTAAAAGGCAGATTATAATCCTTCTTCATCTACCAATATTTGGTAAAGTACTACATGAAGAAGAGGGACTTCATTAAAAATGGGGCTGGTCTTCTCCTTGAGACTTTTGAAATATTTGCCAGATCATGGACCAGAAGGCTAAAGAAAGCAGCTCAAAGCTACCACAGAGACATTGACTCACACAGCTTTTGGGGGTAGGGAAATGGTAGGGAAAACTGCCAGGTTCTCAGTCACAACAAGGTTTCTTCCTTGAGACATTTTAGACCAAAGGTAGATTGAGTTTAATTGAAGCTGCAGTCCAGCTCTAGCCCAACTCACTTTTTGATTAGATCTAGAAAGGAAAACCCCTTTCCGAGGAGAAAAGAATATAAACTTCAATCTCTACAACTCATTTCTATACAAAGATGACTTAAAATTTAAAAAACAAAAAACAGGACATGTGAAGAAGCATAAGAATGGTAATCAAGAACAAAAATAATCAATAGGAACAGACTTACAGATGATTTAAATGTTGGAGTTAACAGATAAGACCTGAAAGAATTACAAGAATTATGTTAAATAGGGACGCTTGGGTGGCTCAGTTGGTTAGACGACTGCCTTTGGCTCAGGTCATGATCCCGGAGTTTCCGGATCAAGTCCCACATAGGGCTCCCAGCTCCATGGGGAGTCTGCTTCTCCCTCTGACCTTCTCCTTGCTCATGCTCTCTCTCATTGTCTCTTTCTCAAGTAAAAAAATAAAATCTTTAAGAAAAAAAAAGGAATTATATTAAATAAAATATAGAGAAATATAGACAGAAATGTTGAAAAAATGACTAATTTTAGCAGAGAATTGGAATCTGTAAAACCAGATAGACCTTCTATAGATGAAAAACACAATATCTGAGATTAAAAACTTAGTGGATGAAGTTTAGAGCAGTCAAGACACAGAGAAAGGTCAATAGCTATACATTCAAACTCAAGGTTAGAAAAAGGATAGAAAACTATTGAACAGAGTGAAAGAGACATGTGAGATACAGTAAAACAATCTAGTGTACATGTAATTTGAACTTTATAAGTGAGGAGAAAGAGAACAAAGCAGTAGCATTATTTGAAGAGATAATGGCCAATAATTTACCTATAGAAATTCAAGAACTCAGAGAACCCCAAACATGTAAATACAAAGAAAATCACAATTAGGCACATGATAGGCAAAGCTCTGAGAATAATAAATAAAGAGAAAAGTCTTAAAAGTAGTTGGAGGAAAGAGACACCTTACCTTCAGAGGTACAAAAACAAGAATTGAAGATCACTTCTCAGCAAAAACCCTGGAGGCGAGGCACATGTTTGAAGAGCTGAAGGAAAGAAAGCTGCCAACCTGCAATTGAGCACCCAGAGAAATTATCTTTCAAAAATGAAGGCAAATTAAAAGCAAAAACTGGACTTCATTTCCAATATATCGGCACTACAACAAATAAAGTTCTTAAGCTTTATATACAACTTTATCAAGCTGTCACTTGTGATTTATTAACCTTATTGTATTTAAAATTAAATATATAATAAAATTGACCCTCAAATATAGAAAATTCTTAGACTCTTCCCATTTCAGGACTTCAAACCATCCACTCTTGCTTATGACTGATGAAGCAAGTGTCTTTAACAAATAACCTCTAACAAGAACTCTGAACACCAATTAAATCAATGAAAGAATGAACATGGAATATGATGACAAATATATATAATGAACTGTGACCTCGTGATTTGCTGACTTTTTAATCTTCCTTTGCTCAGAGTCCTGAACTTCATACATTTCTGGTTATTTCCCAAAAAGTTACTTGCTGTCCTTTCTGCCTTCCAACGTGATCTCTGGAAAATTATCTGCCTTTTGGATCTTTAATCATCTACTGTAAAATAATCTGCAATGGATTCTAAAACATGTTTTGGATTATATGTGATCCCACATAATATAGTTATGAATTATAATCTATCTTGGTTGTTTCCTACTTATTTACTGTCTTGCTTTCTCAAGTTTCTTTTGGTAGCAGATTAATAAAGACATCTTCTATCTGAAAGCTTTTTCTGCCTCCTAAATATATATTTATCCTGAGATATACTGCCCCCCCCAGTTTTTTTCCTGGATTTCCTTAAATTTCTATAGATGTTTTTGCCTTGCCCAGTTATATACATTGGCATACAAACTATCCAACCAAGACCTTAAATGAAGATTTATAACTTCTCCACCTTCTATCCCATGGCTGTGTTACAATTCTTTTCCCATTTATCATTACTCAACATATATGCCTCATGCACTAAATCTTTCTTAGCCCCAGTTCATTTTTGTTAACTTTAGATACATACTTTTATGGACTCACTTTTTAAGTATTTAGTTATCACAAAGATAATCCCAAATAAAGTCTTCCTTAGTTTTTGTCAAGTCTACAAAAATTGCACTTTTAATCTTCTGTGCAAGATTACAGATTTCACAGACCCAAGTGTGAAAAGACAGAAGATCATGAAAAAATAAATTATCTGGGAATTTACAGATACCACCTGCAGTTCAAGGCAATGGTGCTCTTGATTTTCATAGGCCTTGAAATTAGGGTTTTAATCCAAGTATACCAAAATCTCCAAGGAACATTAGGCTTCAGATGACATCTTAGTAACAGATACAAATCTAATTAGCAGTGTGACATCTATTAGTAACCAGCAAATATGCATTAATAATGTGTAGTCAATTGGTATTTGGTAAACAATTAATGATGTGTAGTAAAGTAATAATTTGTAGTAAAGACTTACTAGTGATGTGTAATGAGCCTGGATCATGGAATGCTGCTAGGTGGCTTGTCCTGCTTCTTTCCCAGGACTCCTGGGAATATCAGGAAATGGGACAAGCATCTTATCCATAAAGTCATAGTAAAAGTTCAATTAATCCCGTGTTACACTAAAAGAAGTAACTTTCCTGTATCCTCTAGCATTTAAACATGGTAGTTAAAAAAGAAAATTCCATGCTCTTGTAGAGAAAAAACTTGGTATGAGCCAGCAGAAACATCTGAAGCTATGTTATGCATATGGTTGCAACCTCAGTTACTCTTTCTATTCCTCTTCCATTTAACTACAGTCTCTACACCAGTCATAGTCTCACCTTTGATGCCTTGGGCTGCCATCTTTTCAAGCTCTGACTTTCGGGAAACTACAAGATCAAGAAGCAGTTATCTTTCTGGCATAGTCTCCTCCAACACACTCATGTTGCCAAGGGGAAAGGAATCCACTGTCACATTTCCTTTCTTAGACAGAGTCACTTTCCATAGCCACAGGGTCTTTTGAGGGAAGCTCTCAGTCCTCTTGAGCCCTATGTCATCTTTCTGCATTACAGCCTTGCTAGAAAAAGAGGCACTCTTGAAAGTAGAATGGAATCTACATGAGACAATATGTTGTTTGTCTTTTAAATTGCAAATAACTATTTTAGAATCGTATCGGCCTGGGTTCAAATTCTGACTCTATCACTTAATATTGGAAAGACTTGAAGGAAGCTTGGCATACCCTCTCTCAATTGATTTCTAAAAAGTGGAATAATAAAACCTACGTTGTAATACTGTTGTAAGGATCAGGGATAATTTATGTTAGATGCCAGAATGCTGCATAGGCAAAATAGGTGCTCAGTTAATGGTAATTTGCTATTCTTAGAGTAGTTTCTCTACTATGAGGAAGAGGACACCCTTGTGTAAAACAAACATTATATTTACTTCTGTGGAAGCAAGGGGGTCACTTAACCAAGTGGGTTATCTAGCTTTGTACCATAAGCATTCAATAAATTCTAGTGAACTAGTGGTAACAGACTGCTTCCTGTTTGTACCAGAAGAAGGCTGCCTTTCTTTTCCCTTAAACAGTTCATGAACATCATTGTCTTCAAGTGTTCATTGTGCTCTAATACTCTCAGTTACTAAAATGTAGTGTCTAACAACAATATACTCTTAGGTACACATTACTAGATCAAAAGTTAGTAACTAGAATGTCAAACTTTTGATTGTTCCATTATGAATTGTGTTCGTAATATGACCTTGGTTACTGAAAGATCTAAAAGTATCTTCTGAATCATCAAAGATTAAATTGATTCAATGTGATTTTTCCATTGAGCATATTTGTGGTATTCAAAACCTTTGAAATTGGTAGCCTAAGAAAGCTCCTTGAGGGAAGGCCAGAATGTTCTGGGCTATTGTCTAATTGTCTATGTACACAATGCCTGGAGAAGTAGGCGTTCAATAAATATTTGTTGAACTTAAAAATAGGGCGTGGGGTGGGAGTTTGTAAGGTATGTAGCTTATATGGCAATTCAATCTTCTAACTAGGGATTTAATTAGTAAGAACAACATATTGCTAAACCACAATAGAAAACAGAGGCATCATTAAAGGTTAGGTGCCTTAATATTAGTATTTAAATAAAAGAATTTCTTTATGAAATGGAATTTCTCTAGCTATGCTGCCGGGAGAGGGGTCAGTCATCTTATTATTTTCTCATTTGTGTGAACAGTGATTTCTAAAGATAGATAAAAGTGCAAAAGATAGGTCCCCTAAACACACAGGCATTCCCCAAATTTGGCAATGTTACTTTCACAAAATCAGCAGTTTAAGAAATTATGTGCTGACTCTACAACTGATTTTTACACACCAGATTTAGACTTTAGAGTAGCAGCTAATGATCTAATATATCTCAAACCATCAGCTGTATAGCTTCCTGCCAGAGAACAATTTAATGTCGGCTTCATTCCTTCATTTGTCTCCAAAGCAGTTTGTATGATTCAAAAATATATATTTTATAATGTTTCCATTATAGTTTTATAAAGATGTTGCTATTAGAAATAAGAAGCATAGTTCTGATAAACTTCATAACACTGAAACAAAGAAAATAATTACTAGGTATAATTATTAGGTAATCCAAACCAGAACACATTAACCTCCAATTAGAAGTTTATTTAATGTAAGACTTTCAAAGATCAGAGGTATGAAATGTTGCAAGTACATCATCAAAGATTAGCTCTGATTTTAAAGAAATGCTCAGATTTAATTGTGAATTTGTGATATTTTATAGATTCTTTCATATTATGTATAAGTCCGTATACATATGCAACTCTTCAGAAACATATTTTGTAAAACAGGATGGAATCACCTATAATTAATCAGGGAACTTGCAGGTATAACAGAAAAAAGACAACTTTAGAAGCTTTTGGCTTTGTCCCCTTTTCTGTAAACCTTTAAAAAAAAAAAAAACCATAGGCCTGCCTTAAAATGCTGGCATATTTGGTTTGTAGCATATCCATACTCTTTTTCTTCCACTCAGCTGGAGACAAAGTGAGGTCTCTTAAATCTCAGTGAGATGATGATGACTTTTGCAACACAGAAGGGGCGGTTCTACAAGACACAACCCCCAACGATCAGCCTTGCTGAAGCTAACTTGAAGATAATTTAAGAGAAAACAGCAGAGTGACATATGTTGAGAAGAAATGAGTAGCCTTCATACCTCATACATTACTTCACTCCTTATGTCAAAAGCCATGCTGACAGTCTCCCGTAGCAAGCCTTGTTTTTCCCCAACCCCCTGTTCACGCTAGATCTGGTGTCTCTGTTCCAGCCACACAGAGCTGTGCCAGACCTTCTGCCATCTCCCACGTGCCTCCCCCTGACCCATCGCCTGTTCCCGGGCTGCCCCAGAACATGCAGCCCAGGCCCCTTTTGTCTTTCTGGAACATCTGCTCACAAAGAAGAAGGGAGTTTTCCCTCAAATTGATGCTTTCTTTTCCCATTTCTCTTTTGGATCTCAATCTCTCCTGTGTGCTAACCCAAACTTACTGACATGCCTTGTGTGAATTTTTGTTTTGAACCAGACCCATCAAATGGAACCCAGTGTTCTTGGGAAAATCATAAAATGACTGCTTGAGCTGATATTTTATTGAATTAGGACATATATTACAACATCTGTTTCATAGTTACTATAATAAATAATGTTTCACTTCTCAAGGCTTGAGTTATAAAAATAATTGATTTTGACATTAGCCCATCTATTTAAAATGGGCTATAAAGTGCTCAAAAAATTCTAAATAATATGATGGCCTGACAAAGGAGGCAATCTTCTAGCTGGATGAGGACTTTGGAGCTCTGTCTAGGGGATCCTATAGAAATACAGTGATAAAAGACCATAGGTATCAGCTGTTTAGTCCCGATGTTTGTTTATCCAACCAGCATAGCTTAGGTTGAAAGTCCTGTATTTGTTTCTATGGTTATATACAGTCCCACCCTTCTGGACATTTACATTGAATCAATCAACCAGCCAGCCAGTTGTGCAAAAAAAGGGTCTGGGAGTAATTAAAACAAGAGTTATAATTTTTGTTGTCATTTTACCATTCTTTGTCAGGCTCTAACAATACCAACCTGAGACAAGAACAACATCTGAAAATGGTAAAGATATACTAGCAAACATAAGAACGCCTGAGTAATTAATTATAGCTATTAGAGGTGTATGGATCAGGTGTCCCTCCCTACACCTCACCAGCTGTGTTTGACACAGGAATGCAAACAAGCCCATGCAGGCCTGGCCCACTGAGGGGTGGGCCTGGTAGGGCCTGAGTGGTGTGAGGAACCCAGGAGGCTCCTGGGAAAGGACTCTCTCTGAGGAGAGGCAAGGTTTGTTTTAATAACTGTTTTGGCTGTCAGAGGAGATGGGGAGGATAAGAACAACCAAGCATTTATCATTCAGATTTGTCCTTCAATGTCTTCTTCAAGAACTGACAGGAAGCTTCCAGAAAAGGTGAGGGCAAGCCTCTATGATGTTTTGGGAAGTGGGAGACTCTTACCTGGCACACAGTGACTCTAAAGCTTTGGTGACACAGCAGGGAACTTGTGACAGTGGCAGCACCTGCACTGGAAATCCCCAAGAACCTGTTTGGCAGGAAAAGAAGCATGGCGGGCCTTGTGCAGGATCTCAATATGGCCCCACTGCACTAGTTGTGGTGTACTAATTTTGTGAACATTATTTCTATTTTGTGTTGGAAAGGGATGATGCAGTGGTTGTGGCTGTGAGAAAATCAAGAGCTTGAGCCCCACTCAGGCTTCATAAGAAGGTTGGGGGCTCCAACACTTGTCTCTTGCCCCAGCAGAGCCATCCGGTTTTATGGAACTGCACAGGCTTGGGTAATGAGCCTATCTACAGGCCCTTCCCAAATATTTGGAACCACGTACAACTCCTAATATTTCCCCAGGACACATAGGGCTCCCAGCAGTGATAGATTTATGTTTTCTAGTCTGGCAGAATGGGAGCTATAAACATAATTAATTTGACTTGGAAAAATTTGGTTGGAGTATGCCATTTCTCATGTTAGAGTATTGTGGTGGAATCACACCCATGCCAACTACATTGGGGGTTGTGGAACAAAAGAAATTCTGTAACTGCTAATGACTCCATTTTTGTTCCGAGGCTAGCACAAAAAGGTTTACGAAACCAAATACTAAGAAGTTGCTGAGGTAACTGTCTCCAGCGGAAGTCAAACACCAACAACTTGCGCAGAGTAAGTGGTAGAAAAGAAATGTGTGTTGCAAGGAAAAAGAAACACATATGGCATGACTCTGGCCCAGTCACAAGCACCAATTTCTAAATAAAAATCTCTTATTTATCTGGTAAACTGTTGATTAAGCAGTAATCATAAACATTAGTTTCACCTTTTCCAAGAAGCAGGTAAACATCTTCTTTGTTTTACTCACGCTGATGACTTGCCCACCCTCCTTCACGCCTGTTGTGTCTGATCTATGAGATCCAATGTGGGCTAAAGGGTATCAGGCACCATAAAGAAGGGCTGCCCACAACTGCCTTACAATCACCACCTCTGTGGTCGACATGAAGAGAGTGAACGTGGAAGCTGGATATTTACCAATGTCAGGCCAGTCTAGGAATGTCCATCCTCAAGGATGTGGGCATCTGGGGTGGGGCTGGGGGGGAAGGAGTCAGTGTAATATTTTCTACAAATTACACTTAATTACCACAACAAAGTTTGGTGAACAGTTTTGAAAGCCAAGTCTAGAAGAGTTGTGAGGGATCCATGGCATAAAAGAACCTATTAGAACTTCTGTTTGTATTTGTATCTCCTTTATATAATCTGCAATCATTTTAAATAGATGGGTTGACACTGGTGCCCGTATTCTATGCATCAGGAGGTCATGCGCCATAAACAGAAGATGACTTAGCAATCCCAAAACACAAAGAGGCTGCCTGCATAGCTCCAGTTATGGGTTTGCTCTCAGTATGTTAAGACTTACCACTACGCCCAGTTAAGTGAATGTATAGATTATATTGTCTAACTATTGTTTAACTATTCTTAAAATGCAGTTCCAAGTTGAAAGATACCCAGTAATGCAAGTATGTACGATTAGAGATGGGCCCCTTTCCTTCAGTTATGAATTGACAACAAAATTAAAAAAAAAAAAATCTTTCCAGAAGTTGTTTAGAATTACGAAGGACAGGATTTGAAACTATAAATTCAGTTACTCTTGTTGAAGTTGAACCTTGCACTAATAATATAAAATCACTTAGGATATTAGCTAATAATGGTTAGAAGCACCACCATCAGCTAGTCATTTATAAACTAAGAAACTAGAACATATTAATATAAGCTTTGGTGAGGAAACATATTTTTGTGTTATTAATTTTAGAAATAAAGTTGTTTATTTCACCTTTATCTTGTTAAATTCCTTTTTTGTATCTCTTTTACATTGTACATACAAAAACATAAGAAAAAGTTCTAATATGGCTGGATCAATAAAGTTCAGAGACCAGCGATGTAACTGCAAATCAGGAATGTACACAAACATATTTCACAGAGTGCTCTACTGTCTTTTTTTTTTTTTTACATTGTTTGGTGATGCTTTTTTATTTTTTTTAACTTTATTTAATTTTTTCAGTGTTCCAAGATTCATTGTTTATGCACCACACCACAACCATGATTAAATCTTTCTCTAAAATTGGGCCTCACGTATTTAACTAAAGAAGGGATTCTGGAACTAAAAATAAAATTTTGCAACCACTGTGCTAGGCAGTATTATACCTTAATCTATAATAGGTAGAAAAAAAATCTGCCCATTTTAGAAATATGCTCCTAATAATTTTTTATTCACTGGAAACATAAAAACCTTGTTGTTAGAACTTAAGTCAATATAATTGCCAGGAAATCCACCAGTTCTTCCATGGGAAGTTTATTGTCCACATGTGGCCATTAGTTCTGATAATAATACAATTGCAAGTACTAAGATATAACATATATTTTACTGAATATTTTTAACCTAACTAGCTAAATCAGCCCTCAGCCAGACATACTTTTAAAGCCAAGATAAAGGTGGATCATTCTTTTAGTATTTACGTCTCATCCTTTAAGAGGCTGACATAAGTCATTTGGAAACAAAATGTTTTGGGGGATGCCTGGATGTCTCAGCCAGTTACGCATCTGAATTCACCTCAGGTCATGATACCAGGGCCCTGGGATTGAGTCCGGCATTGGGTTCTATGCTCAGAGGGGACCCAGCTTCTCCCTCTGCCTGCAACTCCTCCTGCTTGTGTTCACTCTCTCTCTCACACACACACACAAATAAATAAAATCCTTAAAAAAAAAAAAAGGAAAGAAAGTGTCTTTTTAAAATCTGAATTCTTTTCACTCTTCTATATGCTTGAAAACGTTCATGATGTGATGTTGAAAAATTGACATTTTTCTGCCTTACATGTGGAGACCTAATTTAATGTTTAAATATGTAGAAATGCATATCCCAGAAGAGCATTAATTAGAAGTGCAGATATTAATAAAGATCCTTAAAACTTGCTCCTTCTACTTGTATTATAGCCCTGTGCAAGTGAAAAATATATATGGGATTTTAAGAGGAGAGAAATAATACATCAAGTGTGAATCCACCCCCTACATACTAATGAAAATAAGTTCTAGAAATTAAGATGGGAAAAAATTATTAAATGTTAACTAAACCCAGGTAGGAATGTAGAATTTGAGAAATGGAATGCATCTTGCCTCTCATTTTATAGAAGAGGGAGCAGAATCCCAGAGAAACTAAATGCCTCCGAGGGCTGTGTGGTTTCCATGCAGACTCCAATGCAGTGGACTTCCCACCACATCAGGAGATACATCCACATTTTTTCTAAATCTGTCTCTACCCAGGTATCGACATCTATACATATACATCAATATTTTTTAATGGCACTAAAAATAAAATTAAATCAAATAGTAATTTTTTAAAAATTTTATTTATTTGACAGAGAGAGATCACAAGTAGGCAGAGAGGCAGGCAGAGAGAGAGAGAAAGAGAGAGAGAAGGAAGCAGGTTCCCTGCCCAGCAGAGAGCCCGATGTGGGACTCGATCCCAGGACCCTGATATCGTGGCCCCAGCTGAAGGCAGAGGCTTAACCCACTGAGCCACCCAGGCGCCCTTCAAATAGTAATTTTGCATTACCCTCCTCTCTTTGTATCTCCCCTTAATAAGGAACATTGACAAGGGACATTGACCTCTGGGGACAATAAATCCAGATGGTACTTCTTTCCGGTGGGAGACTCTGAGAGTTCATGAGGATTGACTTTTTTTTTTTTTAAGATTTTATTTACTTATTTGACAGAGATCACAAATAGGCAGAGAGGCAGGCAGAGAGAGGGGGAAGCAGGCTCTGCACTGAGCAGAGAGCACAATTCGGGGCTCGATCCCAGGACCCTGGGATCATAACCCAAGCTGAAGGCAGAGGCTTCTAACCCACTGAGCCACCCAGGCACCCCGAGGATTAACATCTTGACTGCTTGAAGCTTGGAGTGTCTCACTTCAGGTACATGCTCATTGGCCACACCTGCTCTTCTATTGCCCTGGTTTATACCTTCCCTCTGAGTCAAGGCTCCACTCACTTGATTCCCATTTATTAAGCACCTAAATGGTGCCAGATGCTAAGGATTTACAGGAGAAATGGACCTCATCTTCACCGTGAAGGATATCTGTCAGGTGGCCAGGGAGGCAAGTATTCACCTCCTCCCTTCACACTTTATTCCCACTGTGCTGAGGGTCTCAAACCGCAGAGCAATGGGGTTGCACCTGTAACATGTGAGTGTTCAGGTGGGGTTAATAATTTGGCATCCCTCCAAGTGATCTTCTTTACGTAGTTTCTAGACATTACCTAGAGGAGCAGCTAAGTGCAAGAGAAAGGAAGAAAAATGAGACTATTCTCCCTGTTTAGTGTTGCTTCTGTGGTGCTAAAAGCATTGGGCAAGCTTTCTACATGGAGAAGGCTGGAAGGAGAGTGCAGGTGGAGCCATCCCTAACATCTGTATTTTATCTAGCCTTTGCTTTGACAGTCTAATTCTGTGATGGGTGATGTTGTAACAGTGTTCTCTTTTCTTAGCCTCCCCCCTTCTCTCACTTCAATTCTTGCCCTGTTACACAGAATTCTATGTCTCTAGAAGTTAAATACCTTGAGATTTTGGCTTCTCTGGTATGAAGTCACCTGAAAATGGCCTAGGTCTTTGATTCTCATAGAAATCTGGCATATGCTTCTGACAAGCTATTTGATTGGCTCAAACAGGTCAAAATAAACATGATTGATCTATAGGCCCTTTCTAGACATTCAGATGCTTGGTTTAACTGGTCTGCTTAGATAGTTTTTGGCCCCATGCAATGATAGACATTTTCTTTCTACAGTATTAGAAATAGGTTATCTTCAGAAGATTCATGATCTCTTTATCCCTCCCCATGCTTCCCACACTCCCCTCTTGCTTCCCAGAGGTGTAATTGTTCTTTGGGTTGTGCCCAATGCCTTCAATAATGCAAGGCAGATGTCTCACAGCAATCAAACTAATGAAATATAAAAGGTTATTAAGAGAAGAAAATTCCATAAATATCCATAGGTCAATGTGACCATGAGCAATCAGCTTCATGAGCATGTAATAATATGACTTTGTATCTTTCATGAGGTTCTCTGAGTGCTTTATGTAGTAGTCAGTATTATTAGTCTACTTTACAGATGAAGACATTGACACATAGAGAGATGTAGTATTCCCAAGTTCATACACTGAGTCCAGTGCAGAGCAGCAAGAAAAAGAGTGAGCAGACATCCTATAAAGCTATATTTATACCAAGGTTGTTTCAAGAAGAGAAGAACAAAGTCTGTGAGTGAAAACAAAGCTATTACAGCTAGCAACACCACCTATTTCTCTTATTCCAGACTAAGGTCTGAGAGAGGAGAGGGAGAAAAAGAAAGCAGTGTTTGAATTTACCATACATGATAGGAGAGAAAGATATTTGTCTGGCATTTGGTTTTAAAACATTTTAGGCAATAGCTATGCAAATAATTACATGAACCAAAGTAAAAAATTATGTCATTTAACATCAACTTACCTTTTTTTTCCCGTATTCAAAACCCACCAGACCTACCATGTGCCACGTATGGCACCATAGTTCACTTCTCTTCATAGTGCCTGGCACATTATAAGCTCTCTAAGAGCTACTGAATGAATAAATGCTAAGTAGGGAAATAGAAAGATATTAATACCTATCTTAGTATTAATTACCATCTCAGTGATGAGAATGTCAGCAAAGGACAAGTAATTTGGACAGAGTCACACAAGTAGTTCATGGTAGAGCTGGGATTTTTTTTTTTACCTTTTTAAAAAATTTTTTAAGTTTAAATGCAATTAGCCAACATATAACACATCATTAGTTTCAGATGTAGAGTTCAATAATTCATCAGTTGCATATAACACTCAGTGCTTATCACATCATGTGCCCTCCTTAGCACCCATCAACCAATTACCCCATCCCACCTCCCCTCCAACAACCCTCAGTTTGTTTCCTATATTTAAGAGTTTCTCATGGTTTTTTTCTCTCTCTGATGACTTACCATTCAGTTTTTCCTCCCTTCCCCTATGATCCTCTGCACTGTTTCTTATATTCCACCTATGAGTAAAACCATATGATGATTGTCTTTCTCTGATTGACTTATTTTGCTTAGCATAATACCCTCCATTTCCATCCATGTCGATGTAAATGGTAAGTGTTCATCCTTTCTGATGGCTAAGTAATATTCCACTTTGTATATATACACCACATCTTCTTTATCCATTCATCTGTCAATGAACATTTCAGCTCTTTCCACAGTTCGGCTATTATGCACATGGCTGCTAAAAACATTGCGGTGCAATTGCCCCTTCAGATCACTACGTCTGTATCTTTGGGGACAATACCTAGTAGTGCAATTGCTGGGTGATAGGGTAGCTCTATTTTTAACTTCTTGAGGGAATCTCTGTACTGTTTTCCAGAACGGCTGTACCAGCTTATATTCCCACCAACCATGTAAGAGGGTTCCCCTTTCTCTGCATCCTTGCCAACATTTATTGTTTCCTGACTTGCTAATTTTAACCATTCTGACTGGTGTGAGTTGAGATCTCACTGTGGTTTTGATTTGTATTTCCCTGATACCAGGTATATGGAGCATTTTTCCATGTGTCTGTTGGCCATTTGTATGTCTTCTTTGGAGAAATGTCTGTTCATGTCTTCTGCCCATTTCTTGATGGATTATTCATTTGTTGAGTGTTGGGTTTGATAAGTTCTTTATAGATTTTGGATACTAGCCTTATCTAATATGTCATTTGCAAATACCTTCTCCCATTCTGTAGATTACTTGTTGATTCTTTCCTTTGCTGTGTGAAAGCTTTTTAGCTCGATGAAGTCCCAATAGTTCATTTTTGCTTGTGCTTCCTGTGCCTTTGGAGACATAGCTAACAAGAAGTTGCTGCAGCTGAGGTCAAAGAGGTGCTACCTATGTTCTCCTCTAGGATTTTGATGGATTCCTGCTAGAGCTGGGATTTTTAACTCTCCTTCCATGTCCTCAAACTAAAGAGCCTATCAGAGCATTTCAACCACATACCATACCCTTCTTAGAAGAGGTCCAGGGGCGCCTGGGTGGCTCAGTGAGTTAAGCCTCTGCATTCAGCTCGGGTCATGATCTCAGGGTCCTGGGATCAAGCCCCGCGTCAGGCTCTCTGCTCAGCAGGGAGCCTGCCTCCCCTTCTCTCTCTGCCTGCCTCTCTGACTACTTGTGATTTCTGTCTGTCAAATAAATAAATAAAATTTAAAAAAAAAAAGAAGAGGTCCAGTAAATACAAGGTTCTCTGGTTACATTTCCAGCAGGGTTCAAGTATTCATGACCTTTCCCTATGCTGCATTGTTTAGGTCCACCTTAAATCCCTCAAAATGGCTTATCATTGCTCACTAGTTTAGCAATGAAATATTATTTCACTGTGATACCTCTAGTGCTATTATTTTATTGAGTGTATCTTGTAACTTCAATTTTAGGTTCTTTGAAGGCACAAGGCTTGTGTTATTTAACTTTTTACATTACCCTCAGCATCTTGTGCTGTGTTATTCACATAAAAATAGATATTTAGGATTTTTAGCAAGTGGATTAAAATGAAATGACATCACTAGTGCTACTCTGTGACTGGACATTAAGAGACACCAAGGAGGTTTCTAGAATTCTCACAGCCAACATCTTATCACTATAAGGACCACTGAAGCAATAATCAAACCTGGCCCATGAGACAAGCCCCTAAAATAAAGAAATCTGATGTATCAGGTTACAGTAGTCTCTATACTTTGCTCCTTCTTCCTCAATAAACAATGGCACTCATTTGGAATAAAGTGACAGAATTCAAAAATTCAATACACTTCTGGTCCTAAGAATGAGAAATGTTGAAGGCTTTAGGACCACATTATATCCAAATGGGGATATTTTTACGGTTCATATATGTTCTTTTGGTATAACCAGAAACCATGTATGTGACAATATCCCACATCTATAACATGATTGGTGGTTTCCACTCTCATCAAAGTGAAAGGAAAGCATTGGTTGTACCAAAGGGGTGGGAGGATGGGGTACAGAGCCAATGGGTTCCAATGGTCTAAGCACAGAGCATGGTTTACAAAAAGTATCCAATGACTGTACTAATCCAAAAAATTTGGTAGGCTATGTTTGTTAAGTGTGGAACTTTCTTGCACAGGTACTGACAGCTGGTAATAAGATATAGAAACTGTTACCACATCAGTAGCCCCAATCCTTCCTGGCCTGGAGCTTTCCCAAGATTTGTGCCCTCTGCTACCGTGTTTATGATACACAGCACAGCATGGGCTGCTGAACGTGCCCATTTTTCAGTTCAAGGGGTGCTCAACCATTTCTTCCACATCTTTACTCATGAGAAGTGACTTTCTAAATTCTTGGATGCTGGAAATGACCCAAACATAGCTCACTAAACTAATTTCCCTCAGAATTTTTAACTGCATGTGCATTTGAGCATAAACACTATCCATATGTTTCTGATTCATTTACACTGAACTCATCAAAGGACTGTGTTGTAAGAGTTGTTTGATGTCCAAGAATACTTGAGGGTTTTTTTTTTTAATGGAATTTTATACTTTCTTTCACCATTTTTCTTAGGAAGCCAAACACTGTTGAGAGTAAACAAACTCGGACCCCCAAGGATCTGGGGTTTACCCTTATATTCAAAACTCAGGAGGATAGTTTGACAGCTTGGCAGGAAAGACATCCCTAGCCTTGGGTATATCTTGGCACTATTCCCCAAAGAATAGGAAGGCCTTAGGGTGAGCCGGGAAACCCCTTTCAGGAGACCTTCTTTCATTTGGTGGTTTATTCATTCAACTCCAGAAAGTTATCCCAAACACTTGGAAACTACTTGGGGTCTCTCCCTTGCCAGTATGAAGAAGGAGCTTAAAAATGTTGCTACTATAATTGTCCTTCATTTTTTGGAAGGGAACTACAGGAGGTTTTTTTAGGAAAACAATATTTGTCCACCTGAACACATCATGTAGTCTTACATTTATATCCTAAAAAGACAAGACAAGCATCTCTGGCTACAGCTGAGAACTAATTAAAGTTGCTCTTTTACAAACATTATGTGGTTCATTCCATTCTTTCTTGATTAAGAACAAAAGAGAAGGGAGTCATTTATTGCCATGAGTCACTTGAGGTACAATGGAAGGAATTCCAGGACGCCGCTGAGACAAAACAAAACTGACATTATGAAAGCCACGTCTAAACACTAATTTAAACTGTCAACTTACTACCAAGGAAGACTCCTAACAGACAGAGAATTAAAGCTTTAAAGACCTCATAAATCGATGAGATTAGCACCACTGCGAATGAGTTAAAATACATTTTTGCCTTCAGTATTGGAGTGGTTCAAAGCAGTCCTCTAGGATTTGATGGGAAAATTAGTTGTAATAACTAGGAAGAGAAAATTTCTCAAATATAGCTTTTTGGGGATTTCAGAGCACAAGCTTCACCCACCACAGTTATTCCAGGTACTTGAGTTAGTGAAACATAATATAGGTGTTTTCAGGCCCTAGTATATAGTACAGTAAAAATGACTTAAAAACTGTTAGAAATCAAAAATATTATTTACAAATACCAAACACTTTTCCAACCCCCCCAAACCACTAAAAATAGCTAAAATGTCAACCAAAATGTATGACTCAGTAGCGGTTTTAACACCACTTTGTCCATCTCCGATTTCTTATTTGTGCCTCTCCAAGAATCTGACTACATATGTATTACTCTCAGGCAAGACCCATCATCATGGTCCCCTTTCAGTGGAGTTTCCAAACTCTGTTGCCAACACAAAGAAGTCTTCAGATAAAACATTGTTAGGATTTCCATTAATTTTTATATTTTAATATTGCTTCTTGAACATTAAAGACACTTCTTTCTCCAGGGCAAGTAGCCTCACCTGCTACTAAAGGTGGGGGCACTAGGGTCTCCTGCTCTCCAATAGTCTGTACCCAGAGTGGCTGAGAAACTACTATAACAGAGAAACCACTGAGAGTTGTACAACCTTTCAAGAGAGAAGAGGCGGAGAAATGTGAACTCTAGGAGTCAAATCACACTGTGCTTACTCTTCTCCCCACTCCAAAGGTTTCCACTAATCATTTCTCTATGGGTTCTTTCCCAAAGACCCCATAAAATAAAACTGTGTTTCCTAAGTCACTGGTGCACTCTAGATGATCTCTTTGACTTGGATCTTATCACATCTCTGCCTGTCCAGGAATGACTTTCTGAAGTACACATTGATCTGGTCTCTTCCTTCCACAAGTTGGAAACTTTTGCATGTGGTAATTTTATTCCATTCCTTATTTTTTTTTTCTTTTGGCTTAAGTCAAAGTGATACAGAAATCCACATGGGAAAGAGTGGAACATAATTGCTACAGTCTTCAGACTGAACCCACCCTTATCCAGGATACAGCTGCTCTGTCCTTCATTCTTCTCAGGCACATTGCTTCTCTCCCTGCCTCCTCCCCCATGAGTAGCAGTTGTGAGAAGCAGTCAGAAATGGCTTAAGGGCTAATACAGCACACTAACAGAACATTTAAGGAAGCCTCTTGAGGTGGCACCAGTTGATTCAACAACACACCTCCAACTATAGGACATTCACTCCCAAGTTCCAAGTCATAAAACTTAGAGCACACTTTGGACACAGGTCTTAGGACCCTGTTATAGATGTGAATTCTTTCAGAAGCTTTTTGTCCAGGGTCACATCTATGTCAGTCTTCTTCCCAATGGGAATCTTAGTTCAACTTTTTAGTGGTGCTACAGAGGTTGAATTACAGTCATGTTACTCAAAATTCAGTTCTTTAATGCCAAAACTATTGCACATTATTCCTTTCTGGAAGAGAGACAGGAAGCATGCAATGTAATCGAGATCCCTCCTCGGGCTCCCCTTCCAGATTCTAAAATAAAACTCAGATCAGAAACAGCAGAAGTGATCTCAATAAAAAGGGCATCTTGCTTCTTCGAGGACAGGCTTGAGAGCATGCCCATAAATCCCCCACAGAGCTACAGACTCGTCCTCAAACTACCTTTTGGCCAGTTATAAGATGGAAGGCACTCAGTTCCATCCTCCACTAACAACAAGACCACCATTCTGTCTCATTCCTTCTGAAGTTGCACCATTTGGCAAGTGGTAATTGCCACAAAACTTCCACATGAGAACCATAAGAGGTGCCTTATCTGAAGACAGGAAGAGAAACTCAACAGTGAAAGCTACCTGAGTATGGCGCCCTCAGAAAGGAACTGAGTTATTGAGATCTTCTATCTGCTTCTGAATAACATTGCTCGCTCTTTCTTTCTTTCTTTCTTTCTTTCTTTCTTTCTTTCTTTCTTTTTTTTTTTACTAATCACTGGATCTCAAATCTGAACCTGTGTGAAAGCCCCACTAGCCCAGTTCAAATGGCTTACAGTTATTTCCAGGCTCTTAATTCATCATGAACTCATAGTTGTTTTCAGACTCCTGTGACTCCTTTTAAGATTTAGTCCATAGAAAAGTATACCATGTATTAGGCAGAAACCGTGGCATTGGGAAGGGGACAGTCTGCCAGCACTTGAAGTGCAGATGAATGATTTGATTTGATTACACTAGTTAAAGCTCTGAGTGCAGGGAACACCTTGCATAGCCAGAAACCATGCTTTTTGTTTATAGGTCAAATAACTAGCCACTTAGAGAATCATAAAGATCATATTTGGATTTGGCCATCTCTTGCTGACATTCCTCCTGTGTTTGTAAACATTGCTGACTTTGACCCCAATCTCTCACAAATCCATGACCAAAACCAAACAGTCACAGAGGAGCTGCAGAACATAATGTGATTCTGTAATGCAAAACAGGATGGCTTGCTAAATGTGCATATCTGGAGAGAATTCCTGACATAATCCTTCTTACGTCTTTTATGATAATCATTTCCATCTTCAGAACACACGCAAACAGTGTTCCTTGGACATTGCTTCTGGAGGCTGGACTGCAATCCCTTCTGCTGAGGGAACTGCATATGATAGGGCACTGGGGCAATGAGTATGTGAGCAGGAGCCGATATTTCTTGCAGCAGTAGAAACAAGCAAAGAAAACCCAGAAAATGATTAGCTGGAAGATGTCTCTGCAGAAGGAAAATATGAAATAGCAACCATTCTCCACGAAACATGAAGATCAGCTTCAGTCATAACTAACTTGCCCATGTATTCATTTAGTGGACATATATTGAGTGCCTACTTTGTGCCATAAATACACCATTTGGGAAAGGACCATTTCCAACCAAGAGAGTATGAGTTGAAATCTATTAGTAATATCACATTTTTAATGGCCATGCTAAACAAAGTCAGTCTCATCTAACAGAGTATAGAAATAGAACCTTCATGGTGGGACAGAAATATTTATTTAAAATATAGTTACCGGGGCACCTGGGTTGCTCAGTGGGTTAAAGCCTCTGCCTTCGGCTCACATTATGATCCCAGGGTCCTGGGATTGAGCCCTGCATTAGGCTCTCTGCTCAGCAGTAGGGAGCCTGCTTCTTCCTCTCTCTCTCTCTCTCTCTGCCTGCCTCTCTGCCTACTTGCGATCTGTGTCTGTCAAATAAATAAATAAATAAAATCTTTAAAAAAATAAAAAATAAAATAAAATATAGTTACCACTTTCAAATAGGTAAAAGCTGGAAGTGGGAGGGGCCTGTGCTGATTATGTAAACAAAGTGGAAAATTTTGGATCCTGATGATTCCACCTAGTCAGAACCTTGTAGAAACGCTGTCTAGAATTAACTATTCCCAACTTCAATTGTCAGTACACATGATTGGCTTTCCCTTAGGAAGTCAATTCTGTAAAGAAAATGTGTGAAGATCCCTGTATCTTTTATTAAACACTGCCCCCACCCACCCACCCATCTAGTGCAAGGGCTCTTGGGTGACTCATTCGGCTAAGTGTCAGCCTTTGGCTCAGGTCATGATCCCAGGATCCTGGGATTGGGCCCTGGGTCAGGCTCCCTGCTCAGAGGAAGCCTGCTTTTTCCTTTCCTTCTACCACTCCCCCCTGGGTCGTGTTCTCTCTCCTTGCTCTCTCTCTCTCTCTCAAGTAGATGGATAGAATCTTATAACAAACAAACAAACAACCCTGTCTAGTGGAGTTGAGAGGGAACCTAGAAAAGTGGGCACAGGGCCGTGGTCCTAAGTTATGTTACTTATGTCCTATATCTGATGACTTCAAGGAGAATTTTGCCGATGGATCATTTATATTATCTTGAGAAAAACAAAGAAGCATGGATCTGAACTAGGACAAATGTACCATCATGGGCACACTTTATTCATACAATTGTCACTGTTTGTACCTAGGGGATAAGAGAATCTCAAATCTCAAAGATCTTATAATCAGTCTAATAAATCACCTTTTCCTGAATTTGCTTCTGAGTCTAATAGCAATAAGTATAGTTATAGCCCAAAACAATAGAGAAGGGAAAATGTAGAGGCTTTGAACCTAAAGAAGAGTATAATAATAAGACATGACAATAAATGCCCATATCTGCCAAACATCCTACTGTATGTGGCATTGTGGTTTATATTTTTTAACCATACATTATTTCATTTTTTTTCTTACAATAATCTTATGAGCTAGACATTATTAATTCTTTCTGGTAAGTAGGAGAAGAAACTGACAGCGATCAAAACTTGCCTAAAATTCTATAGTTCCCATACTTAAAGTCAAGCTTCTGATTCTAAGACCTGTGGTGCTTACCTTATAACACATTGTTGAAGATGTTTTTGGAGACTTTCAAAAGTAAAATATATATGTCAATTCAGAATAATACAATATGCAACCCAGAAACAGTATTTTTATATTGTATTTGCATGCATAGCCATAACAATACCATCATCCTTACCTCCATCATCATCATCCCTAATCCTGATTTAGGGATTTGTTTAGGGATTTTAAAACACACGGTGAAGGAGGAAGAGTCAAGATGGTGGAGAAGTAGCAGGCTGAGACTACTTCAGGTAGCAGGAGATCAGCTAGATAGCTTATCTAAAGATTGCAAACACCTACAAATCCAACGGGAGATCGAAGAGAAGAAGAACAGCAATTCTAGAAACAGAAAATCAACCACTTTCTGAAAGGTAGGACTGGCGGAGAAGTGAATCCAAAGCGACAAGAAGATAGACTGCGGGGGGAGGGGCTGGCTCCTGGCAAGCGGCAGAGCAACGGAGCACAAAATCAGGACTTTTAAAAGTCTGTTCCGCTGAGGAACATCGCTCCAGAGGCTTAACCGGGGTGAGGCCCACGTGGGGTCAGCATGGCCTCAGGTCCCGCAGGGTCACAGAAAGATCAGGGGTGGCTGAGTGTCACAGAGCTTGCAGGTATTAGAACGGGGAAGCCTGCTACAGAGACAGAGCCGAGGAGTGAGCTCTCAGCTCAGGGTTACCTTGAACCGGTCACAGGCTCGGTCAGTTCGGAGCGCGGCCGGAGGCAGGGTGATGGGAGTAATTGGGCGCTGTTCTCTGAGGGCACACTGAGGAGTGGGGCCCCGGGCTCTCGGCTCCTCTGGGGCGGAGACTGGGAGGCCGCCATCTTCATTCCCATCCTCCAGAACTCTACGGAAAGCGCTCAGGGAACAAAAGCTCCCGAAAGCAAACCCTAGCGGATTGCTCAGCCCGGCCCCTGGTAAGGGCAGTGCAATTCCGCCTGGGGAAAAGACACTTGAGAATCACTACAACAGGCCCCTCCCCCAGAAGATCAACAAGAAACCCAGCCAGGACCAAGTTCACCTACCAAGGAGTGCAGTTTCATTGCCAAGGAGAGTAGCGGAATTCCAGAGGAGGAGAAAGCAAAGCACGGAACTCATGGCTTTCTCCCCATGATTCTTTAGTCTTGCAGTTAATTTTTTTTTCTTTTCAATTTTTTTTACTATTCTTCTGCTAAATTTTTTTAACTTTTACACTTTTCTTTTTTAATGTTTTTAAACTAGTTTATCTAATATATATATATATATATTTCTTTTTTATATTTTTCTTTATTTGTTTTCTTTTTTAAATTGTTTCCTTTTTTTTTTTTTTTTCCCTTTCTGAACCTCTTTTTATCCCCTTTCCCCCTGATCACGATTTGGGATCTCTTCTGATTTGGTTAAAGCATATTTTCCTGGGGTCTTTGCCACCCTTTTAGTATTTTACTTGCTCCTTCATATACTCTTATCTGGACAAAATGACAAGGTGGAAAAATTCACCACAAAAAAAGGAACAAGAGGCAGTACCAAAGGCTAGGGACCTAATCAATACAGACATTAGTAATATGTCAGATCTAGAGTGCAGAATGACGATTCTCAAGGTTCTAGCCGGGCTCAAAAAAGGCATGGAAGATATTAGAGAAACCTCTCGGGAGATATAAAAGCCCTTTCTGGAGAAATAAAAGAACTAAAATCTAACCAAGTTGAAATAAAAAAAGCTATTAATGAGGTGCAATCAAAAATGGAGGCTCTCACTGCTAGGATAAATGAGGCAGAAGAAAGAATTAGCGATATAGAAGACCAAATGACAGAGAATAAAGAAGCTGAGCAAAAGAGGGACAAACAGCTACTGGACCACGAGGGCAGAATTCGAGAGATAAGTGACACCATAAGATGAAACAACATTAGAATAATTGGGATTCCAAAAGAAGAAGAAAGAGAGAGAGGAGCAGAAGGTATATTGGAGAGAATTATTGGAGAGAATTTCCCCAATATGGCAAAGGGAACAAACATCAAAATCCAGGAGGTGCAGAGAACCCCCCTCAAAATCAATAAGAATAGGTCCATACCCCATCACCTAATAGTAAAATTTACAAGTCAGTGACAAAGAGAAAATCCTGAAAGCAGCCTGGGAAAAGAAGTCTGTAACATACAATGGTAAAAATATTAGATTGGCATCAGACTTATCCACAGAGACCTGGCAGGAGAGAAAGAGCTGGCATGATATATTCAGAGCACTAAATGAGAAAAACATGCAGCCAAGAATACTATATCCAGCTAGGCTATCATTGAAAATAGAAGGAGAGATTAAAAGCTTCCAGGATAAACAAAAACTGAAAGAATTTGCAAACACCAAACCAGCTCTACAGGAAATATTGAAAGGGGTCCTCTAACCAAAGAGAGAGCCTAAAAGTAGTAGATCAGAAAGGAACAGAGACAATATACAGTTACAGTCACCTTACAGGCAATACAATGGCACTAAATTCGTATCTCTCAATAGTTACCCTGAATGTTAAAGGGTTAAATGCCCCAATCAAAGACACAGGGTATCAGAATGGATAAAAAAACAAAACCCATCTATATGTTGCCTACAAGAAACTCATTTTAAACCCGAAGACACCTCCAGATTTAAAGTGAGGGGGTGGAAAACAATTTACCATGCTAATGGACATCAGAAGAAAGCAGGAGTGGCAATCCTTATATCAGATCAATTAGATTTTAAACCGAAGACTATAATAAGAGATGAGGAAGGACACTATATCATACTCAAAGGATCTGTCCAACAATAAGATCTAACAATTTTAAATATCTATGCCCCTAACGTGAGAGCAGCCAACTACATAAACCAATTAATAACAAAATCAAAGAAACACATCAACAATAATACAATAATAGTAGGGGACTTTAACACTCCCCTCACTGAAATGGACAGATCATCCAAGCAAAAGATCAACAAGGAAATAAAGGCCTTAAATGACACACTGGACCAGATGGACATCACAGATATATTCAGAACATTTCATCCCAAAGCAACAGAATACACATTCTTCTCTAGTGCCCATGGAACATTCTCCAGAATAGATCACATCCTCAGTCCTAAATCAGATCTCAACTGGTATCAAAAGATTGGGATCATTCCCTGCATATTTTCAGACCACAATGCTCTGAAGCTAGAACTCAATCACAAGAGGAAATTTGGAAAGAACCCAAATACATGGAGACTAAACAGCATCCTCCTAAAGAATGAATGGGTCAACCAGGAAATTAAAGAAGAATTGAAAAAATTCATGGAAACAAATGATAATGAAAACACAATGGTTCAAAATCTGTGGGACACAACAAACGCAGTCCTGAGAGGAAAATATATAGCGGTACAAGACTTTCTCAAGAAATAAGAAAGGTCTCAGGTACACAACCTAACCCTACACCTAAAGGAGCTGGAGAAAGAACAAGAAAGAAACCCTAAACCCAGCAGGAGAAGAGAAATCATAAAGACCAGAGCAGAAATCAATGAAATAGAAACCAAAAAACAATAGAACAAATCAACGAAACTAGGAGCTGGTTCTTTGAAAGAATTAATAAGATTGATAAACCCCTGGTTAGACTTATCAAAAAGAAAAGAGAAAGGACCCAAATAAATAAAATCATGAATGAAAGAGGAGAGATCACAACTAACACCAAAGAAACACAGACAATTATAAGAACATACTATGAGCAACTCTACGCCAACAAATTTGACAATCTGGAAGAAATGGATACATTCCTAGAGACATATAAACTACCACAACTGAACCAGGAAGAAATAGAAAACCTGAACAGATCCATAACCAGTAAGGAGATTGAAGCAGTCAACAAAAATCTCCAAACAAACAAAAGCCCAGGGCCAGACGGCTTCCCAGGGGAATTCTACCAAACATTTAAAGAAGAACTAATTCCTATTCTCCTGAAACTGTTCCAAAAAATAGAAATGGAAGGAAAACTTCCAAACTCATTTTATGAGGCCAGCATCACCTTGATCCCAAAACCAGACAAGGATCCCATCAAAAGAGAATGACAGACCAATATCCTTGATGAACACAGATGCGAAAATTCTCACCAAAATACTAGCCAATAGGATTCAACAGTACTTTAAAAGAATTATTCACCACGACCAAGTGGGCTGCAAGGTTGGTTCAACATCCACAAATCAATCAATGTGATACAACACATTAATAAAAGAAAGAACAAGAACCATATGATACTCTCCATAGATGCTGAAAAAGCATTTGACAAAGGACAGCATCCCTTCCTGATCAAAACTCTTCAAAGTGTAGGGATAGAGGGCACATACCTCAATATTATCAAAGCCCTCTATGAAAAACCCACCGCAAATTATCATTCTCAATGGAGAAAAACTGAAAGCTTTTCCACTAAGGTCAGGAACGCGGCAGGGATGTCCGTTATCAACACTGCTATTCAACATAGTACTAGAAGTCCTAGCCTCAGCAATCAGACAACAAAAGGAAATTAAAGGCATCCAATCAGCAAAGAAGAATTCAAACTGTCACTCTTTGCAGATGATATGATACTATATGTGGAAAACCCAAAAGACTCCACTCCAAAACTGCTAGAACTTGTGCAGGAATTCAGTAAAGTGTCAGGATATGAAATCAGTTGCATTTCTCTACACCAACAACAAGACAGAAGAAAGAGAAATTAAGGAGTCCATCCCATTTGCAATTGCACCCAAAACTATAAATACCTAAGAATAAACCTAACCAAAGAGGTTAAGAATCTATACTCAGAAAACTATAAAGTACTCATGAAAGAAATTGAGGAAGACCCAAAGAAATGGAAAAATGTTCCATGCTCCTGGATTGGAAGAACAAATATTGTGAAAATGCCTATGCTACCTAAAGCAATCTACACATTTAATGCAATTCCTATCAAAATACCATCCATTTTTTCAAAGAAATGGAACAAATAATCCTAAAATTTATATGGAACCAGAAAAAACCTCGAATAGCCAGAGGAATATTGAAAAAGAAAGCCAAAGTTGGTGGTATCACAATTCCAGACTTCAAGCTCTATTACAAAGCTGTCATCATCAAGACAGCATGGTACTGGCGCAAAAACAGATACATAGATCAGAGGAACAGAATAGAGAGCCCAGAAATAGTCCCTCAACTCTATGGTCAACTAATCTTTGACAAAGCAGGAAAGAATGTCCAATGGAAAAAAGACAGCCTCTTCAATAAATGGTGTTGGGAAAATTGGACAGCCACAGGCAGAAAAATGAAACTGGATCATTTCCTTACACCACACACGAAAATAGACTCAAAATGGATGAAGGACCTCAATGTGAGAAAGGAATCCATCAACATCCTTGAGGAGAACACAGGCAGCAACCTCTTCGACCTCAGCCGCAGCAACATCTTCCTAGGAACATCGCCAAAGGCAAGGGAAGTAAGGGCAAAAATGAACTATTGGGATTTTATCAAGATCAAAAGTTTTTGCACAGCAAAGGAAACAGTTAACAAAACCAAAAGATAATTGACAGAATGGGAGAAGATATTTGCAAACGACATATCAGATAAAGGGCTAGTGTCCAAAATCTATAAAGAACTTAGCAAACTCAACACCCAAAGAACAAATAATCCAATCAAGAAATGGGCAGAAGACATGAACAGACATTTCTGCAAAGAAGACATCCAGATGGCCAACAGACACATGAAAAAGTGCTCCATATCACTCGGCATCAGGGAAATACAAATCAAAACCACAATGAAATATCACCTCATACCAGTCAGAATGGCTAAAATTAACAAGTCAGGAAATGACAGATGCTGGCGAGGATGCGGAGAAAGGGGAACCCTCCTACACTGTTGGTGGGAATGCAAGCTGGTGCAACCACTCTGGAAAACAGCATGGAGGTTCCTCAAAATGTTGAATAGAACTATCCTATGACTCAGCAATTGCACTACTGGGTATTTACCCTAAAGATACAAACGTAGTGATCCGAAGGGGCACGTGCACCCGAATGTTTATAGCAGCAATGTCTACAATAGCCAAACTATGGAAAGAACCTAGATGTCCATCAACAGTCGAATGGATAAAGAAGGTGTGGTATATATACACAATGGAATACTATGCAGCCATCAACAGAAATCTTGCCATTTGCGACAACGTGGATGGAACTAGAGGGTATCATGCTTAGCGAAATAAGTCAATCGGAGAAAGACAACTATCATATGATCTCCCTGATATGAAGAAGTGGAGATGCAACATGGCGGGTTAAGGGAGTTGGAGAAGAATAAATGAAACAAGATGGGATTGGGAGGGAGACAAACCATAAGTGACTCGTAGTCTCACAAAACAAACTGAGGGTTGCTGGGAGGAGAGGGGTTGAGAAACGAGGGGTGGGGTTATGGACATTGGGAAGGGTATGTGCTAGTGTGAGTACTGTGGAGTGTGTAAACCTGGCGATTCACAGACCTGTACACCTGGAGATAAAAATATATTATATGTTTATAAAAGATAAAAATATATATTTATAAAAAATAAAAATTAAAAAAAAAACACACAGTGAAAATTGCCTAAGGACAGCAGTACAACATCTGCAAACTAATATTTCACTTTGAGTATGTCTGAGTAACTATGTAAACTGCATAGGTTCAGATAAAAACTTACTCCCCAAGCATCCCAAAACCTAATCCAATGAAAGAATTAGACTACAGATGATCTGCCCAAACTTCTTATCTGTATATTTTCTCTCCCTCTGGAAATGTTAAATATTACCCTAGGAATTCTGTACACTTTCTTTTTTAGGTGGTAACTACAATGTCCCAGATGTTAGAAAGAACAAAATTGACGTTGCTGTTTTAGCATGGAAATGCAATTCTAAGACGTTCACAACATGAAGCCTATCAAACAATGAGTGCAGGCTTTGCAGATCATATCTTTCCATTTCCTTCATTGGCAACTGAGCCCATTTTGCACAAGGAGAAAAGGAAGGCCTAAGCATGATAACGGTTATAGGTAAGAAATTTCCAACAGAACTGTTAACTGAACAAAAACCTATAGAAAATATTCCATTGTCAACATATCTTTTCAGAAAACTAGATTCAGAAAGTTACATAACTTAAAAGGAAAAAAGGATATGCACTTTAAACAAGTTGTTGGTTTTTTCTGCTTCCATCAGAGGAAATTTTAAAATTAAATGTGATGATTTTGTGAAAAAGGAAAAGCTAAGCATGAACTGAACCTGAAGTAAGAAAGCACTTGGGATGAGAAACTTTTTCAGCATTCTTAGAAAGATTATGTCACAAATCTGCCAAAATAAATTATGAAAATTCAGTTCAACTTAAACTCATAGTAAGGATGGGCCATGCCCAGGGAATTGTGCCAGGTGCTAAGTAAGTGGAAGAAAGAATGCAAAGGAGTTTAAGATTCATTTATTTTCTTTGAGGAATTTATAATCCATAAGACAGTGACCACCTTCTCTTTGCTTCTCTTCCCTCTTCTACTGAAGAAATGTAACAACACATAACCAGACCAATTCTGATCAGTTCACAAATGATGTATTATTGGGTAAAGTCTGAATAAATGGTGTGCTGAACTGGGAGTACTCGATTTTTCTCTAGTTCCCAGATCAAAATCAATTACAAAGGCCGAGACTTGTTAAGTGTTTTAAAATTCTGCTTCCCAGTTTCCATCTTAAGGTGATACAAATAACATATGCACATCCTTCCTCACATAAAGAAATGGCTAAAAACAGTAAACTTCTTTTCCAGTAGAAACTCTAATCAATCTAATTTAATCATCATTCAAATTTTAGTTGCACAAATGCCAAAAAGAAAGTAAAGAAGACAGATCTAGGCATTCACCAAATTAATGGACTGCTAAGTATGTCTTTATGGCCTAATAATAACTGAATAGCTCTTCTCATCTTATAACTCAGCTATTCAAGAATAATTCCTATTATATAAAATTATGTCATCACAAATACTCTGTTCAGATTTACAGTTTTTCTTAAGATACTTTGAATTTGACTTTGGTGAAAGAAGTGAAAACTATATAACCAAAGCCAATTGTTTAATCTACTTCTTGAGATGAAATATGGAGTTAAAATCTGAATAAATTCCAAATATAACAACAATCTTGGATGAGAAGTTAAGTTCTAATGACAACTAAGATGAGGAAGGTTAAAAATGTTCTGAGAAAACCTACCCACCTACAGACTTACAGACACCATTCAGGAAAAAATTAGCATGAGGAGGTGTGGGGGAGAGCACCAAATTGAAAGCTGTGAGGAATGCCAAAGACTTAGAAAGATTCTTCCTCTCAAAAAGTTTAACTGACTCTTTGAGAATGAAAGATACACAGTTGAGATAACCAAAGGACATCTGTGCAGAATGATAGTGAGGTGAAGAGGGAAACACAGTCTATGAAGAGACTATCAGGGGCTGCTTCTCTCTTCTCTCCTCTAAGAATGTAAATAAATCTTGAAAGCTGGGGAACAATGGTGGAAGTTTCCTAGGAATTTGAAAAGAAGTGTTCAAAATTTATATGTAGATATGAATTTTCCTTAGACCCCTAAAATAATTATCATAATAGCAAGTACTCAATAAATAGATGTTTATTACTACCATTTTTATTATTTTTATTAGAAATTATTGAGTTGATATATAGAAGTTACAGAGAGTAACTTCACAGAGCCTTCACTAATCTTAATTTGAATGGGTACTTACTAAAGACAGTGACAGGTTATAAGTAGGATGACTGCATGCCCAGGTTGATTAAGACAGCCTGGGTTCACCACATTTTCCCACCTTAATTATAACTGAGCCTCTTTCATTCTCATAAGTATCCTGTTTTGGATGACAAATACCATCGTAACATAGTTATAGGACAGATTAAGAAATAACCAATCAGAACCACCTTTATCAGTACCAATCAATAGTGTTCTCAAAGAGAGATGGTCCAAGGACAAAAACAGATTTTCTAGAAAACAAAGGAGAGTCTCTTCTCCTAGGCTCAACTTCTCCCCAGTAAAAGAGGAATGAGTATACAGAAGAAGACAAACACAATTCCACCCATGGTTGAAATGGAAGACAGGGAAATTTAGGTATCAAGAGTTGACAAAGCAGATTTCACCAACTACAGAGAAGAAACCACACATTCTGGGTCAATCTATGCTTCTGACTTTCTTCTCATTCCGTTAAGTCTATTGAATCACTGAGATCCCAGCTCACATTTACCAGAACCTCAGTTTAAGATAGAAGAGAAAAATCCAAGAAGCATACTAACATTAGTGAGGGAATCAAGAAAACCTCACCAGTTCTCTTTTGGGGGCAAATTCTCACTTTGGATAGCATCTAGTCCTAGAAATATTAACCTCAAAACAATAATATAAATATAAGATGTTTTGAAGAAGTAAGATTTGAAAATAACGACCAATAATTCAAGTCAGATTTGAATAGAATCTGCTTTATATTCTCAAGGAAATCCAGGAACATGTGAAATCTGTAAAATGAGAGATAAGATGGGAAGACAACACACTGAAATGAAAAAGAAGGTGGTTAGGAAGCATGGAAAAATTTTTTTAAAGCTGCATGACAAATATAAAACTTTAAATAAACACAAATAAATTTAGTATTAGCATTAAAATGAATAGAGAAGCATCAAAATCAGAATTAACCCTACAAATGTAAAATCTGTGATATAGAAGGGAGGACTAAGAAACCCTCTCTGAATGGAAAGAAAAGGACAAGGAGTTAAATCAACATGAAGATTATGGACAGAAAACTGACAAAGGAGATCTAACCAATGCATTAGACAAATGGAACAGATTTAATAATCAAAAATATAAAAGAAGAAAATTTTACTGAAGTGAGAAAGATCTAATTATCCAAATTAAAATATCTCACCACGAGCCAGACAAATTTAATGAAAAGAAAACAAACCTAGATGTTGGTAAAACTTTTATATTTTAAAGAAAAATAAATAATCTTAAGATCATTAAGATAGAAAAAAACTTATCTATTAAAAAATTAGACCTTTTTCTTGACATTAAATGCTAGAAGACCATGGAGTAGCAACATTTGGAAAAGAAGGGTTCTGACCCAAGATCATTTAGCAACATAAAGAGATTTTCCATTCACATGGTGTATTTTATACAATTCATATAGTTTATTTTTATTTAAGTTTATACCAAAAAATGAGTAAAGAATCAGAAAATATAAAAATAGATATTAAATGACTTCTGGTGACATAAAAAGCATTTATGTATAAAACTAATTGAGGTGATATCTGTCATACTAAAACCAATATTTTAACAATAATTAACATGATCAAATGATTTCAATCATAAAGTTAATCAAACTAAGAGATGGGATAGAGGAGGTTTAAAACAAATAAAAGAAGATATTTTCCCCACAAGGTATGTATTAGAGTCATGTGTGCCATTTGATTCTTGGTTGCTAAAGTTCAATTCTAGATGAATCAAAATAAGACATAAAACCTTAAATCATTAAAAATAAATAAAATTGGCATGGAAAATACTGATGACAAGGGAAAATCAAGGGACAGCAAACAGAAGTATGAAATAAGGCAACAGAAGTAAGAACAAATACCTTTATGAAAATATGGTTCAACTATCTTTTAAAAAATTAACACCCAGAATGGGACAAAATGCCAACTTAAAGTTTATAAAGTCTAGAGAGAAATATACAGAGCAGTTTGAGAAATCTCTAAATCAACTTGATGAATAAAGACATACACAGCTACTGCAAACTAAAATATAACAGATCTCAATATTTACATCAGATGAAGTACAATTCAAGTCAAAACACTTTTAAGAGGGCAAATTAGGTCATTTTGTATTAACAAAGAGTACATTTCTCAATAAGAATATGTTATTATTATTAATATGCTAAGTAATACATAAGAAAAAATAATAATACATGTTTGTCTAATTAACGTACTTCCTGACGAATCAAATAGGCAAAAATGAATAAGAGTATAAACAATTGAATTACATAATTTTAAAGCGTTCTATAATAAATATTTATTAAGTTCAATACCCAATTAACAGAAAACACACTTCCTTTTCATGTGTTCAGTTAACATGTGCAAAAAAATCAACACTACAGCATATGAAAAAGAAAACCTTAATTCCTAAAAGGAGAAATTATGTATTATATTCTCTGACAACAGTGAAATGGAACCAAAATTATTAACAATGCATAAAAAATAAAAATGACTAAATTCTTATTTTTAACCTAATATTCTATACCAGGTCTGACTATAAATCACAAATGAGGGCAAAATAAAGATGTTTTCAGATATATGAGAATACAAGGAAGATCAAAGGGATTACCTAAGAATACGGTGCAGTAAACTGAGAGTTAATAAGAAAAAAGCTTAAAATCCAAGAAGACCAATAACTTGAAATCCAGAATGACTGTTGGACCACGGGCTTTGAAAGCAATTATTCTAAATTAGAACGGTTGGCTCCAAATAAACAGGAAATTATAAACTCCAAATATTTTGATTCAGCCTTGTTTAAAATTACTGGTAAAATCATATGTCATGAGGCAAAATGGTATTTAAACTAGAACCATGAATGCGAAAAAGATTGTTGACACAATCCTGTTTTAAAAATGAAGGAGAGGGGCGCCTGGGTGGCTCAGTGGGTTAAGCCTCTGCCTTCGGCTCAGGTCATGATCCCAGGGTCCTGGGATCGAGCCCCGCATCGGGCTCTCTGCTCTGTGGGGAGCCTGCTTCCTCCTCTCTCTCTCTCTGCCTGCCTCTCTGCCTGCTTGTGATCTCTGTCTGTCAAATAAATAAATAAAATCTTTAAAAAAAAAAAAAAAATGAAGGAGAAAGTTGAAAAGCTGACAGAGGAACAAAGAGCTGTAACCAAATGGGTGAAGTTTCTGTATAATTTAATTTATACTTATTTGTATCTTGTCATCAAGGAATTTAGTTTTTATCTAGTCTGTTTACCAGGAGGGAAAAAGAATTTCCAATGATTTTCAAATAATCCTCTCCCGTGTACTAACCTATGACCTTAGAACTGTGTATATTTGTTATTGAAAACAACACTTGTTAGACTATTTTGTCCTTAAAAATTGAATTTGCTCACCAATCCTGTATATTTATATATACAATAATTAATCCACAACTGGGTCCTCATGGATCTTGTTATAATTCATCTAACTAGTATATAAACTGCCGATTTTCTTGCAAATTAGGAAATATGGTTTAAGATTTTCTTAGAAGACATTTTGCCAATAAATCAGAGTTTGTAGTGAATTCATTAAAATAAAAAACAAAATCTTTCACGATTCCAAATAATTTATTGTCAAGAAGAAAGGAGAAATGGATTCCAAGCAAAAGATAGAAAAACTGAAGACTTGGTTAATATTAGTGCATGGTGAACAAAGCATATGGTTCTTCTCCCAAAAGAAAAAAAAGAATTGCAAGTACAAATCCAAGGGGAAAAAATACGACTATAAAAGAAAGCCCTGGTACAATTATGAAACAAATTAAATTTTTTGAACTAATTGTGAACATTCAGTGGAATGCCAAAAAAAAAAAAAAGGCCAAACTTTGGACTTGGATATTTAATATTTGGTTAAATGGGCATAACTTTGGACCCACTGAGAGAGAAATAAAATACTAGCATGCTCTCTGCCTATGTGGTAAGTAACATAAATAAATAAATTTATGTGGTTGTACTATTATATATGAACAACATAAATCTTTGGTTCAAATTATAGAAAAAGCTGATAAGGAATCATTTTTTTAATGTTTATTTATTTATTTGACAGACAGAGATCACAAGGAGGTAGAGAGGCAGGCAGAGAGAGAGGAGGAAGCAGGCTGAGAGCTGAGCAGAGAGCCTGATGCGGGGCTTGATCCCAGGACCCTGGTATCGTGACCTGAGCCGAAGGCAGAGGCTTTAACCCACTGAGCCACCCAGGTGCCCCAAGGAATCATTTCTTAAATAGAGTTACAGATCCAATTTTACAATGTAAAATTTAAGAACTCATTGATAAGTATGGGGAATGAAAAGAAGGGGGAGGGTTATTACTGTTCCAAAATAGGAGCCAAGAAGCATACTTTTAAGTATAAAGTTTAAAGGTATAACGCAGGGGCGCCTGAGTGGCTCAATGGGTTAAGCCTCTGCCTTCAGCTCAGGTCGTGATCCCAGGATCCTGGGATCGAGCCCTGCATTGGACTCTCTGCTCAGCAGGGAGCCTGCTTCCCCTCTCTCTCTCTGCCTGCTTCTCTGCCTACTTGTGATCTCTCTCTGTCAAATAAATAAATAAAATCTTAAAAAAAAAAAAGGTATAATGCAAACTGAGAAAAAGAACTACCAAAAATTAGCATAAAGTCCTCAGTCCCACATGTAAGTTCTCTAGGGTGATGACCAGTGACCTTCACTGACACTAAGGCAAAGCCTTCTGGTTGATAACCATCCATAGCCACAGAGCTTCCAGCATGGATAGCCAAGTATCACCAGAAATTTGAGGAGAATCTGTAACATCAAAGAGAAAGACCAAGAGTTAAAAATAGATGTGAACTCTGAAGAAGTGGGGAAATGCAGATAAGTTAGAGAAATCTAACTTTAATTTACATTCTTAGAGGAAAATTGAAAAAGTGTACAAGTAACAATATCAGAGAAAATTTAAGACCTTTTAAAGTTTTTATTTATTTATTTTAGAGAGAGCACACATGCACTCAGATGCAGGAGAGGGAAAGGGAGAGAATCTCAAGCAGATTCCTCATTGACCATGTGGCCCCACCTGGGGCTTGATCTTAAGACCCTGAGATCATGACCTGAGCTGAACATTCAATTGACTGAGCCACCCAGGTGCCCCAAGACCATTTAAAGTTTAACAAGATGAATGCTGAAATAAAATAATTTCAAGTTATAAGATAAAGTCAAATATATCTCCAAAAAGCAGAACTAAAAGAAAAAATGCAGGAAATATGCGAGGAGTAGAGAGAGAACATTGAAGTTCAATTCAGATATATAGAAAACCAATCCAGAAAAAAAGAAAAAAAAAAAAGAACACGGAACTCAAAGAAGAGGAACTTATAAAAGGAATAATATTACAGAATTTCTCAGTGCTAAAGGGCCTGTCATCAAAGTAAGATGATTCACCAAGTTCTAAGATAAAACAAGAAGGATGTACACTAAGGTTTACTATCTGGCATTTTCAAAATGCCAACATTAAAGACAATATCCAGGAAACTTTCAGAGGGAATCTGGTGCTAAGAATAGTCTCCTTTGAGAAGCAGGAGCCATGACATTGAAAAACATCCAAGAAAAAGGTAAAACCATCCTATAATAGTGGCTCTGTGGTGAATAAAACTTATATAAAAACAACTTATCTGAAGTTCTGGGTTTTCAGTGAGGCGTAGAAAAGAATTATGCTTACAAAACAGAGTGTAGTTATCAGTCTTGACAATTCCAAAATATACTGGAGAGAAGGTAGAGGAGAAATGTGGAAGGGTAAGGGTGACAACATTCCATTCCCAAAAATGGGGTAGTCGAGCATTAATGTCAGTGATAGAACAAGTGGCATCTGCAAGGTTCAGTTGATTAAGCAGCTGACTCTTGGCTTCAACTCAGGTTATAATCTCATGGTGGTGGGATCAAGTCTCCCCCAACCCCCAAACCCCAAGTCGGGCTCCGTGCTCAGTGGGGAGTCTGCTTCAGATTCTCTCTCCCTCTCCCTCTGCCGCCAGCTCACACGCTCTCTCTCTCTTTCTCTCTCAAATAAATAAATAGAAACACAGACTGAAGTAAAATGAAGGAATTAAAAATTGTGATATAAGTCTATTATCAAGAGAGAGAAGGGGAAGATAGAGTTAGTATAAAAGAACCAAATCCATATCTATCAGAGCAAGGAGTCAACAGTGCATAGCTAATGTTGTTAAGTCAAGAAACAGAGATATATCCTTTAGAGGAACGGAAGTAACAACTAAAGAAATTAAAATAAAATAGTTACTTCTCTAGCAGGACAAAGAGCAGGAAACTGTGGCTTATCTAGACATTTTTTTTTTAACCAACAGATAATATTCTATCTTGATATATTAAGGGAAAGTTGTATAAGAATTATTTAGGTTTAGGGAAATACCTAAAAAACAGGCTAAGTGCTTATTCTCCAGGTGTTAGGACAGAGGAAAGACAACTAAAAGATATAAGCAGCACAATTCCTGGGGTTCAGACAGAATGAAAATAATTCCAATTCTCCCTGCTGGAAAGGATAGATCTTGTAGTACATGAGCAACAGGTGGAACCCTCAGAAGGCATAATGGGGCTCGATGAGCCCTACACTACAACCTTCTCTGGACTCAACAAATCCTCAAAAAGCTCATAATAATCCAATGAATTCCAAATAACCTAGCTATGTGCATAAACAAAATCAACCATTTAAAGAAATATCACAAAATGCAGCAACCAGGAATGAAAAGTTCATTATGTTTGGCATCCAATCCAAAAATTACCATGCATGCAAAAAATGAGTAAAATATGACTCATAACCAGGAGAAAAAGCAATTGATCAAAAAAGACCCAGAAAGGACAGAAATTTTGTAACTAAGCTATGGGAATTGAAGAGTTGTTATAAATATGTCCCATTTATTCAAGAATGTAGAGGAGAGCTTGATGAGATGAGAAGAGCAACAGGAAATAGAGAAAAAGGAAAAACGGAACTTCTAAAGAAAAACTACAGTAATGAAGACATTGTGGTATTGGCATTTAGGGAGACATAGAGAGAAATGAAGCAGAGGAGAGCCCAGAAACATAGATTCTCATGTATCAAGTCCACTGATTTTCAACAAAGATTTTAGATTACTCCATGGGCAAAAGAGAATTGTTACATAAGCATTACTGAAACAACTATATAGAAAAATAATTTTGATGCTTACCACCAACATACACAAAAAGTAGGTTAAATGGGGGCACCTGGGTGGCTCAGTGGTTTAAAGCCTCTGCCTTCGGCTCAGGTCATGATCTCAGGGTCCTGGGATCGAGCCCCGCATCAGGCTCTCTGCTTAACAGGGAGCCTGCTTCCCCCTCTCTCTCTCTGCCTGCCTCTCTGCCTACTTGTAATCTCTCTGTCAAATAAATAAATAAAAATCTTTAAAAAAAAAGTAGCTTAAATGAATCATCAATCAAATTTAAGAGCTAAAATTAACAACTCCCAGGGAAAAAAAGAAAAATCTTTTGTCATCTTACAACAAAGATTTTTATTGATACAACAGAGAGAAGCGCAACCCATCAGAGGAAAAAAAAAGAAAACAGAGAAGAGAAATCAACATGAAAGATTTCTCTTCTTCGAAAGATGATGGCAAGGGAATGAAAAGACAAACCATGGACTAAGAAAAAATATTGACAAAAATATGTCAAAATATATATCAGGTTTCTATCCAGAACATATGAATAGCTCTTAGGATTCAAAACTAAGAAGACTACCTAATAAAAATAGGCTTGATTTTTAAAAATGTGAATAGACATTTCATTGAAAAAGATAGATGGGTGACAAATAGGCACATGAAAAGATGTTCAACATCATTGGTAATTAATAAAATGCAAATTAAGGGGCATCTGGGTGGCTCAATGGGTTAAAGCCTGATCCCAATGCGGGGCTTGATCCCAGGCTTGACCCAGCCTTTAGCTCAGGTCATGATCTCGGGTCCTGGAATCAAGTCCCTCATTGGCAGGGAGCCTGCTTTCTCCTCTCTCTGCCTGCCTCTCTGCCTATTTGTGATCTCTGTCTGTCAAATAAATAAATAAAATCTTTTTTAAAAATGCTAATTAAAAACCATGAGGTACTACTACACACCCTAGGAGGTATAAAATCAATGTCTACCAGGCCAAGTGTTAGCAAAGATGTGAAAACTACTGATGTTCTCATGTATTTCTGGTTGGAGTGTCAAAGGTATAACTGCTTTGGAAAAGTTTTGGCAGTTTCTTTTAAAGTTCGGCATTCATTTACTGTAAGAACTGGAAATCCAATGTGTAGTTGTCTATCCAAGAGAAATTAGAACATACCCACAAAACCATTTGCACAAGAATATTCATAGGAGGTTTGTTCATAATAACAAACACTAGAAACAATGCAAATATTCATCAACCACTGAGAGGATACACAAATCATGGCATATCTACATGCTGGGATACTTATTCAGCAATAAAAATCAGTAACTTCTGATAGACACAGCGGCATGGATGATTCTTGAAATCCTTATGCAAAGCAAAAGAATCCAGACACAAAAGACTACATACTATATAGGTCCTATTATATGAGTTTTGGAACAGAAAAAAGAATGATAGGAGATAGGTGATTGGTTGCCAGGGATGGGAGCAGAGGAGGGAAATGATTGCAAAAGGGCACAAGGGAACTTTTTGGGGTGATGGAAATGTTCTGTATCCTGACTGCAATGACAGTTGTATGACTGTGGGTATTTGTTCAAACTGATCAAACTATACTTAAACGGGGTACATTTTACTATATGTAAATTATGCCTTAAAATAGACTCTAAAAAATAAAAGTGAATGTCTCTAGAAGCAAACCTGAGAGTCATAGAACATTGTTTCTATATTCTTCTATACTCTTATTTCTGTAGGCATATATGACATTGGTTTAAAAAATTTTTAAGCAGAGGGACACCTGGTTAGCTCTGTCGATTAAGCATTCAACTCTCGATTTTGGCTCAGGTCATGATCCCAAGGCCCTGAGGTTGAGACCTGCGTATGCTTCTTTCCCTTTGCCTCTCCCTCTGCCCCTCGCCTCATGCTCTCTCTCTCTCTCTCTTTCTCTCTCAAGTAAATAAATAAATCTCAAAAAAAAAAAAAATGTAAGGGGAGAGAAGACTGAATTTTTACCAGATTAACTTGAACCACATCTTAATATGGTCAGCATGATTGTGTTATATTTCAGGAAGAAAATAAATAAACTTAAGATGTTACCCAAAAACCCCACAAAAGCATAATGTAAAGGTCCCATTCATGAGGGCAAAAACAACCTACATGCTAAAATCTTTTTGAACCCACCTGAGGCAAGACAGGACAAATGTCAAGATGTACAGTTACAATAAAATCACATTTTTTTAAAATCTTAAAGTTCTTCCAGACAAAATAAATACATAGGGATAGTCAAGAATTGCCTGGGTAGATGGTTTCTGCCTCACAGGGAAAGGAGGCTATGAATTTTTAAAATTATTCAACTCCCTGTGATTTAATATGCCTTTGTTTGGTGGATTTGTGTATATTTTATAGCGATCCCTAACAAAGTGATCTTGGTGTCAATAGATTCCTACAAGGATCTACTGACCTTATACTGAGGAAGAGTCTTCCTATTTCACACTCTCATTGCAACATGGAGATGTAGATAAAGTGCATTTACTTGATGGACTTGGATTTTAAATATTTAGTTTGTGAACTAGATGCCCTCAGAATGTGGCTTATATATTCTGAAGGCTAGAGGTTGTTTGAATAAACCTAGACGTGCAAATTTGTTTGTCAATATACCCCCAATCTCTTCCAAATAGTAGGAGTTTGAGAGCTCATGAATCATCCTGAACAGCTTGCTGATGATCATTTGACAGACTGTGTGGGAAATTGAGTTTACTTCAAATTTATGAACTGATGGAGCTATTCCTTATAATGATTAACAATGAGTCATAGAAGAAACCAAGGGTCATTCTCAGGCACATGTGCCTAACGTCAGGTGTGGAGAGAGTGAGAACAGTTATAGAAGAGGGAAAGGTCTCATGACAGTCTGTTAGCTAATTTTCATTTTTAAAGTGAAGACACAGACTGGAAAAATTTTAAGGCAAACTTAGTACCTAAAACATCTCCAAAATGGGTGCTTTGTGAAAAACCTGGGTCACAATCCCCAAAAGATTATTATTAATATAAGAAAGCAATAACTCAGAGGAAGCTGTAATAATATCACAATATGTTTACTTAATTTGGGAACTCAGAATAGAATGTAAGTGCAGGGAGCGTAGGGCGCTGCACACATTGCTCAGATAATTGATGTTTTTACCTGAAAAACACATCATGTACACATTCCAAGGCCCAGATGTGAAGCACTTAGGGAAGTATATAAAAAGTAACAGAAGCAAATGTAATAGTAGATGGTTAAATGGAAAAAAGACACAGAACCAGTCTTCTGAACATGATTTTGTAATATAGTCAATGTTAATTACACTTAGAGTAATCAACAAAACAATATGGTTTTAATGGGAGTTCTTTCAACAACTGTCCAGCAAGTATTGATTGAGCAGAAGCTATACTGAGTTCCTTTAAAGCATTATTCTGTTCCAACATCCCAACAATCCTATGAAAGGGGTATTGTTATTTTCCCTATGTTATGTGTAAAGACACTAAATGTGGAGTATAAAAACCTGTCCAAGTCGACCCAGCCAATTAGTAGTAGAATTGGTATCTTGGTACTAAGAGTAGAAGGGTTGACTGCTAAGCTAAAGAAATGTCACCAGGTGAAATCCAGACTATTCGATAATTAAATGTTTTAAAAGTCTGAATGAATATAGTATAAAAATGTTTATGTTTAAAATTCTGTTGTTTAAACAAAGAATAAATTTTTGTTTCAAGATTTTCTATTAATCAATCTTCTGGGTTAATTCTGCCCATAGCATGACCAGAAAATGACCCAATGTTGTTTCCCCTCATTCTTACAAAATTATAGACTTCAGAAATATCAATCCAACCATTGTCATTAAGTTACTATTCCTGCACTTCTGTGTAAGTACATGGACTTTAGCCCTAAAATCATAACACTATGGACAACATACATACACCTAACAATAGTTTATAATCTAACAAAGAAGACTAATATATATGAAATGATTAAATATTACACTGAGAATAATTGTCTAAATTCTGCCTGAGCGAGCAGTGAATGGAGCTACATATGAATCGCCCTTTGTACAAAACAATTCTTCATGTGTGCTCCAAGAAAACATGGGCTCCACACTTCAGGAGGTACTCAAAAGCAAAACCATCTTCCTCGTGGGGCATTACTCTCATTCTGTCATGAGCAGACACAGGTATTCTCCAGTATCACGTGCTTGGAATGTCAACTCCTAACTTTTGCAACTCCAGCAAAGTGGGAAATCTGAGGGAAAGACCACAGTGAGGTGGCCTGGAACTCCAGGACAGGCTTTCAAAGTTCATTAAAATGGTCCCTGCCCAGTGCTCTTCAAAGAACCTTCAAAATGCTTGTTAGTAAGCGCTCTTGTCTTCTACGCCAGTGGCTGTCCAATTTGAGTCTGCATCAGAACTACCTGGAGGGCTTGTTAGAACAAAGATTGCTGGGTCCCACCTCCAGATAGCCTGATTCAGTGTGATACATTCTGAATCACTGTTCTCAGCTGTCGACCAGCCAAAGTCTGACCTCTGTCCAACTGGCTAGGCTTCAGATGGTAAAACCAAGTGTGTGACCTACTCTAAACTTTTCAACTTCCTGTGGTTTGTCCTCAGACATTGCTCTTCGAAAACTCACTACTTGGGTCCACTGTTCTCAGATAAGTGTTCGTGGAAAAGCTTTCAAAACATCTAATATTAAAGGTTCTTTCTAGATGTTCACGCATCGGTAATGTTAGCTGAAGTTGGAAGTTTTAGTTCCGGAATGATTCACTGGAATTGCAGATTATGCAGGTGAAAACCCTTGGAGCAAATATCTGGGAGCCACTCTCGATACTGTTTCAGTCAGTAGAAGAGGTAAGGGTTTAAATAAAAATATTATCTGTAATTGCTAAGAATATGGCGTGCACTGCACCCAACAGAATTCCATGAGGCAGAGAAGTCTTTGAGGGCCTGTTGCCCTAACAGAGCACTTGCCAGTGTCCTGACGGAATTAGGAAGTCCTCTTGAGCTGCCCTCCAGACATGAGCACACACAAAAGAAGGCTTCATCTGAAATCCTAAGCAAATAAAAGTCAAGTGAGGAAAGTGGAACATTAAATTTTAGAATTGGCAAGTAGCAACATTTTGCAACCTTGAAGATATTATTTAACTAAGAGTTGGAATTCCACAAAACTGCAATTTCAACAACTAAATGCCCCCCATAGGTGAAGACTTTACCTGGAAAAAGATCTAAAGTGCAGTTCTTTAACTCAGGGTAATAGGCACAAAAGTCATGTATGCCAAAATCCTGGGGGCCAAGGGAATAATCTGCAGAAAAGAGGGAAAGGAGAGAATTGATCTTGGTGGGGGAGGGGGGACCTGAAACACTCCTTTAGATGGGCTGTGATTCAAGAGCCAATTTTTTTGTGTCTCTCTTAGGTATTTAACATTTCCACCAAGAGATTTGCCTTCCCTAAACGTCAGGCTTCTGTGAAACTGTCAGCCTTAATGTGCTGACGTTTCACCTGCTCTCTTTATAGTTATCTTTGCTCAGGTCTAGAATTCTCAATTGTTTCTAAACCAAAAACTTCGCAAGGATTCCAAAGAGCCTCGTGCCATATCCATTCAATTTGTCCAAGTTGATTCAATGGGAGATTGAAAGGTGCTTGTTTGGTATAACATATCTTATTCGATGCTTTGGGCGAAGAGAAAGACGTGTTTGACATAGATTTTGCCCCAAAGGGTTTCATATATGGTCTGGTTGAACAAATAAGTTGCCTACATTTACTCTGATGAGACAGAGGTGACAGGGATGATTGTGGCAAGAAAGACAAATATAACATTCGAGAGCTAAGTGAAGGGCGTGGGGGGTCAGGAAAGGTTTTGAGGAAGAGGGGCTATTTAAATTGACCTTTGAGGAATAGGCAGAAGTTGAACATGTAGAGATAAGAGAGGGCAGTGTATTAAATTTGTCTGGGTGACCGTTTGTACGGGCAAAGCAAATCCAGCTGAGCTCAATACCCCAGAATCAATCCCTCCAAAAGGTACGTCATCTCATTCACATAGCGTGTCCCCCCAAATAAAAGTCTTCTGGAGTTCAGCAGCATCCTTGTCTAGAAATATTTTTAGAGAATTTTTTTTTTTCTCTTTCCTAGGTACTCCGTTTCCTAGTGTGATATCCAATGCCCCACAGCACAAATTCATGTCTGTGCTTTGTCAGGAGCAAATTTTTTAAAACAGCCGTGCTGAGATTGACGTTATTTGTATACAAATGATGCATTTGACATGGGAAAAGTCCTCTACAAACCTGGCTGCCTCTAGACTCTTTGGGGAGAATAACAGAGAAATCACCACAGTGTAAATTTCACATCCTCAGGTCTGTCCCAGCAATACGTTTCCACTTGAATGGTTTCATCACAGAGGAAAAACACTTGGATTAAAAAGACGAGGGGGACAGATAAGAAGGAGGAGGAAGAGGAGGAAATAGAGAAAAAAGACCAAGGCAACAGAATGAAGGAGAAAGTTGTTTGGATATGAGGAAAGCATAAAAGGAGGCAAGGGGAGGGTGGGTAGGGGAGATAGGGTTGGGTGGCAAGAAGACTTTTTAAAGCAATGCAAATCATTTTGCCTGTCCTTATTATGGAAAGTGCCATGGACTCTCCTAGGGAGATTGCTCCCCATGGACACACCCATTATCAGGGCTTCAGACCATCTGTCTGGCCCAGGCTTTGGCATTCCTGTCCTCATGGGACAGAGGAAAGACAGACAGAATGCATGGGCTGGAGGAGGCGATGCATGCCAGGGAAGCCCATGAGGATTGGAGGAAACAGACCACGATGGCCCCAAGAGCCAGACACCTGTGTAAACTGCAGGAAGCTGAGAGGAGCCCAGCTGAGCTGATGGAGACACCACATGCACACGGCTGGAGGAGGCAGAGCCATACAGAGACAAAGGCAGCACGCACATGCATGTGTGCATACACACACACACACACACACATAAGCACAGAGAAATGAATAGAGGCAGACTGCAGACTGATCCAGGGAGGAGAGGAGAACATTCAGAGAGAATAAGAAATATTAAGACAAGGAAAATTACCACACCCCGCCACACACACACACACACAAATTATCTAAAGGAAAATGACCATTTCTTTTTTTTTAATTATTAACATATAATGGATTATTTGTTTCAGGGGTACAGGTGAAAATGACTATTTCTAAGTAAATGCCTTTGCATTGCGTTTTCATAGAAATTTATTAGCTGCATCAAGAAAGTGTAAACCCTACCTTTCACTGGATTGAGAGTACCCAGTTAATGTAACTTAATAATTTGTCAAATATCTAGACAGGAGCGCACGTTAAAAAAACCCAGAGACATTTTGTAAAATGCATATGCCCAGGATCCATCCCAGACCTACTGAACCAGATTTCCAGGCAGGAGGGCTAAATCACAAGGGGGTACTGATGCCCACACCTACTGAAGGAGGGCTCCTGAGACATGCGGAGGGCCTTGCATTCCCTTTAGAGGAACATAGAGCCTGTCTCTAGGGAAGGAAACCATTCACCTGCTCTGTTTTAAAGGGAACATGTCCAATGCACACCCAAACATACAGAGGGAAACAGTGATAAACATCTTGAAATTTGAATTCTTAGAAGAACAATAGACAATATCAACAAGTTAACACCAAGAACTTTCACAAATGCTCTAATCTAACATCTTTAAGGTAGGGTAATTCTCGCTTACCTGAACATATTTATTCTCATGTTTTTGGTACACGAGCACATGCAAGATAGTGCTTCCTAAAGTATGCTCCATGGCATGCTAAACTCCCAGAGGGCTTTTGGAGAAAAAGGGTAGAAAAGATTGAGAACTGTTACACATTCTCCCCAGCATCCCCACACATACACCAACCACCATGATCCAATGAATATTAGTATTTAAGACACTTTTTTAAACCTACTTAATCTATTTTTTCAATTATTTTCCAAAAAGACATGACCACAGAGCCAATTTTCAACGTAATGTCTATGAGCATCATGAGCAACTAGTATTATAAGAAACTCACTTTTAAAAAGCATTTAAACTTTGCATAAAGAAATGTGACTGGTCACCAATCACATTTTTTTAAAGGAGGAAAGCCAGTGATTTGCAAAATTATAATTACAAAAAACAGCAACAACACAGGCCTGTGTTAAAACCGCATATACTGGCATTCAGTATTTTCCATACTCTGTGTTCCTGAACGACTTTAGAGGATGATCAAACTAAATTATTTTTGATTCATTGAAAAGAAAATGCTTTTGAGGACTTTGAACTAAACACAGCTCATGGGCCTATCAGACAGGGAAGTACTACTTCCAGGTAATCTACAGAAGCCAATTTAATGCTAAAGACACCCTGAAAAGAAAGTCACTGGTACAAGATTAAAGTGGAGGAGCCTCTTCTCATGATCAGAACATTCAGCTGCCCATTGGGTTGCAGTAGAGGGTGGGATCAGATCCCGTAAGCTCCCTGTCCCTTCACTTCGCCATTTGCCTCCATCCCTTAGTGGAGCAGGCACACAAGAAAGACGATTGGAAGTAGATCAAATCAGCTGTTGGTGAAAACATTGGGTTGACTCATAATTTCATAAATCACCAGCTCACACACATAGGTTACATAAGCAAAGCTAGCTTGATAGAAAGGTCTTCAGAGAGCCCCTGAAGGTGGGGCAAATCTGGTTTTAGAAAGGAATACAGGGAGCGCCTGTGTGGCTCAGTTGGTTAAGCATCTGGCTCTTGGTTTCGGTTCAGGTCATGATCTCATCATGGGCCTTGAGATCAAGCCCCAAGCCAGGCTCCATGCTCAGCAGAGTTAGCTTGAAGACTCTCTCCCTCTGCCCCTCTCCCCACTTTTGCACACGCTTTCTCTCTCTCTCAAATGAATAAATAAATACTTTTTTAAGAAGGAAAGCAGGATGAGAGACAAACCTCTCAAGAGGGGAACTGGGAAGATAGAAAGCTAACAAGAATTTACAAACTTTTGTTTCTAGACTTAATGAACCAAAAGAAAGAAAACTTCATGTGTCGTTCCTGACTGGTATGGAACTACCTGAGTTGGTACTCTAAAATGAGCGGATAGAATAATTACTTAAAAGTTGGGTTTTTTATCATAGAGGTGCTTTTTACACATGGTTTTGGACCAAATGGTTGCTAGGAAATATGACAGAATGAGGACACGGACTGTAAGTGATATTCAGGGTGTGTGCAAGATAGGGCGGGGTGGGCAAGATGATCTAACATAACTAAATGTAACTAAATACATTTCCTGCCAGTGGTTGATTTGGCGTCAATTTTAAGTCTTTATTTTTAAATTTCCAAAGCACACCTTTCTAGCTTGGTTTTAGAATATGAAACCTGATATGCATTCTTGTAAAACCCAGTGTCCACACAAAGGATGATGGTGGTGAGAGAGAACAATTCAGCAAGAAAATAATAAAAAATTCCATGACATTGCTTATCAGATCAAGATTTTGTTAATTAAGTCTCAGTTTTCTTCTTAATAGAAACAGGTGTGGTTTTATTCGAAGTAAAAATATCAAATAATCTTCTGACAGTGACAAAGCTAAATACTGTTGTTGGTTGATTCCCATTGTTCTCTTTCTTTCCCAAATCCTCTCCCCAGTCCCACCTCTGAATATTTCAGGTAGTACCAAGCCAGCAGCTGGGAGAATCAGAGCATAGCAACTGGTTCCTCTGGGTGCTAGGGAAAAAAAATTGCTACCACCACCATTTCAGTAACAGAAATGAGATGAGGTTTTTCAAAGCACCCTCTGTGTGAAATGGGCCACAGACACAGTGTTCCTTGTAGTTCCCCTGTGGGGCTTCATTGAGACTAAAGAGAAAAAAATGGAATGGGGGTTATTACCTTTGAGTTGATTGGGTGACTCAAATTGATGGTTTAGGAGAGTGAAAATATCTGTTGATTTGTGAATGAAAGAAGTAGGCATAGATTTAGATAATATTGGGGGAGAAATGTTAACTGATAAAAAGCAGATCATAAAGAAATATGCATAGGATAATCCCACTTTGTTAAAATAAGTAATCTTTTTTCCACGAAAAATGTATTGTAGGTAACAGGTTGCTAAAATGGTAGATAGTCTCAATATGTTGGTTTTGATTGAGGCATCAATAGGATAGATTCAGGATGAGTAGGAGACAGGCCTCCATAATTTCTGACTTTAGAAATGAAACGGTTAAATACCAGTTTTACAATTCTAGGTCACTTGCCAAAGGACCTCTCACTCACATAAAGAATATGAAGGGGTCAGTACGGTGAAGGGGGTTTTCTGGGAGATAACTGCAGAGAGCTCTCAGTGTTCAAAGTTCTCCTCCCTCAAAGCAGGAGTTAAGAAAGGCCGCCTTCTTCACCTCCAGTCTCATGAAGATGGACTCACATGGGATTATTCAGAGAGCTTTGAGTACATTCTTTGTCTTTGGGGAACACAGAGGACTAGTAACTAATACACACTGAGTGTCAAAAACCGTATCACAGTGAGGTAGAGATAGCTGCCTTGGAATTTGTCTAATTGTCCTCGAGTTCGTTGGGAAAAAAAAAGAGGTATGAGTATTTTTCATGGACCACAGGTGAGTCACACATGAAAGCAAGCTAAAAAAGGCTGGTCTTGGGTCCTTTAAAATAAAAGTATCCAGAGGGACAGAGGGTCTGAGTGTCAGGAAGCTGAAGACAGACAATTGGATTTCTAGAAGCTGTGGAAGTAGTTGAATATAACCAACCCAAATAGAATTGAATATAGTCTTCAGAGACAGGAATCTCTGGTCCAAGGGTCCAAAAGAGGTAGTTAGTTAGCTTTAACTAGGACATTTTTTGAAGTGAAAATGGAAGCTACTAATAATTATTCTGAGACAATAAACATAAGCCAGCACTGTTCTAAGCAAACTGTAAAGAATGGGTATCCTAATTTTTGCTCTCTGTCACTCAGACAGCCTCCTACCAATAGCTTTCACTATTTAAGATCGTGCCTGCACCCCATTGGCTAGACCATGAAGGGATGGGAAATCGTGTGAGAAAAGGATAAACTATGGGAAAAGAAGAGAGAAAAAGACTACATTCCCCCATTCCGAAGAGTTATTCAGTTGTCTGTTATTTAGTTTTGAAGCTTAAAGGGGTTTGAAGCTAGTCTTTTGCTGCTAATTTCTAATTAAACTGCAGTTTATTTAACAAATATTTCCACATGATATTGATTTATTGAAGCTTTTCAGTGGTTTCAGACTTCTATAAAAGCTGTACACATTTGAAGACAAGTAGTATTCTCTGTTTGCTGGGGTAGAGTTCCACATATATTACCAACTTAAACCTCACACGTCACATGAAAATTAACTCAAAATGGACCATAGATTTAAATAATATCATAAAACCATAAAACTTTTCAAAGATAACATAGGAGATTGTTCAGACTGAGGACTTGATAAAGAATTCTTAGACAAAATACCAAAAGCATGATCCATTAAAGGAAAAAAAATCAGTAAATTAAACTGTATCAAAATTAAAGTCTTTTTTTCTGCAAAAAACCTCATTAAGGGAATAAAGAGACAAGTTGTAGATCAGGAAAAAATATTTGGAAATAAAATCTGACAAAGGACTAGACTATATAAAGAACTCTCAAACTCAACAATATAAAAGCAAACAATCCAGTTAGAAAATGGGCAAAGACATAAAGAGATATTTCACTGAAGAGGATATATGAATGATGAATACACACATGAAAAGATGTTTATTACCAGTCATTAGGGAAATATAAATTAAGACCATGATGAGGTATCACCACATATCTATTAGAACAGCTAAAATTAAAAATATTGACAATGCCAAATACTGACAAGTATGTAGAGAAAGTGGATCTCTCATACATTTCTTTTGGGAAAGAGTTGGGAAGTTTCTTTAAAAACTAGACATGCATGTACCATATGAGTCTGATATTGTGCTCCTGAGCATTTATCCCAGAGAAATAAAAAGATGTCTGCATAAAAATCTGTATATGACTGCTCATAGCATATTTATTTGTAATGGTCAAAATATCCTCAGTAGATGGATGGTTAAACTGTGGTACATCTATACTATGGAATACTATTCAGCAATAAAATGGAGCAAACTCTTGATACATGCAACAACTCTGATGGAGCTCAAGGTCAGCATGTTGAGTGGAAAAAAAAGACAATTTCAAAAGGTTATGTACTATATGATTTTATTTATGTAACATTTAAAGTGGTAAAATTACAGAGATGGAAAAAAATTAGTGGTGCCCAAGGTTAGGGATGGAGGAAGGAGAGGAGGACAGTGGATGTCATAAAGAAATCTTTATCATGGTGCAATAGTACTGTATCTTGATTGTAGTGGTCATTACACAAATCTACACATGTGATAAAATACCCAGATCTATACTCACACTCAATACTAAATTCCTGGGTTTTATACTGGACTCTACTTATATTATATGTGGACATTGAGGGAAACTGGGCAAAGGGTACAAGACCTCTCTGTGCTCTCTTTGCAATTTCTTAACTCCATGATTATTTCAAAGTAAGAAATAATGCAAATTTTCATGAGGAGGATAAGCTCTATAATAACAACCCTATAAATTCAACTCAACTTTGATCAGCTCTAAAAAGAGTCTAGAAAATAAGGAACAAAGAAGAAAATGTTAGTGAAAAATGAGTTACCCAAGTTGTATTACTCTTCGACTACCATTTTTTCCCAATTTTTTTTCATGTCATAACCAGTTTTATTGAAAAGGGCCATGTGCACATTTATCAATTCACGTACTTTGAGAGTTACCCAACAGGTTATTAACACACAGAAACATGCATCGTGAAAAGCAAGAAATACCACCCACTGCTTCTGCATATTAGTGACTTGTCTCCCCTTGAGCAACAGTGTTCACATCCCTGAGGTTTGTGAATGGTCACTTCTTTGCCCTTCTTTGCAATGGAAGGTGGAATGACAAGTACAAATGCAATGTACTATAAACGTTTCCTACCAAGAGAAGGTCACAAAGTATTTTACAGAATTTACTACAAAACACCATAAAACTGCCTTCACCTAAGTTCTCTTCTCGCATCAGGTTAGCCAACTGGGTGTGCGTGATCATGGCGACTCAGCATGATGCACACAACTTTGGATCTTCATATACACCTGCCAGGTCCCCTTCACTAGCCTCCTGAGGCGCTCCAGTGGCGGCACTCTGAATCCTGGAGCTTTGAAAGCCTAGGCGATCTCCCTCCCCATCCTCTGGAAAGGCAGCTTCTGGATCAGAAGATCAGCGCATTTCCAGTAACCACGAGTCTTTGGAACCACCAGTTCCTGGCCTGCAACGATGAGGTTTTTCCTCCCCACCGGTAGAGGGAGCGCGTTCCCCCGCAGCCTCAGTGGGCAGCTCTTCAGGTGGCCCTTTATTGCGCAGTCGGCTTACCTTGGACCGTTTCTTTCGCCTGGTGCCAAAGTCTTGGACCACTTCTGCTGCCCGATGTAGAGCCGTAGCCACCGAGCAAAAGCATGAATGAAGCTCCTCGAAGGAATGACCAAGCCGCTCTGTACTCTACTAATATTTCTTAATAGTTGAAAGTAACAGAGTATGAAGATTTGCCCAAGTTATGTATCCTAGGAAATAAAGTTATTTCTGAAAAGCAAGGTGTTGGGGATAAAGGGGTTTCTGTACTACACTTCCGCTGTTCACAAAAAGGTTAGTAAAATTATTCAATGTGACGCTTCTGTATATTTTTGTTCATCAGCTTTAGGATGGGCAGACAGTACCAGAAGTCTTTTTTAAATTTGACAGACCCAGGGATCAATGATGAATTCAACTCTGCTTCTGCTTTGCTTGACTGCCAAGAGATTCCTGGGTGTCACACAGCAAACTTAGTGAATTTGATTGAAGAAATATTTAGAGACTGAAACAATCAGTTGAGAAGAAGAGCATGTAATTGTCACTGACAATGGAACAAACATGGTGAAAGCTCTGAGTGATTTAGGAAGGAACCCCAGGCATATGATGCTGTGTTCTTGCCCTTTATTTGTGGTCTTTTTTTTTGGTTGCTTGAGGAAGGACAGTAAATCTAGTCCCTGATACTCCATCTTGGCTGGAAGAGGAGGTCCCCAGACACGTGCTTTATGAACACATTAATTCTTGTAATAGAAACTTCAGTAGAATTTCAGGAATTGTGATATGAAATTCAGAAATACGATATGAAAATTGGTCCTTCAGGTAGAAGATATTTTCTGTCTGTGTTAAGACTCTTTCTTTATGGTTAACTTCTGTGTCTTTGTTTTCCACTTTTAAGGCTAAGACCATCCCAAACATTTGAAAGTTTTCCTTTATAATGAATTCCATTGGGAAAGGCAGGGCAATGTAAACAGAAGCAGTCCTTTGTGAGTGTGTGAACTCTAAATCAATAACAGGCTTTAATCTATGACATAAAATTGATGTTCTCTATGTCAGTGTTTTAAAGCGGGGCACATTTATTCATTCAGAATGACTTCACGGACAGGAGATGGGGAGGAGAGTCTACTCTCGGAGCCTGCAGAGCCTGCTACAGGATCTAACCCCCGAAACAGCCATGTAACTCCTTTAAACCTCAGAGTTTTTCTCACCTGCAAATGACGTGACTGCCTAACATTCACGATCCTCATAAAATCACCAAAGGTTATTTTTTCAAACTCCTAAAAGAGCAATATGGCAGCAGGGATGGTTATAGAAATTTTAAAGAGATTTAGCCCCTGTGGAGAAAGGGATGGTGTGCTAATCAAGGATGTGGGAAAGGATCCACCTGGGTTGCTTAGGAGCTGGCTGAGAACAGGATTCTCTGGTCCCTATTTGCAGGAAGATGTGGCTTTTCTGCAATAGCTCTCAGCATATATTTTTCTTTTATGTCATGTCTACTATGGTTTAGGGACCAGAGAGCTGGTATTAGGTAAATGAATGAAGAAGAGATCATTAGATGGGGGTTGACAGTTTGGACCCATTACCTCTCAAGTACCGTTCAACCCATGGGTGGGGGCGGAAACCTTCTCTAATGCAATATAATACAAGCCCTTTTAAGAGTCAAATAAATGTAGCTGCTTAAAACTAAAATGAAATATATGCTGTATATAAAAATGTACATAATCTATTGATTATTTAGCAGAGGGGATTGATAGAGACCCTGTAATTTTCCCCTTCATTCCTGGCTGTGAGCCCTGTTTCTGTCTTGTTCTGAATATGTTTTATATGTCTTATACCACACCGCTCTGGACATGAAAATGCCACCCTTCTCCTTCTCCCCAAACATTTGTGTGTCCGACAGACTTCTCTGAACATTGAAGGATGACAAGAAAGGGCTACATCACGGAAAATTCAACACTTACTACTCCTCTTCATTGTTCTCAAAAGTCCCCCAGCTATTTCCTACCACTCAACACAAATCCCCTGGGAAGGCAGAAGGACGCCCGAAGTGATAAAAAGACCAGAAGAGGAAAGATTTAAAGGACCAAGAATGTAGATTCAAGTTAGCCTAAAAGACCCTACCAGCAAAAAGCAGAATTAGGACAGATCTTATACTGAAGATCTTTAACCATTATCGACTACTTGCCCTCTCCTTATCCTAGAACATCAAACTGTTCAGAAAAAAATGTAACGGGGACTTACAGAAATTTCTCTGGACTTTACTATGTATATGTAGATCCATTGTTTTCAATATAGGATTATAGTATGAAATTTAAGGTGCTTGGCTCTCACACTGCTTTAGCGAATAGGATGCAAAAACACAGAGAAATAGAAACGATTTCTCTCACAAATGTTCATAAAGTCTGAAAGTACTTTTTTTTTTAAACTATAGGTTTCTTTTTTTTTTTTTTTTAAGAGTTTATTTATTTATTTGACAGAGATCACAAGTAGGCAAAGAGGCAGGCAGGCCGGGGGCGGGGTGGGGGGTGGAGTGGGGGAAGCAGGCTCGCTGCTGAGCAGAGAACCTGATGAGGGGCTCAATGCAGGGCTTGATCCCAGGACCCTGGGATCATGACCTGAGCCAAAGGCAGAGGCTTTAACCCACTGAGCCACCCAGGCGCCCCAAGTCTGAAAGTACTTTAACTTGAGATTTGAATACATGTTGGTCCACTCATTTTCCTTTTCTTTTGCAATCTCTCTGAGTAAATATATATACACACACTACATACACGTATGATGTTATGTTCTATAACAACTGTATAGACCAATTACTATTTCAAATAAGCCTCACTACATCCATGGAGCTTAGAAAGAAGCAAGAGTGGTGGTTCCTATTTTGAGATTAGGGAAACTGAAGCCCAGAAGGGTTAAATGCTTTCTTTACCACAAGGTCACAGGGAGAATCTATGCCGGGAGAGAGAGAGGGGTCTTTCCTTTGCCGCGTACTGTTTTATATGTTAGCCATCATGCACATGCTAAGTCAATGGATGCTGGCATCTTACATAAATATATGATGATGCAGTGCTATGTGTAATAAAAATCTGAAGCATGAAATGTGGAAGCAATTCAAGAAAACAGATCTCACATTTTTGCCTTTGTCAGAGTCAGAATCTGACATGTTCTGATTAAAATTCAACATCTGCAGGCATTTAAAATTAAAATATACAGGTATTCGTGTTTTCCTCCTTCCACAATGTTTTATTGCTGCTTTTTTCATCTTAAATATTAAAAACATTACATTATTTTATTTCATAGGTCGAACTTCATGTCTCAGTATATTACGCACTGCCCTTTCACCTTTGAGCTCTGGTTCAAATCCAGCTCTTAGCTGAGGAAATAAAAAACATCTGAAAATATTTAGTAGACTCATCTGAAGGCCTAATGGACTACAGTTTACATTAACTTGACAAACACAACAAACAAACAGATTTGCCACGAATTAAAATGTTTACGTGAAAACATTCAGGAATGAACAGTATATAAAGGCCCCTGGGACAGATCTGAAGTCTGTGCTTTTATCCTACGGGGAACTTGAAACAAAGGTGGAGAAAAATCTGGGCTGCACCTGTCCCACCCAAAACAGGTGAATGAAAGATCCAGATCGTAGAAATCCACCTCCACCATTTTTCGGATGGGGAAACTGCCATTCTGAAAGGGACAGGGGATGGGAGGAATAAGAGAAAACAGACCGAAAATAGACCATCAGCTGTATCACATTACTCTTCTGTTCATGCAAAAATTATTTATCGAGGCATGCACTACGTTCAAACACTTTGCTAGGTACTTTTTCACTGGTGCCTTCTAGCAAGTCAGGAAAATAAATACAGGTAACCTTGGCCTAGAGACAAAGCAAAGAAACAAGCCTGCTTATTCTCTTAAGGACCAACTTTTATGAATAAGTTCCTATTTCGTGATTTAAAAACAAGGCAACAATAGGCCATTTCATATTAAATCTTCTACCCTCCCCAGGAGTGGGTGACCAAGTGCCTTCAGAGGAGGATAGGCCCCCTGTAAAGGCATTCTGATTTTTTTAAACTTGTTTAAGACGTTTTGTTGTTGTTGTTTAAGATTTTATTTGCTTATTTGAGAGAAAGAGAACATGAGTGGGGTGGGGGGAGGAACAGAGAGAGAGGGAAAAGCAGACTCCCCACTGAGCAAGGACCCTATGCAGGGCTCAATCCCAGGACCCTGAGATCATGACCTGAGCTGAAGGCAGACACTTAACCAACTGAGCCACCCAGGCGCCCAAGGCATTCTGATTTGTTTAACCCTCAATGCCATGTAGTCCAAACACCGTATACATGCTGGGAACCAGTGTCTCTGCTCTACAGCTACTCTCCAGGTCCTCCATCTGATGACAGAGGGTTGCTATGTCCCTTCCTCCAACACCTGCTCCCTCCCTCACCACCCCATCTTCTAGAAGACACTAGACAGTTGCCACTACAAAGGGAACAAATAAGTCTAATCCTAAGTCAGAAGTTCAGTGTATGAAAATCTCTTGGGATATCTGTTAAAATGCATATTCCCAGGCCCAACCTCAGACATTCCTATTCTGAAGGTTTGACATACAGCCTAGGAATATGCATTTTAAAGGCTTGTCAGGAGATGCTGATGCAGGTGGTCCAAGGCTCCGTGCTGCAGTGTGGACCCGACTCCTGTTCTCAGTGGCTTATTCAAGGTGAAGGGGAAAAAACCAAGAGGGGAAACATCCACACCCATCCTTGCTTCCTGTCCTCGGCCTTTAGGGTTGGTCCTCAAGGAGGTTTTCACTGAGGATGGGGGACCAGATACAGCTGAGGAGAAGACAGAGCAGCTCAGGTGATGGAGACCAGTAACTCCATATATCCCATCCATGTCTCCCCACGCTGCCCCCTGACTCCATCCTTAGCAGCACATTCCACTGCTTAATGCGCCCCACCAGCAGGAAGTTCTTCCTCCCCAGTCACTGCATGCTTGAAATGTGAAGCCATTTTTGCTTTTAGTTCTCCACTCAACAGCAATAGGAAACATCAAACACCACCCTTGGAGAGGAGAGAACCATTTATACGGTGTTAAGTGACACACCAAGAAAAGCCATAGGAAGGAAAATACTAAATTCAAGTGTGCTCTGAATCAAGCTTTTATAGTAATTCTTCAGTGGTCTGAATTCTGATTTATGATAACAGTTTGAAAGGTCTTTTGTAGATCCTTTCAGCTTCTCCATGGTCCAACTCGGAAATAGTTTATTCTCTCGTACTTTGTATGTGTAGTTTCTGCCAAGCCTCAAATGTCCTTTCTCTCTCTCTCTTTTTTATCCTAGACAAATACTTAAAGACAGAGCTGCACTCAAACATTCAAATTTGGTAGCATAACTCCAGTAACAAAACTGACATCCCACTTAAAGAAGGGGAGAAAAACCATAAAAACCTCCTGTTTCACTTAACTTAATAATTGACAAGTTCCCTTAAGGACAGCCAGGATATTCTCACCAAGTATTTTCAATTGTGTCTTGACCCCAACTGTGCCTGGAGTTAGTACATGAGCATCTGAAGTTATAATAATTCCTTTTTTCCTGACACCTAGCCCCCAACAAGGACTGTATTGGGCAGTGGGAATCATCAAGCTTTGATCTGATTCCAAGGCAGGTAGCTCAGTGACGGGAGATGGTACAGGGTAGCGTTCATTTTTCTTTGTCTTTTGCACTGTCTTCACTCTAAGATGCTTCTCAGTAAAGGCTGGTCAGATGAGAAAACATATTCTCCCCTATTTAGGAATTTAATGAGATCGACTCAGGTCATGAGCTCACCCACGGCACATGTGATTAGGACTAGCTAGACAAGTGACAGAGGACAAACATCCATGGTGGGGACAGCAATGAGGATGATGATGGTGTTCTCACCTATTGTCTATTGGTGTTGTTTTTTCTGGTAGGTACTCAATTATCAGAAAATTGGAATTTTTCTTATGTTAGGCATTAATCTGGGCCTGTCCCGTTGTGCAAATATGTATTTCACACTTTCTGTGAAGGGTTTTGTTATTGGAAATACCACAAAGTGGGATCAAGGTAGGCTCTCTCAAAGAGTATTTTTCAAGAACATTTTCATTGGTAAGAGTTAACTCCCATTTGGTTAGTGAACCAACTAGCAACCATTTATCAAGACTCTATTAGTTCCATACCTTTGTACTCTAGATTAGTAAGAGTGTAACACCATAATAAGACCTGTCCTTACATTCCGAAAGTATAAAATCTGGGTAAACGGTCAAGACTTAGAATGAGGAACAATTGTAACTCCAATGTCCAGCACTGTGTGTGATTGGTCCATGATAGATATTGAATCATTTCTTACATATGAAATAAATGAACATTAAATGTTGAGGCACAGATTTAAAATTCCATAGATCTAATAAGAGATAGTATGTGGCATTTCTCAACCTCCTCTGGTGATGCAACTCAGCTTTTAAGAATCTCCTCAGGGAATCATGTTCCACAGAACCCACTTTGGGAATTCTAGCTTAGACACACTTCAGTGGGAAAGGTGGAATTCTTACCAGGTGTTATAAGGAACAAAGAATTAAATGGATGGAAATGAGGGGGAAATCTAGACAGAGAAAATAACAGAAGCATAAGGCGGGTGTCAAAATTAACCTAGGTCATGGGAAATCAAGGAAATTTACCTAAATGGTTATAACTTGAATCACTAGAGTTACCTGGTTTTTGTAATATTCTGCCTGGCCAAATAACAGCTGTGGTAACCAAATTAGACAGGGAAAGCCAGAGGTGAACTTAGGACAGTACAATAAGCACTTGGATTTATATTCTTTGGGAAAACTAGCAAATCAGTTCAACCATATTTGGAGTCCAGAGCATAGACCACCAAGTCTAATGGTTTCACAGTTCTCTTATTAGAAGCTTAAAGTAATAGGGTAAAGAAATAGGGAGCAAAGACAAGGGAAAGTCTTATTTTTATCCCTTTTTTTCAAAGTAAGACATACCAGTATAGCATTTGAGGTTCTAGATGCTTTTGTTTTTTTCACTGATTTTTCTACATCTCAAAAGAGTCTTTTAAGAGCACCATGCTTTCTTACATCTCTTTGACTTCCATTTTTTGGTTTTTTTCTGGCTGCTTTTACTTCCAAATGAACCTTCAAGAAAATTTGTTTACGACAGGATTTTGACAGTTCGCCTCTTCTGTCCTGTCTTGGATGGGAAGTCGATTAGTTGTGTGTGCTAACTGAATTGCCTATGTTCCTTATTTCAGTTTGCTCTTTTCCAATAAAGGGAGTAAACTGGAAGGCAGTCTTTAAAAATCTAAGTATCCTTCCTTCTAAGAGAGCTATTTTTGATGATAAGACAGGTCCTGTTAGGTGAAGGAAATCCATAATCAACCTAAGCCCTATCCCAAGGTACCTAGAGGCAGCCCTTCCTCTGTTCCTACACCCTTTCTACATGACACCATCAGCATACCCAGCCACTCCATATAATAATGACATTTTCACAGGTCTGCCTTTTCTACCAGAATGTGAAATGCTTGATTTAGGGGCCAGATGTTTTTCATCTTTGCTTACCCAATCCTATTTCAGGAGACAACATCCAGAGGTAGTACTGTCTAGTGGTTAAGAGTACAGGTTCTTGCCCCAAGTGGGTTGGAATCCAGCTCAGCCACCTTACAAGTTGTACGACCTTTGGAAAATTGCTTATGCTTTCTATGCTTCTGTTTCTTCATTTATTAAAAAGAGGATAAAAATAATGGCTATTACTTTGGGATTAAACAAGCATAAAGTATTTAGAACAATGATTAAAAATATTAGCTGATTTTCAGGAACCAAAAATCATAAATGTTCAGTCAGTGTTTGAATGAAAGAATGAGTCTACCAACACAAGAGGTTACATGGGCATAGATTGATTACAAAATACGCATATAGTATTTGTTAGGAAAACAAAGTCGAAGAAGATATACTCCATGGCAGTGTGAAAATTACAGACTGGAAGGGAAACAAAGACACGCACTTGAGTCATTATAATACTAGATAGAATCTGATAAATACTCTTATTATTACAAGAAGCAAAGTGTAGCAGGAATCCGAGGAGAAGAAAGATGGTTTCCAACAGAGGGGATCAGTAACTGCTGCGTGGGTTGGTAGATCTTTCAACAGAAGAGAACTGTGTTTACACATCTGTTGCATCATCTCCCCCAGCTTTCTTCCCCCAGAGATTAGCAGATTAAAAAAAAAAAAAAAACCCTCTTTACAATACATAGAAATTGAGACTTAGAAAGTCAAATTTGCGTCTTGTTTTGGGCTGATAACTAAAATTCTGAGTTACGTTTTTGAACAACAAGGACAGGGGATGGGTATTCCCAAAAGGTCGTCTGCTGTTCTGTGCAACCAGAAAATTTTGCTGCCAAGCACCAGAGGCATATGCATGAGCGTAACACCAGGAGAGCAGCCAAGGCCCCACTCGGGATGCTTTTACTGTTTGTCTAAAATGGATGTTTTCCCAAGCAAACTGCATTGTGTTCCAAAAGGAGATCGATCCATCATACTTGCCTTTGTGGTCACAGAGTGGGAATCAAAATGATGGGGTGATGGGTGCCTGGGCCAAAGGGAAAGATGCTCCAGATCAGAGGCTCCTCCTTTGGGCTGGTCCTTTTCAAGAACAAGAAAATCTTTGGAATGAAAATGTAGCAAATGACCTTGAAGGAACCTATCCCCAGGGTTTGTCTCTCAGGGAGTTTTAGACACTTGGGAAATCCAACCAAGCCCCTGGGAACTTTCACCTAGACAACACAGAGTGGAGAACCAGTTTACATTTGTCCAATGATATAAAGACTTCTCAGGTTCTGGGGAGGTAAGTCATGTTTTGTGAGTTTGGGTGATTCTGGCATATGTAATGCAGATCTCCAACCTCACCAAATATATGTACTCCTAACGGCATCAAGGTTATTTAGTATTTTCTAAAAGTTAAAACCAGGGTACCTGGGTGGCTCAGTTGGTTAAGCAACTGCCTTCAGCTTGGGTCATGATCCTGGTAGTCCCGGGATCGAGTCCCATGTCAGGCTCCCAGCTCTATGGGGAGTCTGCTTCTCCTCCTGCCTTTCTTCCCTCTCATTCTCTCTCTCACTCTCTCTCTCTCTCTCTCAAATAAACAAATAAAATTCTTTAAAAAATAAAAGTTAAAACCATAAATTCCATGAGATTTGAGCCAAAATACATACCTATTCTCATAAGTTCATTTTTGGGTGTGTGGCTTTTCAACCAGTCCTACATTGGAAATTATGATCCTTGCTTTTCAAGGTCTTAACACACTAGACTGCTTTCAAATGACCAAATCTGAATTAGGGGCAGAATTTTAAGACTCTAGCCTAGTACCACTCCCCAAAGAACATATCTAGGGTGTTCAGTGTACACGAGCACCATTCCTTCTTCATTGAACTCTCATTCGATCTCACTCCAAGCCGAATCAGGAGATTTATCTCAGGCACTGTCTCCCCAAGCAGCTCCTACCACTGTTTCAACAGAGTCCTTACCTTACCTCTTACCTTGTCTTCCTTGCAGTTCTAGAAAAGACAACGTTTATATCTCCAGAAATACTGACGTCCGTTACTACTCTAGTGGTGAATCTCTTCCCTTCTCCCAAGGGGAGGCTGGCCTTTTTACCTTCTACCCTGTCCCTGGCAGAAATTTTCCCAGCCCTTTTTTTCTTGGCTCTAGAACATGTACTCATGTCCTTCAATGTCTTAAAAAGGACTGTAACTTTATCATCATCCTCATTGTCGTCATTGATCATTTATGGATGATGACGCACCAGGCACTATGCTAAGAAATTTATGTATTATTTATTTAATCCTCACAAGAGTATTTCCAGTTCAGTATTTCTATCCCTGGAAACTAACATTCAAAACTCAACTTCCCGGATGGGTGAGTCGAATTCTATTGTTTGGTTACTTTGTGCCATACTCTCTGATCACCATGATCTGGTTTCTGTTTTCATATCACCCTCTAAAACCATTCCCATAAATGTCTCCAGATAAAATTGACCCCCCCACACACACACCCTTTTATCCCTACAAATCCTCGGACTACTTCTTATTCTAACAACCCACTTTTTTCTGATCACTGACTTAGGAATCCATGTGAAGCTTATTTATAGACTCCTTTGTTCTATACTGCCTCTTTTGGGATATTAATGTGATCCAATAGTTTAATTCTTACCAAAGATGTTTGAACGGTCACTCAGACCCAAAGTACCATCTCAAACTTCTCTTCAACCTGATAAGACACAATTTGCCAAAGGTCGTACACAAATATCTTTAAAATTCCTAGGTTGATATTCATGAATTTTAGGAAAACATGTAAATCGTACATCAAACTAAAGATTCCATGGGTATTGTGGCTTAGGAACTAGTTAGGATTAGAAAAATGATCCATCAAATAAATATTAAGCAAATGAAAGTAGAGATTAGGGACAAAAATTGCAAAAGTAATATTCAAATTATGAAAACTGTCGTAGAACATCTTATTCTGTTGTCAAAAAGGAAATGGCCCCCCAAACTCCTAATTATCTTCCACTCTTGCTTTGTCTTTACATTCTCTTACCTTACCTATTAGATCCAATGACAACCTCTAACTTCTCAGTCCCTGAAATAACCACACCCCGTCCTATTTTCTTCATTCTTTCTATCCAGTCTGTCTCCAAGTTTTGGTAGACATTCGGCAATCACACCAGGAAATAAGTTATTCAAACAACCCCCTAACCTGTCATCTACCAAAATTCTTCAAGAGCCATTTTAAATCCTGTGCTCAGAAAAAGCAAAATTTTGTAGCAGCATAGACAACTACTGTTCCCTCCCCCACTTCTTGTGCCATGGAAATTGGGAGAAGACCATTTACAGGAAGACTTCATAGCTAGAAAGGTGAGTTTGCAGAATAAGGCTGTCTCAAACTTTTGACTAATATTAGAACAAGTCGCATTGCACGTTTTCCTAAGTGCAAGCCCTGGGCTAGTTTGCCAGCATCTGCCTCCATCACACCTGTGATCCATACCTGTATCCTGGGTGACCTTTCATTACTACCTCCTCCTGCACCATCAGTTCTATGAAGCTTAGACTGATACTTCCCCTGGCCTGTTCCTCAGTACCCAACCCTCTACCATACTTGGTCATTGCATCCTGTGGAGCTCCTACTGAGTAGCCAGCAGCTGTCCACTCTCCTAAAGTGGGTTCCACTATCTCAGGCTGATTGGTTTAGCAAACATCATTTCTCCCAGAATTCTTAGATAGAGCTGCTTCTACCTGCAGTCTGTTCCAACTCTCCCCACCTCCCTCCATAGAGCCTCAGATCTGGTTTCACTATCACTCAGAAAACACTAGTGAAATATAGCCACTTATACCATCTTCTCCATGAATTTCAGATTTCTACCAATCTCCCAATACGATCTCATCCTCCAAAGTGCGGCTTGCACCTGAATGGGTTTTTCTCTTCATCTTATTCCAGGCCACTGCCCTCAGTGACTTTAATATCCAGCACCCTGGACTTTTCTCATTCTTCTTAACCCTTCTGCCACATGACATAGCTGACTCAAGCCTCTTTAAATCTAAATCCTCCTTTGCTTTCATGGTGCTCATTCTTCTGATTCTTTCTTTTTCACTCTGACCACTGCTTCTTTGCGTTTCTCTTTCTTCTTTCTTCCTCTTAATGAATGTGTTCTCCAAGGTTTTGTTCTTGTTTTCTTTTCTTAAATCTTCATGCTGTAGAGATGTCATCTATGCCAGTAAATCTAACCCTTAACTCTACACTGATAAAGATCTGTAATTCTGACACGTCTATAAAGCTTGTTAGTTATTTTCATCTGTTTGGTGTGCAGTCCCATCTATATGTATTTTCGGAATCTCAGTATGCCAATTCCTCCTTCACCTCCTGGTTTCTCTATATTTCCATTAGTGGGACAAACATTTGCGCAGTCATATGCATTCAAACCCTGAGAATCAGCACTGTATGTTCCTTTTCCCTCCCTGGCTAAATCTATCAATTCCTGTAAATTGTTTTATCATTTTATCTTTCACCTAGCCTTTTTTCTTTTATTGTAAAGTGACTATAAGTGACTAAAGTGACTATATATTGATGTAAGTGAATATTATCATGTTCATTTTACAAGTACAAGTTTGGAGGCTAAGTATTTTCCCAGGGTTACTAATCTGGTAAGTGATAGAGGGACAGGAATGTGTTCCTTGTCTTATAGGACACCAAGATTATGTCCTAATCTTCAAGCCTCAGCTTCTTCCTTTCATCAAACTGCTTGCCTGAAAATAGATTACATTGTTACATAAAATAAGAATAATATATAATTTGCCAATTAGAAATATTTATACATTGTATAATCTTTCTGTAAAAGCTCATTTTAATTGAGTTCTTGTTTCAAAAAGGTCTTCCTCTCCATATAAGTTACAATATAATACATATCTCTATAATATGAATTATAGAAGCAACTCAGGGTGAGGTTGGAGAACATCAACTTTAGAATGACTTGGGTTCCACTTTCCAATTCCGCACATCAGTGGTGTAAACTTTGGCAAGTTGCCCAACTTCTCTGTGCCTTGCTTTCCTTATCTGTAATAGTAGTGGTTACAGATGTGGAAAATCCACATGCAGGGAACAAGAAGTTACTTCAACACATTAATCAGCAATACCAATATGGACTCCTGTATATGATATTTGGGGCTGTATAGAACCAGGCATACAGTTAAATTTAGACAATATTTATTGAGTATCTCCCAAGTGCCTTATGACTAAGAAAACGATTAATAGCCGATGTCTGACAACATTTTATGCTTGAACATCTAATCTCCAAAGTAGTTACAAATAAATAGATCTAATTCAAATTAATTTAGTCTTACAAGTATGTGAAAAACACAATCTAACTTCATGACATAAATATCACTCATAGTGATTGTATGCTTTTCCTCAGGTCAAAATCTTGGGGGCGGGGAGCCTTAGTCTGAATCCTTGACATCCTAACTCATCATCTCTTTCCAAGTTGGATGGTTGTTCTGTACTGTCCAAAGGCCTTCAGGTCTCTGTAAATACTCGCCTTCAGTCAACATCACATTATTTTACAGTAAACATCCTTCTTCTTGAGCATCACTATAAATTCACTTCCCCTTCTTTTCTAAGCTAATAAATTTTCCCATTTCTCTCTCCATTAGTTTGACTTGCTTACCAATGACCAGTTCCAATTTATCAGCTTTCTTTCTTCTCTCCACAGCCTCTGCTTTGTTTAACCAACCTCCTTCTTAGTTCATGTGAACTTTTCCCTATCCATTCACAAATACCACCTCCTACATGACCTACTCTACAATAAGGTACCCAATCAGACTTCTCAAATCAAAGACCCCAAATTCCTTTTCCTCCACAAAGTCCTCCAGTGCTAAACTAAAAAGATAGTACTTTTCCCTCGATCCAATAACCTACTCAGACATTTATCCACCTGAAACCAGAAACACTTCACTCAGCAATTCATCTAAATATTGAATTTTGAGATTAGGAGGCTTACCACTTTATTGCCGCACCATTGCTTCTTTTTTGCATTCTACATCTGTCCTGTGATGGAGACTACCATCTATATGAGGCAGCGAGCATCTACAGTATTGTTTCTTCAGTGGGGTCTCCTACCTCTGTGACGTATGAAGTCATCCTGAGTAACATTTCCTTCTGCCAACTTCTGAGTAGGGATTTGGGTTGTGGACAAGGCGGTAGACATGGCAGGAAGAGATGGCACAAGGTAAGGCAATATCTGAATATACCTGAATATATCTCATTATTAGGCAGTTTCTCCCAAAACATTGTCTCTTAAAAAGAGAGTCACCTCACATGGAGTACTTGCCAAGTATCTTATATCATGGCAATGCTTTCTCAATGACTTTATTCTGAGCAACAAATAACACCGGATGGAGGTTTATTAGACTGAAATAGTTTGAATCAACACAAGCTTTGGAAGCTTGGAGAAGTTATCTGATATGAGCAGCTTTTTTAAAAGAAAAAAGAAAACTCCCACAGATTTAGTCATTATTCCTGGATAGTTGACAATTTCACATGTTGGCTACCATGTTGATGAAACTCTCAAGGTTTGCTTAGGTGGTTCTGTTGTTTTTACCACGGGGTAATTTTTTTTTTTTTTAATCCTAACCCTAGGCAAATGGCTGGGATAAAATTTGCAGTACAGTATTACACACTCAGATTGGGAAAATGAAATAGATGTGATGGCAACAGTCTAGAAAACTCTATTGGGCGATTCAAGAAACAGCTCTAGCGATGATGAAAGCTCAGCTGCATCTCAGCTGTCTCCAAGATCCCTGTAAAGAGTCCAAATAAAAATTATTATGTCAGATGTGAGCTCAAAACATGGGTTCTAAAATAATATATCAGTATACATAAAACATGATTGTAAGTATATATGTGAGATTAAACTAATAAATCAAATATCACAAGTAAACATTTGATGCATCAATATCCATTACACTTGCCATATGTAAGCTAGCCAAAGGCTTTCTGGGAAGTTACATAATGAGAGAAATGGTGTCTCCCCATATATTGAGGTCGGCCTTACACTGGGGACATTCATGGCGTGCTGGAGTGCATAGATTATGGGTGGAGCTAGAAGGTTTGGATGAACCGATAGCCGGTGGAAGAACTGATTCAGGAAAAAAGAACAATGATATATTTTCTCACTGTTTCTTAGCAGGGTAACAAGTCTGTCCTGTGCTAAGAGAGACTGGGACATTCTGGTCAGAAAGACAAAAACGAATTTACTTCAGCTCATGTTGTTCTATTCCCAGAACTACAAGTGCTCCCTAACTATTATTCACTGATGGTTAGGATGTGCTGTGAGGTTATTTATTTGAGCATCCCTCTAATTTGTTACATAACACGAAAGAATGGCATCTGAAAACACAGAAGGTGGAGAAATGTTCAGCATAACAAAGTCATGCGTGATACGTATTTAATCCCACCTACAAGTTCTTCTAGCTCTTTGTTTAAACCCACTCTTGGGCTTTTCCCTAGCTAAAAGTCCTCCTTTTGTTGAGCAATTTCAACGTATAGTCACATTTTGAACTGTTGCCAGCTAAAATTCTTGCATTAGGCTCATGGCTGTCTGTTCCACCAAGACAAATAAGAACTGGCCCGACCCCTCATCTGAGTGCATTGTTCATGGTGCTGAGCAGTGATTTTCCATATCTGCCTGTCTTTGCATTCACCCCAGGAGAAAGGGTGAGCCTGGTTTATTGAGTTCTCATTTCTCACAAAGCAGCAACATCTGGAGGGCTGAGCAGTTTGTTGGCAGGTCCAGCCTGAAGGAATTCGGCCATGGTTCCGATTGGCTCTTATCAGTAGGTGTCACTAAAGACAGCTTCAGAGACAGAAAAATAAATAGGCCAATTAAGCAATGCCAAGAACAGACTATTTTATAGCCGTTTCTGCTCTTTTTATTGTTATTCCAACTGCAGAAGTTTCAAGATTCAAATTATTCTCTGGCTCCCCACTCCCACCCCCTGCAAATGACCATTTTTCCATTTTCCAAGTGCCTTCCTTTAGAGTTGGAGAGTGGGACAGTCAATTAATAAACTTACTTTGTGGTGCCTGATGTAGTGAAAACAAAATAAAAACAGATGAAGGAGATTAACTCTAACACTTGATTGCAATGACACTACAGCTGGCTGTTCATCTGCGCACAGGCTAACGAACACTTCACCATCCTCTTTCTCCGTGCAATGTGAACCACTCAGCACATACAATGCATCCCACTCCAGCCATGCCTATATGTCCCCGGAGGATGCACACATGGGAACACTGGTGTGAGACCATGCATTTCTGAGGAGGTCCGCAGGGGAATTCCCAGGCCTCTTTCTGGAAAGGGGCCAGACTTATTCATAGTAGCCACCATATGCACGGGCTCCACTTTTTGGTGACTGAGACTCCCACCAGCAGACATAGGCCCGGGGGGACTCTAAATTTGACCTCCAAGTCCAAGCAATGTCATACATATGTAGAACACTTTACTGATATTCCCAGTTAGCTGATACCTCATATAGATTCATCTATTGTTATCTGAGAACAAGGGAACAATTCAAATGGATGGATTTGGTTTGTAAAATGCACTGTGAACAAAACCAGGGCTTCTCAGTGTCAACTCCGTGTCTGCACATGGTAGGTACTCAGGCAATATTGGCTAAATGAATGCAGTATCTGTGTGCTCAGAATATCAGTAACCTGTTTTGTAAAGATCATATATACGGTCTCTACCATCTGCTATGTATGCAAAATTTTTATGCATTTTAGTGGTACTTTCATTCTTTCAGATTTTAGAAACATTCCAACTACATCATGCAAGAAGATCCTTAGGTTTGAAGACCAAACAAATGACTTTTAATTCCAAAATTTTTTAAAAAATGTATTTAATTTTATTTTACTTTTTTTTAATGAGAGGGAGAGAGATTGGGAGCACTGTGCAGAGCTCAGAGCCAGACCCAGAACTGGATCTCATGACTGGGAGATCATGACCTGAGCCAAAACCAATAGTTGGATGTTTAACCAACTGAGCCACCCAAGTACCTCCAATTCCAAATTTCTTACAATTACAAATGTAAAGCTGATAGCTAATAATAATAATGATGGTGGGGCACCCGGATTGCTCAGTTATGGGATCAAATGGGACATTAATCTGAGTCATCAGCTCAGGTCATGATCTCAAGGTCATGGGATCAAGCATACATCAGTATCTACTGGCTCTGTGGGAGTCTGCTTGAGATTCTTTCTCTCTGCCCCTCCCTCCACCCCCAGTCACATGCATGTTCACTCTCTTCCTCTCTCTCTTTCTCAAATAAATGAATGAATCTTGAGGGGAAACGATAATAATAGCAGCTATCACATCCTAAGCACTTATTCTGTGCCAAAGTTCTATACATTATTTCAAATAATCCCACCAGAACCCTATGAGATAAATGTGATTACTATCCCATTTTACATATGAGAAAACTGGGACCTAACCCCATTAAATTATTTGCTCAAGGGAACACAGAAAGTTTTAGAGCCAAGTTAAAACAGGTTGTCTGACTCTAAACAGTTGTCTTAACCAAGTACCTTGCAGCTCTCTCTTCTAACATGGAACTATGATTAGTAAATCTTAACAAAAGGAAAGGAGGAAATATCTGGGGCAGGAGAACATAAAATGAATAAAAGAGAATGAGTGAAGTTTGAATCTACACTGTGGTATTTATAACTGGGATACTGGTATTTAATAGATGCTGGACTTAAAAAAAAGAGGAGGCATTGCTTGTTTTCATGGCTGGGGATTTTTATACTCACAGCACTGCCATCTAGTCTCCAAGCTCAACAACAGAAGACTAGTGGACCTAATTTTTCCCGTGAACATTCTTCCCCAGCATCTTTCTGCAATTTCAGACTCCCAAGTCCAAGTTACATGATGTCATTTTCATTTATTGGGTATAATTACTAAATTATACAGGCCCCATACCTACATTCTTGTATTCTAAAAAAACAAACAAACAAAAAACAAAACAAAAACACACACACACAAAGACATGGTTCTGTGAAATGAAATGTACACAAGAGAACTCAGAACCTGCTGGCCCAGAACGTGCCTCATGCATGGTGCCTCCACAGAGAACATGCAGAAACCTCCTTGATAAGAATGCAAAAAGCCAGTCTTACACTCTGATTTCAGACTGAAAGTTTCCAAATCTAATGAACACATATTCAACCTAAAAAACTGACAAAAGTGTTACTTACACATTTTAACAGATTTTATTATTTATAAACTTTTGAAATACTTAGGGTTTTTTTATGGGATTTTTTCAGCTATATTTCATCCTCTACCAAAGCATAACACATCCACAATAGACACACATACTCCAACACATTTCAAAGAATATTGTTTATCTTTCATCCCCAATTGTGGAACATTCTTGTGGCATCTTATTCGTAACAGATTTATGCTCAGAATACTAGCTCTAGAAGCTAATCCTCCCCAGATTTCAGTCATCTGATGGCAAGTGAGAGAAGAGCATTTAGTGGGTGTTTATCATCCTTTTTGTCAAGATCAGTAATGTGTTTTATCCAGATGAATCAAAATATAGGGGAGGGTTCAGTAAGAGTCTACCTGTCAGTATAATACAATACAACAATAATAATATATTTATATAACAATAATAATCTATAATACAACAATAATATAATATAGTAATATAATACAACAATTTAGAACCAGCTTTGTTAGGACCCCTAATTCTAGAAGTTTCATTTATAAAACCCAAATCTACAAACATTGAAGACCTATAATGAATAGAACACTGTCTTGCAAAGTAGGGGCACATGAACAATACTGTTCTTACCTTCATGAGTGCCACACAATGACAAGGTAGGATAGGTGTCATGAGAGATTTGTCTTAAAAGGAATAAAAGATGACCCCATTAAAAGATGACCCCATTAAAAAGCTTTATTAAAGAGACTGCATTTGAGATGAGCCCTCATGGAGACATGGAATCCCTCGTTGAAAAGTAAATGAAAGGGGAATAGCATGGAGGAGGCGTCAAGCAGAAACTACAGATTACAGAGGGAAATGCAAACAGTTTAGTAAGAATGAGGCTGAAGATTAGGCCAAAAATATACATACCATTTTATGGTGGGCCTTGAGGCCAACAAAGAGTTTTGTGCATAAATCAAAAAGCAGAGGAGAGCTACTGAAGTCAGTAGAGTGGAAGTACAGTGAAATCGGTCCCAAACTTGAGGATGCCTCTGGCCCAGTGTCTGAGAGACATGCAGAGAAGAGAGCAGGGGGGATGGACCGTTAGGGAGCTCTAGAGCACTGCAGATAGCAGCATCTGGAAAATGAGACCTGGCAGGAGGGAACAGAGAGATAGAAAGGGAAAAAGAATGTTGTTGATGACAGAGAGATGGTGGTGCCATTGCCAGCGAGAAGAAAGTCAAGAGGAGAGATGGCTTTTTCATTGGTAGAAATCACCGAGTTTGATTTGGGACAAAGCGAGTCCAGTGGCCATTGGTACATGCACAGACATCTTGAATAGGTCTAGAAATTGGCCACTGTGATGGTAAAGTGGGGATCCCCCACTCCAATAGTAACAACAAGAGCCATTGAAGCTGGCCAGTCATAGAGAAACAGAACATGGAGAAGATAACCTTTGATAGGTAAAATGGGCAAAACGCTAGAGGATGGTAAGAGAGTGTGGAAGAAAACTGTATGTGTGCTTCAGAGCCACACAGACCCGGATTCAAACCCAGAGTCGTCCATCTCTTCATAACTGTATGAACTTCAGGATCCTTTTTTTTTTTTTTTTTTTTTTTTGAGAATCAAATGACGTGTGTACATAAAACTCCCAGCCCCATGCCTGACACAAAGTAAGTTTTCTAAATCTGAGTTAATTCTTCAAAGCATTCCTGGTACCACTGCCCATTCCTTTTGATTATCTTTCCATTGTATTTGAAAGTTCGTATTTCCAGAAATTCAGTTTCCAGAATGATAGGTTAATAGTCTTTAATACCTACAGGAAAGAAATACCTGGTTTTGAAAGAAAAGGATAAAAATCCGTGACAGTTCAGAAAGGCCTCTAATTTGCAATCCACTCTAATCATCGGAAGAGGCATAGCCTCAAATAGCTCGTAAGGAATGGTGGGGCTCAGGGTTCCATTCCCAGTAGACCACCCTCTGTCATTGTCATCTATGTTTAGTAATTAAAACGCATTCTTGAGCAGTCACACAAAAATTATGAATCCACATGAAGTTGCAAAGTTGTATCAGTCTTCTGTTTTCCCCAGTTACATAATCTGAGCAACACAGATTGTATTGCTCACCCACCACACATTTTCCTGGTCCTAAGTAAGTAAGCAAGTAGCTTCTTCAGTCACTGAGACTGAAAATGCCCCATTAATTTTGTCTCATTGATAAGCAAGCCCCAGTGGTTTGTATAAGGAATCATTATTGTGTCAGATATGGAGACACTCTCAGATGAAAGAAAACGAAGAGAATCTGTTGTGAGCACACCTAACCTAAGCCAATGACTGAAGAAAGTTCTCTAAGCAGGAAGAAAATTGTAAAAATAGGAACCTTGGAACACAGTAAGCAAGAACATTGATAAATACACTAGACGTCTTTCCTCTTGAGTTTTCTAAATAATGTTTGATGATGAAAGCAAAAATTATAGCATTGGTGGATGTGGCTTTAAATTAAGAAAGAGGAACTCTGGAAGGCAGTTGCACTGTAAATGGGGTAGGGTAAGCAATGTAAAGGGAGGTGATGTTTCTATACTTCATTCAAAGTTGTAAAATGTCAATGGCCATAGACAGTGGTGTTAAGTTGTATAAGAGATACATAGGGTAACAAGACACACATATCAAGTTATGCATATAACTTAAACTATGTAAATTATGACTTTATAAACTTTGAAACTTTCAGGAAAAATTGTAGAGAAAACATCTTCAGAAAGTGAGGTTCTCACACTTTACACTAAAAGCTTAAGTTATGAAAGGAAAAGTGGATCAGTTGAACTCCTCAAAAAGGATAACTTGCTCTGCTTGAAACCCTGTTAAGAGAATGAAAAGACAAGCTATAAACTGGGGGAAAAAAAAATATTTGCGAACCATATATCCAACAAAGGATTAGTGTCTAGAAAATGTAAAGAACTCTGAAAACTCAACAGCTAAAATAAATCCAATGACAAAACAGGCAAAAAACATCAGCAGTCATTTCATTGAAGAGAAGCTGCAGATGGCAAATAAGCACAAGAAAGATGTTCAACTTCATTAGCCATTAGGGGAATGCAGGTTCAAACCACAGAGGTTATCACTACACATCTATCAGAATGGCCAAATAAGGGACAGTGACAACACAAAATGCAGACACACTGCATACCTACACGTCTTTGCTGATGGGAATGGATGAGGGTACAACCAGCCTGGAAAGAAGGTTGGCAGTTTCCTAAAAACTAAACATACAATTATCATATGACCTGGAGATTGTATTCCTAGGCATTTATCCCAAAGAAATAAAAACTTACGTTCATACAAAAACCTATGCATGAATGGTTATAACAGCTTTAGTCACAATTGCTAAAAACCAGAAACAGCCCAGATAGCCTTCACAGGGTGAATGTTTAGACCAGCTATGGTATATCCATGCCATGGAATATCAGGCAGCCATAAAAAGGAACAGACTACTAGGACCTGAAAGGACTTGGATCAATGTCCAGAGAATTGTGCTGAGTGGGGACAAAAAAATGTTAATCCCCAAAGTTAAATAGTGTATGATTCTATTTATGAAACATTCCCAAAAGGACAGAATTATAAAACTCAGTTAATGTTGCCATTGGTTAAGGACAGAGTCGAAGTGGGAGGATAGTAGTTTATAGCTATAAAAGAGCAAAATGCAGGACTCATGTGGAGATGGAAATATTTTGTATCTTGATTGTATTAATGTCAAAACAGTGGTTGTGATATTATATGAGAGTTCTGCAAGATGTTTCCACTGGAGAAATGGGGTAAAGTGTACAGGGGATTTCTGGGTATTGTTTCTAACAACTGCATATGAATCTATAATTATTTCAAAATAAAAAGGTTAATTCAAAAACAATTTCTAACATCAGTTATTCTCCCATATTCAGATGAGATTCCACAGGGAATGACTAAATATTAACAGGGTATTTGGAAGAGGAGAGGGAGTGGGAGCAATGAAGAAAGGGAAGGAGGAGGGAGGGTAGTGGGAAGCAACAGAGGGAGGGAAGTGAGGGAGGTTGGGACAGGAGGGATGGGAGGGAGAAAACAGAAAAGACAGAAGTAGACCTTGCAAAAGATCACCTGGCCATTCTTTGGAATAGTCTGGAGAAAACGGGGGTGGGAAGACTGACTCAGAGGTTCCAATAGAAGATCAAAGATGGTATCTCTGATAACAGAGAAAACTGCTTCCTTCTCAATAAAAAGCATGAACTTACTGAGCGTGAGTAAGAATTCCTCTTGGCATGGAGTCCCTCAAGAATTCCTCTTGGCATGAAGTCCCTGGAGTGTCCAAGAAAAACTGGTGGCCCACAGGGCATAATTTTGCAAATTTGAAAGTTAAAATGAAATCTACCTATCTGTTCCAGCACATGTGTGTCCTTGCAACATGATATTTATGATGTGAATTGGGCTGATTAAATCCATTTTAGGGTTCAGGGATTTGCACAACCTAAATATCCTCGTTCTCAGGGAATGAAGAGCTTCATATTTCCTTGGCAAATTTCATCTCACTGCCATCAATAGGAAACTGTGGGTGAGAAGGAGAACTTGTCACTGGGGGCACAGGGATGGGGAAGTTAGCCATGCACAGTGAGACGTCGGTCTGAGTCAGGGACCCCTCAGCCATGATTTCATGAAAACTCTTTGAGCTCCCACCTGGGACGTTCATACACAGATGGTACATATGAGAAAGTATGACAGGAGAGGCCCTCGAGGTTAGTAAACACAGAAGTGATGGATGCTAGGGTAGGGTAAACCTCATCATGGAATCTGGAGGAAGGCGAATTCCTGCTGGAGACTGAAAAGGAAAGAGTAAATGAACCGGGGATGCTGAAACTGAAGATCATTACGTACGCCAAGTCTAAACTCGTATCTAAAGTTTAGAACACAAAACGTAATAGGGGAAATTATTATCCTCCTGCAAATTCCATTCTGGTAGACCCACTATCCCATCATGGCAAGAACTTAGTACCCAAAACACAAATCCATTTTTTAACAGGAGACAAAGAAAATTCTGTGTAGTATATTATCTTTCCTCTGAGCAAGTCCCCTTGGACTAGTTTTTGAATACTATATAACCTAGCAAATTTTCGGGTGCCGAGTCTCCAACAAAGCCAGGCTTGTCAACTTACTTACCCTTTATTAATATCAGACTGGAGGTAAGGTATCAGCCAAATAATGATGTAAAACCCAGAAAGAAGAATGCTGCTAATTGCCAAATTTGTTATGGAATTATCACATTTTCTGTTTCAGGGCTAAGATCCACTGAATAAAAGCCCCATCAGAACCATAGATCACAAAGATAGAGGTAAATAAAATTCAGAAAACAAGCCTGTAAACTTGGGCATTAGGCCTTTCAAAATAGACATCTTCGAAGGGAATGATCAACATCAACATACTTGCCAGTGAGCATAATTTAACAAAATAATGTCTGCGTATAGACTCAGAGGCATGCTGGATGTAGAGATGGTAAAAATCTGGTTCCTCTCTAAAGATTTGCAAGTCTTTTATTAAGATTCATTTCCATCTTGACCTTCAACCTGTCACTGCTTCCTTTCTGCCTTTCATGTTCTCTCACCTTGATGCAAGTCAAAATCCTGTCTTGCTGTATTGCTGACATTTTATTTTAGATTAACTGTATAGTTTAACTTTGCTCGCCACCATTCTTAACATATGGAAGCAATTAATTCATTTTCTTTGCCATCATTAGGATCGGAATCCCAGATATTCTAAATGTAACTTCATCATAGATTTCCCTTAACTAATTACATAATATCTAACCCATTTTCTTAAAAGCAAAAGTTGCTGGTTAAGAAATAAAAAACGGCATTGCTTATAATAAACTCTGCATGCTACACTGTAATTTAAACTGTACTGTTATGTACGGTGAAGGACTGAAAGTTTAGAGTTACTCCCCTTGGCAAACATTTTTTTTAAGGATTGCTTAAATAAGCAGTACAGAAACCAGATGTCATTTGGTAAGAGTATCTGAATGACCAAAAATTTGCTGTCTGGGTATTTTTTTCCTTTATAAAAACAAGAAAAATTCTTTGGATTTATATCATATTTAGCAGCTGTGAAACAGTGCAAACATCTGTTTGTACCTATGGGGAGCTGACCCGCAGGGTCCTCATCTCTTAATCACCAAGCATCAAGCCAGCCTCACATGCACACTTTCTTGTTTTCTTTGCTGTTGCCTCCGCACTTCAAAGTTTTCAGATGCTCAAGTTCTATTGGCAGAAGGGAGGAACTAATCCATTCATCAGAAGACCAGATGATTAGGATTTTTTGAGACATGATCACAGCGTTCTCTCCACCCAGCCTGTGCCCAGAAACACAGTCACATTTGCCTCTAAATTCATTTTGGAGTGTCTACACTTAATCCAAATAATGCAAGATTTATGAGCCTCAAGCAAGATTATAGCACCACATATACTAGCCTGCCCAAGGCCTGCCATCACCATTTGGGGCCACAGTCTTTAAAAAGTCATCTTAAGATAATTTGTTCCTTTTTAAGTTCTGCATACAGATACTGCCTTCACTCTTATTTGGAGTCTCCCTATTAGAGCTTTTGCTAGAGGGTTTTTTTTTTTTTTTTAAAGAGCAGTAATAACAACAACAACAAAAGCCTTACCACACTTGCACACCCAGGGAATATCAGTTTCTAAAGGCTAACGTTTTTACTGCACTTTATAAATAGGGAAAGTACGCTGAATTGGAATTGAAGCTTGCCAGGTCAAATCAGCTGCTTTATTTTTACATTCTTTTTTTATATACAAAGTCTGCCAAATAAAGCATTCCTATTGCAAAGAAAAAAGGGGGGGGGGAGAAGAAGAAGAAGAAAAGAAGAATCAACCTCATTTTTATAATATTAAAAAAAATACTCATTAAAACAAAGTGTCATTACCATGACTCCCATTACAAAGAAGATACGCTCTGTTTAGCAATGTTACTTATGAGGATGGCCCATCATAAAAATGCTCTATTAGTTAGTGTGAGAATAAGTTCTCTGTAACAATTGATTCTTGATCAGTGAATGCCTTTAGTGGCCCTTATTCATGTAGCAGACATTCCCTATGTGCTATTTGCATTGCTCTCTGGAAACAAAGAGGAGGCCCTGTTATAGCTGTATTCTGACCATGTGGAAATTATACTTGGCTGATTTCTCTATTTTAAACATTCCAACTGCCCCCACAGGGTAGGATGGGAGAAGGATGTGCCCACTAAATTAAAGGCATAGGAATATCCAGCAACCTGAAGAAAGACGCTAAGGTAAAAACCACATGCACAACACCTCCCTTTATATCCTGCTGGGTTCAAAGAACTTCTTGTAACTTGATGACACGCTAAAGAAAGCCTAGACCTTGGATTTGTCTCATCTTTATAAGCAGTATGGGCTAATGTACATATTCTGAATCTGGGATCCATAAAACAGACCAATTCCCAAGGTACCAATAGGTGTTCCTGGGAAAGAAGATTCCATGGTCAATTAAATTCGGGAAATACTCAGAAGACCCCCCCCCCTTTTGGGGACAAAGATAAGGCCTATTAGCAAACTAAAGGCTCTGAGAACTACTGCAGTAAAGGCATCTTCTATTGTTTTTTATTAGAAAGAAATCGAGAGATTAAAAAAGTACAAAGAATAATAACAAAATCCAAGTACCCACATAGGAGCTTAAGAAAGAAATGTTACAAATACAACTGAACCCCCTCTGTGCTTGTCCCCCACCATACCCCTTCCATCTCTCAGAAGGAATGAAATACTAAAATGTAGATTGTATCCATGTATTTATTAATTTTTTATTACATTTACATATGTTCTTAAATAATGAGTAGTTCTGTTTGTATGTTTTTAGCTTTTCTAAAAATGGTATAATACTCTAGACATTATCTTGATAATTCTTTTGGGGAGGACTCAATATTATATTTATGACATTTTAACATATATAGCTTTAGTTCATTTATTTCACTGCTTAATACTTTTCAATTGTGTGAATATATCCCAGTTTCTTTACCTGTTGAACTTTTTGATTTTTTGTTTTACAGTTATAAACAGCATTGGTATTGGTGTATAAATAGACAGAGTAACGAGGTAGAGCAGAAGAGAGGCCAGAAACAGATTCACACATGTGTGGAAATTTCACCCCTGATGGTGACTCTTGAAAATTGGTTATACCAAATGTGCAGAAACAGTTATTTATCAATGTGACAAAAAATAGGTTACACCTTTACCTCACAACATATGTTTCCAGATATATTATATGATCAGTTCTAGGTGTATTACATACTCAAAGGTAGAAAACAAAACATTGAATTTCTAGTAGAAATATATGAGAATATATTAGAGTAGAGAATCATTCCAAAAACGAAACCTCCAAAGCTTAAACAATGAAAAAATATTAATAACTTAGTCTATAGCTTAATTTAAAACTTCTATTCATTAAGAAATACTATTTTTAAAAGCAGAAGGACCAAGCCTAAAATAACAAAAGATATTTGCAAGAAACATAACTAATAGAGGACTAGAATCCAAAGTATATGAAAAAATACTCCTAATTTTATTTAATCCAGCATTTTCTAAATGATTTGACTCTGATTTAGTGAAGCACTTACTGACATCTCATTAAAAAAAAAAAAAAAAAAGATTCCATGGCACAATTTGGGAAAAATTTGTATCATGTCAAAAGCATCAAATTCTGAAAAACCTTTGGCTTAGGTTTCTATCCAACTCTTTATTCTTAGCAATGTGACACTAAAATAATTTATTGCTCTGGGCTTTGTTGTTTAACCTATAATGTGGAAATTGGCCCTATTCTTAGCACACAAAGCTAAGTAGTATGGAAATCCAGAAACTGGACTAACCTTTATAGTCTGAGTGACCCATAAGCACCTGGCAGTGACCTCTTAGATATCCTTTTACCTCACCAACAGTGACAAGAGATATCCTCAGAGGTTGGGTAGAAAAATATCAATTCTGACAAATTCTGTCTGAAAGATTTTCTATTCTTATATAAATGTTTTCTTCTGGAGCGCATTCTATCTCTCACTCCCAATAACTAACATCATGGATAGCAAAGTACAGAGGACAAACTACCCTTATTTCTTGGCATCTACATGCAGGCCACATACCAATGGCCATAACAAAAAGCTCAAGAGAAATAATCTGCATCAGAATTTGAAGCATACATAAAAGAAGTAGAAATAAATTTTTGCCAATATCTGCAACTCCAAAGTATTCCCAATCAACTGAGGAAAACCATTTCAAATGAGAAACTGATCGAATACAGTTTTATTTTTGAAGATTAACTCCATCATCCATGGAGCTGTTATTCTTCACTGGGACTTAAAAGGTTTCTCTTCTGTTCTGACAGCAAGAAAGAGATTATGAATGCTTATGTGGAAAACCATTTTTTTTATTTTATTTTTTATAAACATATATTTTTTTTCCCCCAGGGGTACAGGTCTGTGAATCTCCAGGTTTACACACTTCACAGCACTCACCATAGCACATACCTTCCCCAGTGTCCACAACCCCACCACTCTCTCCCTACCCCTCTATCCCCGGCAACCCTGTTTGTTTTGTGAGATTAAGAGTTTCTTATGGTTTGTCTCCCTCCTGATCCCATCTTGTTTCATTTATTCTTTTCCTACCCCCAAACCCCCCACATTTCCTCTCCACTTCCTCACATCAGGGAGATCATATGATAGTTGTCTTTCTCCGATTGACTTATTTCGCTAAGCATAATACCCTCTAGTTCCATCCACGCCGTCGCAAATGGCAAGATTTCATTTCTTTTGGTGGTTGCATAGTATGGAAAACCATTTTTGTATACAACACAAGATCAGGAGCTTCCTTTGCATGTTAAGTTTTTCTTTTTTTAAGTGGAAACCTCTATTTCATAATACAAAAGTAAAAAAGGAACTGCTTCTAGTTCAGATATTGGAGACAATTAAAAAATCGTAGGAAGAAATAAGCTTAGGATGAGCAGTTGGCTTATTTTTAAGTTCTATAAATTAACTTTCCAACTTCAATTTCCAACAATATCACAGATTAGAAATCTGAGAAAAAGTTTTTGCTCAAAAACCAGGTATGCTTAAGCACCTGTTATAAAAATTTAGGTTCCTTGAGCTCAAGGTTGCTACTTAGTAATACAACCCCCTGCATGTATAGATCTCATCTGACACCTCTTCATGTCACCTAGTAGGAACTGAATCTTTGGGAATCAGTACAAAATGTTGACACTTGAGCTACCCCTACTACAAGGAAAATAAACTTCCTTTCACCATGACTCAGGAGTCTCAAGTCTTGAACCAGAGTCCATGAAACTTGATTTCTTGAAGTTAGAGTAAAAGCAGGATAAAAAATTCTCAGTCCCTTCACAGTTCTTGACAATGGCTACATGGGAACGGAACATGGAGAAGCCTAGGGAGTATTGAAAATGGAGAGGCTAAGACTCCAAAGGACTCCAAAGGACTTCTAGAAACGGGCCTATTGTGTAAAAACAAAAACAAAAACAAAAAAATAGAAATAAGCCCACTGTATTACACACTATCTAACTATCTACACTTTGTCTTGTGTAGAAGGTAACAAGGAAAAAGATAGCAAGGGAATTTGGCACTGGCTAAAGGGCACAAATCACCCAGAATAATTCATAACTATAAGCTCTCTCTCACATGGGTTCCCAGACCAATTTTATCCACTTTTGTAGTTCAAAAAAACCTTAAATGGAGAATTTAATTTGGAGGTCACACATCAGCAGAAACACCTATATAACTAACAAACCGTATTGAAAATCAATATCAATCCAGGCCTTACAAAATCCCAATGTTTCAAAAATACAAAACATAGAAGGAAAAAAAGTAACATTGGAAAGAATAAATAGATACAACAGAGACCAAAATCAGACCCAGAAATATACAGTAAACTCTCACAAAATAGCAAATAAGTGTGTTTAATATGTTTAAAGAGATAAAAGAGAGGCATTAAGATGCAAATAGAATGAAGAAATAACTTTTTAAAGTTTTAAAAGAATTTGAAAAGGAAACAAATGGAACAAATAGAAATTATAAAAAACAGAAGTAATAACTCTATTCAAAATTGAAACAACACTGGGGATAACTACTAACCTGAGAGATAAATATAAAGAAATACAAAATGAGAGGCCAAAAGAAGGAAAACATAAAAGAAAAATGAAGGGAAAATGGAAAATAATATGAGAAAGTCTAAGAGGTGTCTCATCTCCAGAAAAATAACAGAGAGAATGTGGATGAAACAACTTTCAAAGAAAAATAGCTGAGAATTTCCAAAAACCATTGAAAGTTACTATTGGATTCAATACTCCCCGATTCATTATATGAGGTTTATATACCTGTGACATCAGGGAATAGAAAAGTGTATGAAAAGGAATATCACAGGCTAATCTTAGTAAAATCCCAAAATTCAAAACTTCTAAGCAAAATACTAGTATACAAATATTAGACTGTATTCAAAACATAATACTTCATAACCAAGTAAGATATATTCCAGACATGAAATGTTGGTTTAATATTAGGAAATCTATCAATATAATTTACCACATTAATAGCTTAGAAGAGAAGAAACATACAAATTCAATAGATGCAAAAAATTTATCTGATAAAATTTAGCATAGATTTTTCATGATTCAAAACAAGAAAAACAATAGAATAAAATGCTTTTAAACTGATAAAGGACAACTACAAAAATGAATATAAACTAGATACTTAATGGTGAATATTAAAGCTTCAAAACAAATACAAATACATCGACTCTCTCCTCATCAATTCAGCAATGCACTGAAAAAACCTAGACAGTATAATATGGACAAGAAAAAAGAAATAAGGGAATAGTATTTAGAAAGAAAAAAAGTTTTTAATAGATGACATGACTGTTTGGAAAATCCAAAATATTTTCCATATAAATTATGAGAATTAATATGAAAATTTAGTGGGATTTCTGGATATAATATCAAAATTAACTGCATCTCTAGACACCAGCCACAAACTGAAAATATATATGTAATTTTCTGAAATGTTGTTTGCTACAGCAATAAAAATGATAAATTTTGCCTAGGGAAAAATGCCTAGCAATAAATCTATCAAAATACATTCCAGGGTCTTTATAGAACAAATCATAAAATATTTTAAAATCCATTAATTGAGACCTATATGAATTAAAAGAGATATCACAGTTATGAAATAGGAACTTCTAACACTTCACTCTCCTTTCTTCTCTCATGGGAATGCACCTCAACACCTTTCAGTCATAACCACATGAGGGAGGAAGCCATAGACAGGATGGAAAAATCATCCTCTACTCTTTTGGGAGAGCAGTATTCTACAAGTTCCTATTTCATGGCAAGGAACTCAGTGAGGAATTTCTCCTCCCGAGAAAATTCTGATTGGCCCACTTAGAACTTCATTGGATTTTTCGTTCCTACCGGGGTTGATCACCTTAATATATCTGGCTATTCTTAGTGTTGGATCACAAACCAGCCACATGAGCATCACCTGAAGACTTGTTAGAAATACAGAATCCCAGACCTACCCCAGAATTCCAGACAAGGTGAATCAGAATCTATATTTTAATTAGATCCCCAGGGGATTTCTATGCATAGTAAAGTTTGAGAAGCATTCTCTAGAAGGGTTCAGACCAGATCAGTCTACCCAGCATCATTCTATTCTGTCAATCCTTCCCAACAGTGAGTATCCTCCAGACATGCACTGTCTAGTACAGAAACCACTAGCCACTTGTGGCTATTAAATATTTGAGATCTGCAATCAGTATAAAGCACACGATGGATTTCAAAGACTTAATACACAGAAGTAAATGTAAAATACCTTATTTTTCTATTAATTACACGTTGAAATGATAATATTTTAATATACAAGGTGAAGCAAAGTATACTAAAATTAATGTCACCAATTTCTTCTTACTTTTTTATTGTGGCTACCAGAAATTTTGAAATTATACATATGGTTTGCCTTCTTTGCTAACATTTTATTTTTCCCACCCAGCACTGCTCTAGACCCTGTTGTCTGCCCACCCATTTGAAATTGTATGGCCCACACAGCTGCTCCCATGCTAATTAGCTTCCTGGTTGCAATCCTGTGATATTCATTCTTTGATATAACTAATAATCCTCTAGTTTGACAAACCGTTTTGTCCTGACCACCTTCATCAGTTTGCTAATACTCTGGCGAAATGTAAACTTCTTTTTCTGAAAAGTTTAGGTTTGACAGTGGTTTGGATTAGGTTGGAGAAAAGGGATCAGGGCTCTGGTTCAGGCTATGCCTTTAACAATCTCTATGACTTTGCCACATCTCCGTATCTCTTCTTCCAAACCCTTTATCTGAAACGTGAGAGATTTAAAACCAGATTATCTTTAAGATCCTGGAAGTCCTTAACATAGACAATAATCTTTTACTCTCAGTTACTTATTATGCACATTTACTATCACTCTAATTAGACTATAGAATCTTTGAAAGCAGACATTTCATCTTTTTTTTTTTCAGTTTTATTCAGGTATAACTGACAAAATTATAAGATATTTAAAGTGTACAACATGATGATCTAAGCATACACTCTGAAAAGATCCGCCCCCCACCCCTGTCTTCAAATGAAGTAACAACCATCACCTCACATATTTACCCTTTTTTTCCATAAAAGCATTGTAAGTTCTACTCTCTTAGCAAATTTCAATTAGGCAATACAGTGTTATCTACTATAGTCACCATGTCATATACCAGGCATTTTATTTTATAGTTCTGTCTCGAACTCCTGGTGCTATCATTAAACTTTGGGTGTTGCAACAATTATCTTTGATGAGGAATTTGATGCCCAAGGAAAAACCATTTATTTGAACAGATCCAATCTTTAGAAAAAAGTGGAGATTTTTTTTTTAGAAAAAAATTGAGATTTCTTCTACAAAGAAATCGAAGTAGAAACATAGTCCGCAAGCCATTGGATTTTGAGGTAAGTCATGCCTGCATATTTGTGTGTGCACATTTGTTTTTAAAACTTTGGCATCTGACTGTAACCTGAGGAATTTTGGTTAAACATTTCTTTATGCAAAACAAAGAATGTTGAGTAGTTAAATATTTTACCTCTGAGGCTAAAATTGAGTTATTTTTTTCCTCCCTTCTGAATGTTTAAGGGGGAAAACCAAGTGTAAATGTTCAAAAGATTTCCAGTCATGAATATCTCATCATCTATGAAAGAATAGTGGTAACCAAGACCTTTGAATGGTTAATATACTCAACAAACGTGTATTTATTTTTAAAGATTTTATTTGTTTATTTGAGAGAGAGAGAGCATGCATGCACGTAACCATGAGTGGGGGGAGTGGGGAGAGGGAAAAGGAGACTCCCCACTGAGCAGGGAGCACAACACAGTGTTCAGTCCCTTGACCCTGGGATCATGACCCAAGCCAAAGGCAGACGATTATCCTACTGGCCACCCAGGTGCCCCTCAACAAACATGTATTACCCATCTTTTCCTATAACTGAATGAGTCAGCAGTATTTGCTGAGCATCTACAAAATGTGGAGAGGTCTCTGGTAATACGGAGACAATGGAAGACTAGTTAGTACCTTCTCCTAAGCATTTGACAACCTAGTTGAGGAAAGGGGAACATGCAAAGTGAAAAGGACCAAATGGAAAGTCACATAATACATAAGTTATCAATCAAGAAACATTTTTTGAGCTTCTGTTACATGCATAGTGTACAGCAGATACTTATCTGAACCCTCAACGTACACTCAAGCGCTCATGGCTCAAAGCAGGCTCTCAGATTAACATGGGTGCTCAAAGAGTTAAGGACTTGTTTTTGAAAGCAGGAAGCCAGGAGAGGGCAACCACGCTCCTGGCAGCAGGACAGATGCCAGAACCCTCAGGTGGCATTTCCCTCCTTCCACCAGAGAAGGTGGGTGGGGTGAAAAAACCACAGGAAGGGAGTTCAGTCATCTGAAGTTCACCTGTAGACATGTGGTTTGCAGACCACCTGTGGGAGAATCACCTGGAGGTTTTATCATAAATGCGCATTTCTCTGACCTACTCCAGATCCAGCCCATCAGGGCCTTTGAGGATGAGCTTCAGAAAGCTGCACTTTGAAGACCCTGCAGGTGACTCTTCTGCACACTGAAACCTCTGAATCACTCACTAGATGAGAACAAGAGTGTCAGATTGGCCTGTCTCCACAGCTTTATGGTAAATTTCCCCCTTCTGCTGCCCAGCCTCTCTAAACCCCAGTTTTCCTGTTTGTCAAAGGAAAACCATAAATACTATCTGCCTATAATCTTGTTGTGGGGACCACATGATTCACAATCTAAGATGCTTAGGCATGCAGTGAGCACTCAATAAATGCAATACAAGTTATAATAAGTGAATGAAAAATGCACCAACTGTAACCAATGAAAATGTATTACACACTTTAAAAATGGTTAAGAGGGTAGTGGTGTCTGGGTGGCTCCGTTGGTTGAACTTCCAACTCTTGGTTCAGGTCATGATATCACAGCCGTGAGACTGAGCCACACGTCAGGCTCCGCGCTCATCGAGGAGTCTGCTTGGGATTCTCTGTCCCTCTGCTCCTCCCCTCACTCATGTGTTCTCTCCCTCTCTCTGTCTCTCTCTAAAATAAATAAGTCTCTTTTTTTAAATGTGTCAAAAGGGTAAATCTCACAATAAATATTTTTTTCCACAAGAAAAGAAATTCTAAGAGAAGAAAAAAAAATCACCAAATGTGAACAGATGAAGCAGATGCAACGAGGAAATGAGACAGGAAAATTTTTTAAAGGGCAAAGCCCTTCCAAGCAGGAAGCTGGTCCATCAAGGACATGTTTCCAATGACAACCACTTACTAACTACCGCCTATATGCCAGGCTACTTTCACATTGACTTGAAAGAGCCTAGGATCACCCTATGAAGTAGAAATTTAGTAGGAAAGCTGAAGGTCAGTGACGTTAAATGCCCAGAGTGAAGTCACACAGCTAGTAAGTCACATGACACACATTAGGCAACAAATTGTATCCTACTCAAATAGCCAGAATCCAAACTTCGAGCCACACAGCCTGCCCTACATGGGACAGAGATGAGCCAGGTCAGTATCACATGTGCCCTGGAGTGGAGCCAAATTCTGAGACCAAAGGGTACACCCAGTATCAGGCTCAGAAATGTGGGGTCAGCAAGAGAGTCCTCTCACCTATTCTGCCAAGAACCTTCCTTATTGCCCCAAGTTGTTATTAGAAACCATAAAGATAGACAAATAGCAGATATTGATTTCCTGCCACATGTCTAAAAATGTGGAAATCTAAACCATTGTTCAATTACACTGTAGTCAAGGTTTGTTATTAGTATTAAATGCATTTTAATTCTTTTTAAAATTTTTTAATTTAAATTTGTCAGGGATTAGCTAAATTTTCTAGGGCACACTTTAGGGAATATATTGGCTACATTCATTCTGTGCTCTTCTGGATGCTGCCATGTCAAAATTTTCACTCTTAGTCTTTTCAGGTATGTGAGCCAATGATTTTTTTTTTAACCCAAATCTATTTAAATTAGGATTTTCCTCACTTAGGGGGAAAATCCTAACTATTTGAGAACCACATGTAACTCAAAGGCCATTGCTCTTATCACAAACTTACACTTAATGTGAACTGATTCTGTGGGTGCAGGACATGGATAGTAAGAGAATTAGGATGGGGAAAGGAAGATTGGTCCTTAATCCATGGGTAGGGTTAATGATATTAGGACAAGACCTTCAAAAATAATTTTTTTAAAAAGTGAAGCTAGAAACAATAAAGATGAGATTCATCAAAAGAAAATTAAACTGGAATATGCACCCCTCCTTTCTGAAAGAAGGAAATATTTAAATATGAGAACAGAGACTTAGCAAACACTGCCCTTGTCTACTAAGGCATGGGGAGAGAGAGGTAGGAAGGGCTCCATTTTTAAAAGAGGTAAGGAGACCAGAATGGAAACAGAAAATGACAAACCATTTCAATATAGACCGTATTTGGGACAATTTTCAGCAGGAAGAGGCATTAACGTCTAGAATTTTGACTCAAAATTTAAATTAGGCAATTGATTTAGCCTGTTGTTTAGTGGGCAAACTTAGAAAGTCTATCTGAAATTATCATTAGTAGCGAACATCTTATTTTCACATACATCATATGAGAGTTGGAAAAATAGCCAGCACATAATTCATAATGCTTGAATTCATTCATAATCAGGTCTGTCAGATGACAGGCAAAAGGGAAAACAATTTAAGCATGTAATTCTATTTTAATACAAAAAAATCAATCCCGGGGCACCTAGGTGGCTCAGTGGGTTAAAGCCTCTGCCTTCGGCTCAGGTCATGATCTCAGGGTCCTGGGGTCAAGCCCCGCATCGGGCTCTTTGCTCAGCAGGGAGCCTGCTTCCCCCTCTCTCTCTGCCTGCCTCTCTGCCTACTTGTGATCTCTGTCTGTCAAATGGATGAATAAAATCTTAAAAAAAAAAATCAACCCCTTAAGTAATCTCAGACAAAGAAATAGTCTATGCCCTCATAGGTGAATTTTAAAATTCCATCTGATTCAATAGTATCTACTTTTAATTTTCCTCATGAGTAACAATTAATAGCTTATATAATTCTATGTATCCCTTCAGGTGTCACACAATCAAGCAAAAATAGATTAAGTATAGGAAGAGAAGAAAACCTCCTCTTTGGTTAATCCTTTCCAAACTGGAGTCTAATTCAAGGCTCAACTGTAGCTAAAAGATATGAAATGTCTTATTTAGATCTGAAGGACAAGAACTTAATTACAACAGAACATATGTTTCAAAACAGTTGACATTAAAGAGACAATAGAACTAAAGAAGTCAGATAACTGAGATGAAAAAATGGAAAAACACATTAGCACAGTGGTGAGAGTTCATTATACCTCATTCAAATCTTTAAATTTCAGGTATATTTGCTTTATAAACTTAGGAGTGCCTTGAAGATGCAGACAGAGTTGATGTATAATCATTCCAAGCGACTGTGTTAACTGCTGCTGTCCTAGTTTATGCAAATTAAGAACTGGGCATTAGTGTGGAGTTTCCTAATGCTAATGTGGGGATAGACTACACGTATTTTCCTCTGGCCGTTGATTCCAGTATATTTTGTCTGTGCCTTTTACAGCCCTGTACACATTACATTATGGCCAGTTGTTTATATGACCCATGCTTCCCCGGACGGTAAACTTTTCCAGAGACAGAAACACCTTTTGCTCATGATTTTTCACACTGTTTCTAGCACAATGCTGAACCAAAAGGAACCTTGGCAAAAGTGAACCAAAGTCTCCCTTTTGATTTGTAATAAAGATTGGTACTTTTTGCCAATGAAGTTAAAGCAAGAATTGTGAAAACATTCTTCCATGATGTTTTGGTATACTAACATCAGAAATATATCTGTGAACCATTTTTTTAAGATTTATTTATTTATTTATTTTAGAGAGAGAGTGAGAGGGGGAAGGGCTGCAAGAAGAGGGAGAGAAAACATCTCAAGCAGATTCCCTGCTGAGTACACTCTCCGACTGAGACCTGAGATCATGACCGGAGCCGAACCCAAGAATCGGGAGCTTAACCAACTGAGCCACCCAGGTACCCCTGAACCATTTTTATATACAATATAATCCAGGATAAGATGGGAGAAGGATTCTCTTCAAAATTGAATGAAACCAGGTTTAATAAAGATGTTTAAATACTATATATGGATTTGTCCGTTAATTACAGCATATCAATTTTTAAAATAAGGTACACATTCTGCTTTATTTTATGTATGGTTTTTAAGTGATGATCAGTAATAGCAGTATTTTAATATTATATATATAGCAATTAGTACTATTTAAATGGTAATATTTTTTAATTTAAAAAATGTTTTAAAACAGAATAAACGAGAGGAAGTGTGTTGTGATCTCAGTACATCTAGTCCCAAGGAAATCCATGGTAGACCATGAGGCCTTAAAACCAAGTGCTGCAACCCATGCAGAAGTTTATTCAACCAAGAACACAACCGGCAAGAAACAGCATCATCCTTAAATCGGCTGGTGCAAAACAAATCAATAAAAGTGATGAAAGGTCATCCATTACACCCTACACCATTTCAATCCCATCCCCAACCCTATGCTTCAGGCTTTGTACCCAACCAGCCAGAGACATCCCACTTGGAAGTTCCGTAATAAACTACCCTCCCACCAGGGAGCGGACTCAGGACCCAGACTGCCAGTTAGCAAGCTGCTTAACCTCAGCTTTACCATCTGAATAATGTGATTAATAAAGAGCTCTACCTCACAGAACTGATGGGAGTGTAAAGGGGTCTGGCACATACAAAATGCTGTCTAAGTGTTGAGTAAAAGATAAAATCCTATGTGAAGCCTTCCATAAAGGTAATGCATTCCTACCCACTGACTTTCTTTTCTTTTCTTCCAAATGCCAAGCTCCTTCTTGTTTCAGAGTTTTTATCCCCTTTTTGGCGTTTCTGCCATTTCCTCTGGTTTTAGCCTCAGAGATGGCAGGAGACTTCCTGAAGTGATACTATTTTGAAAAACATCCAAGTTTTTTTTCCGCAATGGCTTTCATCTTGATGGAGTTTAAGAGGACAACAGAGAGCTGTCAACAAGGCAGGTACTGTCCTTGAATATCATTAGTATAATGTCATACAAATTCAGGAGTCATAGAGTTCATATTGTCTTAGACCGAAGTTCTGACTTCTCCACTCATTGGCCAAGATAACCCTGAGTCAATCACTTAATTCCCCACACAGCATTGTTCTCTCCAAAATTAGGATAAAATTTGTACCTACCTTCCAAAGCTATTAAAAGGATTTCATGTAGTGATGAATTTGGAAGGGCCCTATCCTCCTGAAAGGGTTTAAATCATAGTATTATTTTTGTTTTTATTGTTAGTTATTATTATTCTGTCCACAGAATAAGGAGTAGAGTTCAAGGGTATCATCTCATAGCTAAGCATAAGTCTTCATCTTGATAAATACATTTAGTTCTAGTTCATTGTGGTTGATTAGTTAGTTGCAGTCTTGTGTGACACAATGAAAAATTATGCCAGATGTAAAGACAATTCCTACGTACTATGTTGTCATAGACTGGACTCTGTCACACTAGACAGCTTAGTTGAGGTAATCATTTGGTAATACAATTGGAATGTGTTAGGTATGTTTTCTTTTTATATAAGCTTCCCCACACCTGACAGACCAAAAACAAAACAAAACAAAAAGAAAAGAAAAAACAGTATCTCATGGAAAAAATTAAAAGAAGGAAGGATGCAAAAAAACTAATATCTGAGGGCCTATTATATGCTAGACATGAAAGGAAAATATCAGGTTCAGCACATCTTTCATGGCCCAAGGACCAAGGCCAACAGTGTGGCAGAACCCTCCCAAGGTCAAGGCATCGTTACAGAAACTGTGGCCTATTTTAAATGTTTTAAATTTAAAAAATCAATACCTTGAACAAGAAAGAAAAAAATCCAATGCACCATCAGTGCACCAGCCATAGATAATTATATTTTAAAACATCAGTTCAAAGTATGCTCCAGAGCCTGATAACAGGTCATACATAGAAAGGTGTGTAATGAGTAACTTCTACTTTCGGTTCCTCATGTCCCGGTAACTGTAAGTATAACCTTGCTTGCAGATAACAGTCAAGACCTGATTTGTGAGTGTGAGGCTTGAGCCAGCAGTACTCCATCCTCCACCAACAGATGGGCCCTGTTCAAAGCAGGGTGTTTTGACTTAACCCTTTGATGTAGCCATTTCATGTCAAACCACCTTTTCAACATGTGAAATCACTGTCTTTTCAAGAACAGAAAAGAGATGTTCCTTACCAGAATAAGATTCAGGCCTTATGAGGCCCAGGTCATACCTGAAGGATAAAGAATAAATTTGGTGTGAAAATCAGTATGTATTTCAAATGAAGAAAAAAAAACACAACATGTTACACATTTTAATAACCTGCAAAAAGCAAGCATTAAAAAAAAAAAACAGAAAAATAACAATTTTTTATTAACTCCCTGATATACCTTTAAAGAAGTTTTCCTATATTTTTAAACTATATGCTTCTTGTTCATCCCTTCAGATGCCAATGACTTTGTAATAACTGTCCTTAGAGAGAAGAGGAAGATAATTCTATTTGTCTTAGCATCATGGATCAAAATTTACATTTAATTATTAACAATTTAGAAAAGCTGTTGATAGTTACTGATAGTTAAGCACCACAAATTGTTTTTGGCAAATATACTACATTCTTGGGATTTTTTATCAAATTCTGGAAAACTTCCATTTCTTTCAGAGATGACCTGTAAGATTTCAGGGCCTTGAGTTTTCTTGTGCAGTGACCAATCTTAAATACTCTTTGAATGAACAGAATTTAATAACCAGTCAATGAACTTATAATAATTATACATTGCAAGTTTTATGTTATCACTGTCAGTGTCACTATTTCATTTTTAGTCAGTTAGAACTATAAATATTTTCCATTATATCCATGTAATTCAACGATATGTTGGAATGCATAAAACATACGATGTCATCAAGATATAAAGTACTACAAAGTCCGTCACAGTGTTATATATATGTGTCCTATAAACATAGCATTTCTGATAAGTTCCCTGTCTCAAGATTTCTAAAATATTTCTAAATGTATCAACTACATTATCAAGTATATTCCTGGCAGCAAAGATCTTCAGTTTTGATGGGACCTTGATGGGAATGGAATGATTCTGTCACAATTTGCCTGCCTGACTAGAAGAATTTTCCACAGATGGGCTTCTGGATCCATAGAATTCAAACCATGTTTCTCCTCCAGCATCCACGTATGTTCTAACCCACTCCACATTACCACGTGAGCTCTGGCTTTACACTTCTGGGTCATGTTGGTGAGTGGAAGCGACGGATGACAGGGGTGAGCCTGGTAGTAATCTCTATACCAAAACAGGGAGCTAAATAGTTCTATGTGGATATGAAGATAAACAATGTGAATACAACACTCAGGCCTAAACATAAACGAATCCCCAACTCGACTTTTCAGCAGTCTGTTCTCTAAAAGGCCTGCGGCAACCCCAGTGCCACTGGACAGGAAGGGCAATGTGACCAGAAGAGGTGAGGGTGGAAAGAGTATTTTACTTTTACACATTTTGTAAAAGCAAATGGCTCTATCTGCATATTACTAGGACCCTGGCAGGGCTTTTGAAGGGGTCCAAGCAAATGAGGGGCTTTGACATTATGCTTCAACATTTTGCAATAGATCTGCTTTGAACCCTGACTTTTATTCCATCCCTAACCTCAAGCTTGACGGTTTCTTTTTTTTTTTAAGATTTATTAATTTGAGAGACAGGGGGGAGGGGCAGAAGGAGAGAATCCTCTAGCAGACTCCTCACTGAGCACAGAGCCCTATGTGGGGCTCCACCCCATGACCCATGAGATCATGACCTGAGTGAAACCAAGAGCTGAACACACAACTGACTGAGCCAACTAGGCCCCCCTTAATCTTGTATTTCTGTTTTATTTGTATACAGAATATGTTATTCTGTATGGATGAGCTTTGATTTTAAAATCAGAAAACAGCACAGGTCAAAGTCTGTTGGGGTTGATCAAGGTTAATCATCTGTTCCCCAACCTCCATTTGAAGGAGCTTAATTAGAAGTCCCTACACAGGATGGACCACTGAGAAAACCATAAGAAATTTAACTAAGTGTTTTCTGGGAAGTCTGAAGAATATGGGATCTTATTGTCCTACAAATATCCTCTTCTGATTCCCACCTTCACCGTGCTCAGTAGATAAGATACACCCACTCAAATAAGGTTATAGAATTAAGAAGTCAAACTAATGGCATTCATCCTATAGATTTTCAAATGAAAAGATGGAATGAGTACTTCAGTTAAGTGAGCCCATCTATTTATTAATTAAAAGCAAATGATAATGGCAACTGTCATTTCAAGATACGCCAAGATATTGAGATACAGATGATGCCTATGAATTCTCAGAAAATAAGCAGCCTCCTAACCTGGGATGATGGGTAACCCTTTCTGAGACTGGCAAATGTAGTAAGACTCTGATTGTTCTTTCTGTGTTGTTTGACACCCATTTGAGACCATATTTCTCTAGCATCCTTCCCCCAACCTTCAACACTGACATTAACCCTCCCTTGATTTCATCTCATTCCTAATCTCTACCCCAGGAAGTACAGTTTGGAGATAGAGTGAAGTTCAAAGATAAGACAAATTTAATTATCCATAATTAAAATAGATACACTTTAGGGTTTACTTTTAGATTATGTTAAACTATTTCCCCCTCAATATCACTGAATCAAATGGCTGCATCCAAGCATCAAGAACCTTAGTGAATTAAGTTATGAAGCAAAAATCATAGAGGATGATATACATTTTGATTAAATTCTTAAAGTATAAATTTGTCTAAGGAACACCTGGGTGGCTCAGTCGGTTGAGTGTGAAACTCTTGATTTTGGCTCAGGTCATGATCTGAGGGTCATGGGATAGAGCCCCACATTGGGCTCTGCAGTGGGCATGGAGCCTGCTTGAGATTCTCTCTTTCTGTCTCCCTCTGTCCCAACCCTCGCACAATCTCTTTCTCTAAAAAAGAAAGAAAGATAAAAAGAAAGAAAGAAAGAATAAATTTATCCTCATATTGCACAATATTTCTGGATAGAACATCACAACACACTTCTAAACTCTACCACCTCTCTTATCATTCTCTGGCAGCTTATTTTAGGGAAGTGTCTCAACAGGTATTTTCAATAGAACTGAATTTTAAGGAGCTTAAAAAGCATACTCTCCCCTATCATTCTGATATCCGATTATAAAATAAAGCAGCCCACAGTAACTCTCTCATTCCAGGGTGCTTTGGGGCAGAAATTTCACTTCACTAGGGAAGAGAAGCCTAGAAATGACAGGGAATCATCTTCTGGTGGAAGAATGCTAAAGAAATCTCAGATTGTTCCAAGGTGAGTGGCATTCACATATCATACATCTCTCCACTGTAGGACCCCTTCCTTGAGTCAATACCATGAAATTTAGTAAAACGGATCTATAAACTTTATATTTGACATCTTTTTCCTTAAGCTGGCCTTTATTTCAGTGCATGTCTTCAAGACTAGGCATTCACTCATTCATCCATCCATCCATCCATCCATTCATCCATTAAGGAATGAGAACTTCGTATGTGCTAGGGAATGAAGAATCTGCAGTAAGTAGAAATGGCGTGACTATTGCCTTCATGGAGCTAACAGTTGAGCAAGAAAGATTGACAGTAAATAAAACATTACTCAAATGATGGATTAATCATAGAGAGGATTTCCCTCTGCTGCCAGGAGTACTAGGTTGCCACTCACGGTTGGGGAGGAAAGACGTAGGCTAAGACCCCCCAAAACCATATCTCTTTACTACAAAGCCAAGGTAAGGGGTTCTACTCTAGCCCCAAAAATTCTAAGGAAGGAGGATCCTTATTAACCTGGCAAGCTTCAATCACTGAGCCCACCCCTGAAACTTCTGATCATAAGCCCACCCTGTGTGCTGTTGGTCAAAAAGACATGTTATCAAAAGAGTGAAGATGAAGGGCACCTGGGTGGTTCAGTAGTTAAGTGTCTGCCTTCGGCTCCGGTCCTGGTCCCAGGGTCCTGGAATCCAGCTCCATGTCGGGCTCCCTGCTTGGCAGAAAGCCTGCTTCTCCCTTTCCCACTCCCCCTGCTTGTGTTCCCTCTCTCACTGTGTCTATCTGTGTCAGATAAATAAATAAAATCCTATAAAAGAAGAAGAAGAAGAGTGGAGTTGGGTAAGTTTGCCGATCAGACCAAAACAAAAAGGCAATAGCCCCTATATCCGTATCTCTAAAGGCCATAAGGACCTGGGGCTTATTCTAAGAGCAAGCAGAAAACCAGTTCAACATTTTAAGTGAGAAAATTATGTGATCAGATTTTTTTTTTTTAAGCTACCCTGGCTACGCTATGAATAATGGTATGAATGGGAACAAGAATAAAGGCAAGGAAAACAAATAGAACATTTTTTCAGGCAAGAGATGATGATATCTTAGTTTAGGGTGGTGGCTCTGATGATGGAAAATGGTAGATAAAGTTAGAGCTATTTAGGAGATAAACTAGCAGGTGACTGAGCATGAAAGGATAAGGAAAAGAGAGAGGTCAAGATAATCCCAGTGATTCTGAACCTGGCTGCTCATTAAACTCACCTGAAGACCCTCATCCCCAAGATTCTGATTTCATTGGTTAAGCAAGGGGCCCAGACACAGGTATGTTTTCTACGCTGCTCAGATGTTTCCAATATGAAGTCAGGGTAGAGAACCCCTGAACTAGGTGAACAAGACTTCCCAAGGTAGAAAACACCTGAAAGGGAGGGAGTTTGAAGGGAAATTCCATGAATTTCCATCCTATGTGGGTCTTGTCTGAGGAGCTCAAGTTATATATCAAGTTTGGAGTTGGACATTCATGTCTGAAGATACAGAAAAGATCTAAATTGGAGATGGGTGAAAGTGACTGACATTTACACCAAGATAGAAGTCATGGCAGAATATGCAATTACCGAGGGAGGGAGTATAGTGAGAAAAAAAAGAGGGCGCTGAAAACCCCTTCATTCAAGATAGAAGATGGTGAGTCAGCAAAGAAGACAAAGAAGGAGTGCTGGTAAGTTAGAAGGAAACCAGGAAAATGGGGTGTTGCCAAAGTCAATGCAAAGAAATATTTCCACAAGAGAGTGTGTAAGTGGCTCGAAAGCTGTGTTTAATTTTGGCAGGGCCTGGAACTCCAACCATCAAACCTCTGGGTTGATTTCGAGCCCTCCCCGTAGTAAGTCTCTACTTTGGCAAGATAGATATTTGCAAGAAATTATTATTTAAAGGTCAAATTGTAGGAGACTTGAAAGCCTAGTTTTTCAGGATTTGGAAAATAAATACAATTTCAGTTCAGATACTAAACATAAAAGATAACATTCTTTGGGTACATGCACTCATGACTTCTAGCACTTGGATGTATATTATGTTCGCCTATTTGTAGGTTTAAATTTGGCAAGACCTGCACTCTTTTAGGGTTCAGTAGCATTCTTTCTATTGCCAAGCCTACCCCAGGGGCAAAACAAACAAGAGTGATCTTTCAGGACTTGCTCCCTCTTTAGGTCTCTACCGGACCACATACAGATTTTTGTCACTATCATGAGGTCCATACCATTTTATTGTATTTCTTTACATGTGTGTCTCCTCCTGAGTTCCCTGGGGGCCAGTAATGATCTTCTATGAGCTTATATCCCCAGCACCTATCACAATGCCTACCACTTGGTATGTACTGAATAAATGTTTGCTGAATGAATGGAAAGTTGCACAATATTTCTGTGAGTTCATGGACAGCCAATCTGGAAATTCCATCTCTAAGTATTCTTTCATCATAGACTGTAAAATATTGTTTAAATAAAGGATGTGGTTTATCCATGTTTAAGTTTTAGGTCAATTTTCTATGGAGTTAGTAAAATCTCATTCCAATACAAATTACTTAATCCCTTGGTGCCTTGGGTTTTCTGCCTATAAAATAAGAGGGGCAATGTCGATTTCCCTTGGAGCTGCAGTGTGGATTGTCAAAGTCAGAACTCTGTTTGGCCCGTAAGAGGTACTACTTGAGTCTGAGGACCAGTTGATAATCATTTCTGGTTTTGCTCTGAGTGTATGTCGGTTCAGATGCGAGGGGGTAACAGGTAAGTTCTCTGGATCTATTTACAGCTGCTTTTGGTACAGTTGCTGAAGGCTGAATTGTGTGACCAGTAAAGGATTTCCCTTGCTAGGAGCTGGGTTCATCATGTCATTCTTTGACACAGGAGTGATTTTTCTGGAGGGATCCGGCCCCTTTCTGCCTGGACATAGAGTAAATGAAGTTTTGGTGCCCTTCGGGCAGAGCCAGTCTAGCTACAGCAAATGTAGTCAAAACTGCCTTGAAGGTCATGTCAGAGTTGGATCCGTTTATTCAGAGCCAGTCTCCCCTCTAACTCAAGTCTGCTGTGCAGTTGATCTAAGGGTCTCTTGGTGACAATCTATCAGAACAGTAAGAGATTACCTTAACCAAGAGCAATCTCTCTACAATTTAAATAATATAAGGCAGGGGCGCCTGAGTGGCTCAGTTGATTGAGCAACTGCCTTAATTAAGCTCTGGTCATGATCCTGGAGTCTGGGATTGAGTCCTGCATCAGGCTCCCTACTCAGCGGATCTGCTTCTTCCTCAGAACTTCTCCCTCTCATGCTCACTCTCTCTCTCTCTCTCTCAAATAAATAAATAAATAATACAATGCATTTTTATTTATTATAGGTCCATTTGATACATAGTTCCCCACTGATTGAGCGCTGATTATAACTCAGACTTTCGAAGTACTTCTCAGCATTATATGTTCACATGGTTATTATACACTTCCATTTTATACATGCAGAGAGTGCGGTCAGAGACATTAAAAAATCTGCCCAGCACCATGCAGCAGCTGGCAATAGGCAGAGACCAGAAGAAACTAATCTCCCAGACTCCCAGCTCAGCCTCCTTCCTACTAGACATTCATCTTCTCTCTGTAGGCCTTTCATATGCTATCATGTTAAAGCTAAATTTCATCCTCATTCAGCTGAATATTTACAGTCCACCTCTAAAGACATGCCTGTGGGTTTTCTTGTCATTTAAGATTATTTTGAGGCCAAAAAAGTGAAACGAAAGCAAGTATAATATTTAGTTGTCTGCTTGGTGAATGATCTTGATAGATTTTAACTGAGACTTAAATTTTCATTTTTGTTCAGTAATTTGCATTATTGTGTTTGTTTCGGTACAGAAGTAACATTCAAATCTGTGATCATTGTTGTTCACTTACTTTTGTTCATTTACTTTTAAAAAGTCAAACTGTCTTTGACAGCTTTTCAAGTTCTTGTGTTTCCCATACCATAGGCACATTATCTCATTAGATTTATCAGTAGTTCTACCCTTGGAGCTGATTGTGAATATGCAATGCATTGACTGTTTAAGGAGGTACTCTCCTGGTGAGCAGATGCCAGCTGCACCTTGCCTGGTAACTTCAAATGAGTCTGGGTTTCATGTGCTTTTAATACTATACCAAGGAAGATTTTTACAGATTCTTCGATTTTCATACACAAGGACCTAATAGTTTCATGGGAACCAGATAAAAATTAATAAAAGTCATGTTGTGGTCCATTTTCTCCAGTTCCATTTTCTCCAAGAAGTACTAGGTAGGCTGTACAGCCAACATAAGAGCACGGGTCAAATTGACCCTGCGAATTGAAGGTATTAAAGTGTTTTCCTCTCAGGTGTCAGCTCCCAAATGATTGGTAGTAGCTATCTGAAATACTGGTTTACAAAAGATCCTGAGGCTGCATTCTGTCTTAGTGGAAAGAATGATATGATCTGTTTGTGATGTCATCCATGGGCAGTGGGGAGTTGTGGCAAGACTGTGCACCTGCCAGGATTTGGAGTCATGGAAGAGGACAGTGGTGGCCTTAGTAATAACTCAAATAAAAACTCAGCTGCAAATGAGGTATACATCACTTTACAATAGCAAGAGCCCCATTTCACATGTTACCTCAAAGAAAACTTACGGATGACAGGTTTCCATTTATTTAAAACAAAACAAAAACAAAAACTGATGTACAAAGAAATACAGAGAAGGGTAGAAGAGAGGCTATTGTTTAGGAAGGAGACAAAGAGACTGTGTTCCTGCAATGTCTCTGTGCATACAGGGACAAGGGAACTATGCCCAGTTAGTAAGGAGGAATACCAGATCTGGCAAAACTTTCCCTCCTGCAAACTTAGAGGACAGCTTAGCTGAGGATGGGAGTAGGAAGCCTAAGTTAGTACATTCCAGCAGAGAAATACAGAGGGACCATGCTGGTGGTTGACATTTGAGCTGATCACACTAGCAAAATAAGTGTCCACGTGTCAGGGGTTCCTATATGGAAAGTTTCTCTTCTGATGACCTTAAGCAAGACTCCCATTGAGACTTAGAATACTCTAAGATGCTTGTTATTGGTGTTCTTTGTGGTGTGGACAGCTCCTCCTCATACATTATGTCTGTCTAATGGGTTACATTTCTCTGCCTTGAAATATTCATTGTGTAGAGGGGGGAAAATATGCAGCATTAAATTGCTGCTCTAAGTGGTGCCTGTATCACAGAGACAATGAGGAGGTACAACTGGAAGCAGATAACCTCCTCTGTCTGGGAGGGACAGGGCAGGTTTCTCAGAAGAGACAATAGAGGCAGGTTATTGGGCAGAAAACCATGAGGAGTTCCTTCTAGTCCTAGAGAAAAGGATAGGCAGAGGCATGAAAGCAACAGCACGGTCAGTCAACAGCAACAAGTTCAAGGTCCCTGGAGCACACAGTGAGAGAAAGGAGTGGGTAGAGGGTCTAGATCGTGAGGGGTCGGAAAGCCACGGAGGGTTTTTAAGCAGAGATGTAGCCTGTACCTCTTTGCTGTCCAGTGTTGGCAGTCCTGTAGGGACTGGGTTGTAAGAGCAAGAGAGAGGTGCTGGCTGGGAAATCACTCTAGTTGTCCTTGTTAAAAGACAAAAAAAAAAAAAAAAAAAAAGATGAATATAGGCAGATTCAAGAAATACTCAGAATTAAAATGACCAGGACTTAAATAATGTTGGGTGAGGGAAAAGGGCAAAAGAGAAAGAAAAGAGTTCAAGGTGGCTCCCGGGTTTCAGGCATAGGATAATAACAGGGTCATTACTAGGTTGGGAAAGACAGGAGGAACAGTGGGTTTGGGATTCTCTGCATGCCACCTGTAACACCAGGAGCTACTTCAATAATGACCAGTCAAGAGCATTAGCTTTGAAGTCGGAGATTAGGATTCAGTAGCTTCCCTCCTGTTCAATAGCCACATGACATCGAACACGTTAGTTAGCTTCTCTGAGCCTCAATTCCCTAATGGTAGAGGTGAGATAATACCAGTGTGCAGTTCATAAAGCTGATGTTGAAGTTATATGAGGTTATGTATATGGGATACTGAGTAGAGCTCCTGGTGCATAATAAGAACCCAATAATGCTAGCTATTTTTGATTCAGTAAATACATTGCTTTTTCCTTTTTACAAGGTAAACAATAGGATAGAAAACATTTTTTAGTCTTCTGGTCATATTACATTCACTTGCTATTCTTGTTTCACTGGCTTGAACTGAATTTCTGCTAAGGCATTTATGGTATAACACATAAAAATTACTCTTGAATGGCCCTCCCATCTAAGGATTTACCATTGGCATCTTGACCAACAAGCTTCCTGGAAACCTGACCCTAGGAGCCTGTGCTTAGGAGAGGACAAGGTCGTCCTCCTTGGATTATGCTGGGATTAATCCCAATCCAATCAGTACTATGACTTGTCTTCTTGTGTCCTTTCATCCAGGTCTTGTATGTTATCCTTAACAATCACGGACAATGAACAAAATTCTTAAGCCTATAAGGTAGATGGTGCTATCCAGAGTGTCCAACATAGGAATTGGCACATGGCAGGTATTCAATAAATTTTGGCTGAGTGAACACATTGTGCTGCCTATACTGAAATGCCTCGCCTCAACAAACAACCCTTGCACCATGCCAACCCCTAAACTCTTCTTCCTTTTACCCAAGTCATGTGCCCTGAGAAGAAATATTTTTAGCATGAAGAATGTACTTCATGTACTTTCAAAGTATGTAAATGGAGTATTTAATCTGCCAATCGGACAGTGAAGATGATAAACTAAATATGGATTAAGAAACCAGTGGTGATATGGGTAAATTTCTTCAAGTATACATTGGTAAACTAAAATGGTTTTACCATGTAGTGATCCATAGGTCGGCCAATTTTCCCTGAATGTGAATGTGTCCACCCAGACAACTCAGGTCAATATGAATCCAAACTTATGGGTGCTTGTGTTTTTCAAACCCATTGAAAAGCACCTAATTTAAGGATCTGTGATTTAATGAGCCTTTCAAAGCTGAAAATATATCCCACTGAGACTTAAAACACAAAATAGATTTAAAATAGAAAAAAAATTAAACAAAGCTAGTTTTGTGTTTCACAGACACAGAAAGGTGCCAGAATTATTTACTGCTTTCTGGACTTTGCATTATGACCAAATTGATATTTTCCAGGTTTTTCATTAACTTAAAATGTTCTGAAGTAAACATACCATTTGCCGTGATTAAATCCAAGGTGTTTCTGCAGCTTCCTTCTGAGCAGTTAAAAATTAGGCCGAGAGGTAAGAGTTCTGGTCGACCTCTTTGTGAAAGTAGTGCTGAAGAAAATGCACAGATTTCATCAGGCAGCTTCACTGATTTTCTAACAGTCCCACCAAACAGAATGTCTACAGGCAGAATCACGTCTCAAAATCTTCTAGTCCAGAACTTTCTCACCTCTAAAAGCAGAAATCATTCCACCTTGTTTTAAAAATTCTCATAGATTTTCCAAATTGCAAAAGAACTTAGAGTTGACCTGCCCACCCTTACACCTACTACACTGATCCTCTATAAAGAGCTCTGCAGGGGTGAGACTTTCTACTACCTCCCTGGATGGTTCTAGGCTGGGCCAAGTAAATAGATACACAGCTCTCAGAATTCACTAGGATTTCAAATTTCCTTCCCAACCTGAATTAGACTGATTAATTCAGCTTCTGTTTCAAAACAGATGGAAGATTAAAGATAAATAGAAAAGCTAATTCAATTTAGTCTTTTCTTTCCCCTCTATGAGTTCTACCTCTCAATCTTGGAGACAGGGACATCCCTAGGATGGGACTCCACTGGATTCATTAAGTCCATCTGATGGACAGAGAATGTCATAAAACTGGCCATTGCTTGCTACCAATGTTAGAGGCCCCATTGGTCACCCAGGAGAGACCTGAGTAAATTATCTGGAGAACACTCAATAAGAATGCCGAGGACAAGTTAAAAACAAAACAAAACAAAAAACAACTTTTCATGGATCACAGCTACCTGATTCAGCATACAGCTAAATTTTGAATGCTTGCTTCTTGACCCTTTCAAAACTGAATCACAAGCAGAGTTAGAACATAATTCTTATTCACTGATTTTATATCCACATTCCCAATACCTTATATTCTCCCAGGACAAGACCAGACCTTCACAGTGTTGTCCAGAATGGCACGTCCCCCTGACATTCCAAGACTTAGTATATAGTGACTGGTTAAATTTCACTCACATTACCTGGTTCATAAATATAACTTCTTATGATTTCAGTGAATAAAAAATAACATCAATAGAGGCTATAACATATGTGGAGTGAGGCACTCAGGGCAAGAGAGTGTTTTAAGATCATTTCATTATCTAATATACCCAATGTAGGTCAATTTTAATTGTTTTTTTTTAAAGATTTTATTCATTTATTTGACCGACAGAGATCACAAGTAGGCAGAGAGGCAGGCAGAGAGAGAGGGGGGAAGCAGACTCCCCACTGAGCAGAGGGCACAATGCAGGGCTCTGTCCCAGGACCTTGAGATCATGACCTGAGCCAAAGGCAGAGGCTTAACCCACTGAGCCACCCAAGCACCCCTCAATTTTAATTGTTAAACAGTTCTTAAAATTGAGTTGAATTTCGCTTCCTTAGGACCAACTCTGTCCCTAATTATGTTCTCTGGAATCAATCATAGTACGCTTTCAGACATAGAAATTTTTTTAAAGAAAGGTTTAATTCCTTGCTTGGCAACTGTGGCTGCTCCTTCAAAAATAAAGCTTGAAATTTTAAATTAATGCATTAGGTGTACAATCAATCAATTAATCAAAACCTTGAGCACCTACCAAAGTGAGGTACTGCCCTCAACACTGAGAATGATTGGCAGTAATTAATCAACTTATTCCTAAGGGATTAGTTTCCACTAGTTCTGTTGTTGTTTTGTAATGTCTCCTTTGAAGAGAAAATCAGTTAAATAATAAATAGGGGGGCAGAGGCAGAAGGAATCAAAATGATGTAGTGTGTGCTAGCTGCAAATGTAACCTGGAGGAAAAGAGGGAGTAAATATTAGGTAAGAAGTAGTAATAGTCATTGGCTTATAGGAACCCCAGGTACTTAATATTTATTATTTCATTCATTTTTATCACAACTCTGGAAGGTGAGTTTTACTCGCAATTTACCAAAAAGGAAACTGAGGTTTTAAGAGTTTATTTAAATTGCCCAAAATGATACAGTCCTGTGGAGGAGCCAGGATCCACACCCAAATCTAATTCCAAAGTTCTACTCCTTTAACTGTGTAGTAACTCATTACTTGCAAAGAAATCAATACAGGAGCTTTACTACTTATCTTGGGATTTGATACTGTATGAGAATGGCTAATAGTACATATACTTTTCTGCTGTTAGTTTTATATATAGACCAACCAAAAAATTTTTTTTTATTTTCTGAACACTCATAAGTCACTGAATTTTAATGTAATTGTGTATAATTTTTATCTATTTGGTGTCTCCAAATTGGCAGGTAGGAAACTCTTATAGAATGACAATTAGTAATAAAAAATTTAAAAGAGAACATGCCATAGAGAAGTTTGGAGAGAGAAAACCACTCGATCATCTATTTTTCAGGATATTTTAAAGCTGTTAAAATCACTGAGTATGGATAGGAATGAAACTAAGTTTGGAGAAGAGCAAATTTCCTCTGCACACCCCAAAGGAGATGGTAGGACTCTCTCACAGTGAAATTGCAACTAAGGACATCCCTGTGGCTCTCATCTGGGTCATTCAGTTTAACTCTGACCAGGATTCTTCTTTGCCTTCCTTTTTTTTTTGCTAATGGGCCACCCCTCAGCAGGAGATGGCTTAAGCCATCCTGTCAGAGTACCCATACTCTACCACCCATTTTCCCGTCATATCCATTTCTCCACGTTCTAAGAAGAATCACAGTACCAGTTTTCAAGACCCTCTATGCATTTTCCAGTGATGGGGGACAGATCCAGCTCGACTTGTAAACAAGGCACTTGAGTCTTAGCAAAAGAATAGATGGTGGAGAAATGTGGTTTTGCTCAGCGTCCCCTACCATCTATGACACTGGCCATGCAGCAGTGGCACATTCCTCATAGAGGGCCATGGTCTTGACTCCCAAATTATTCCCAATGCCAGTGCCTGTAATTAACCTCATTCATTTGGTGTAGGCAGAAGGAAATGCAGATCAGATTAAACATCCTTACAACCTGCAGCCTTTTGACAAATCCGTGAGGCAGGCTGAGAATAATGTTCCTCTAGAAAACTCCCAACTGTCTTAATGCCAATGCCTTGCTAGAGGGAAAAGCAATCTTAGTTTGAAAATAGAAGGTCCTCCTGTATCCAGCGATTCTTCTTTAGCATATGAAAATCCTTTTGGAACTTCCCTTATCTTTACTTTTCCCCCACCCCAAAGGATATAATCAGTTGCCACTCATAATCAGGGCAGCAGGGAGCATCAAGCAGCAGGTGGGGTCCTGTCCCTGTAGTTTAATAAAACCACCGTTTTGCACTGAAGACGTCTCAAGAATTCTTTCTTGGCCGCTGTCTCCGGACCTCACCCCACCGAACCTCACCTGTGTTTCAAAACTGCATCCCCTTGACTTTGCAGGTGGGAGGTGTGGAGAAAGGCTCAGCAGGGCTCTGAACGGCATCCTCCGAAGCTAGCAAACAGCCAAGATGCTTGCAAATGCATGTTTCCAACTTCCCTACCAAGTTTTTTCCACTAGAAACCTTGAATGGGTCTTTTGTGTTATAACGTCTTTGAAAATCTATAAAAGTTCAGTATGAAATGAAAAGGAAAAGAGTTCAATGGGGAGCCACCCAGGCGCCCCTCTTTCATTTGTTTTAATTTTACTCTCTTTAGCTGTAGAGCTGCTTTCTCTCTGATTCCACTGAATGGTGGGGAAAAATGTCACCCACCAAAACTTCTGAGTTTGCCTCTTCTCTGATTAAAAGGATGGTCATAGGAGACTAGAATTTCTTTGTCTTAATTCCCAGTATTTAAAGAGCCTCCTTGGGGGCACTTGGGTGGCTCAGTTGGTTAAGTGTCTGCTTTCGGCTCAGGTCCTGGGATCGAGCTCCAAATCAGGCTTCCCATTCAGCTGGAAGCATGCTTCTCCCTCTCCCACTGCCCCTGCTTGTGTTCCCTCTCTCACTCTGTCTCTCTGTCAAATAAGTAAATAAAATCTTTAAAAAAAAAAAAAAAAGTCTCCTTGGTTAGGTGCCTATGCATCATTTATCAACCCCACGAGGTGGGGAGGCTGCTGTCACACTGTTCCAGCCATTGCAATGGTACAGATGGGAGGGTGCCAGACAGCGGAGGGGGCACTTACCCCAAAAGTGAGAATCCAGGACAGGCAACACAATGGATACCAATACATCCATTGTTGACTCCATATTTTGTCCTACCCACTGAAGTTTTATTACTCTTATTAGAGTAAAATTACTTATTTATTATTTATATTTATATTTATATTTATACTTATTTATTACTCATTAGAATAAAATTTGTGAAATGAGTAAAATTACTCATTTTACAAAGGAGGAAACTAAACTATAGAAAGATTAAATAGGTAATAAAAAGAAAACTGAGAGTAGGATCAAGTTTTTTCTCCTTCTCTTCCTGGCTTTTATATGATACATAGCCTTATTTAAGAGAAACTTTAAAAAAAAAAGTACATAATGACCCCTCCTCTCCTTCAGAAGATTTTAAGTTTAACTAGAGACACAAGACAGATTCTCATGAAAATAGTTTAACAACATTTTAAAAGCACATACAACATACAAAGCAACATGTAAATATTTCAAACTATTGGAAATAGCTAACCTTTGGATTCTTATTTGGAAGGAATTTAGGAAAGAGTATGGGGAGGGCATTTTAGACATAAGAAATGGAAGAAGTCACACATTACCAGCAGCATTTCACATATTGATACTGAAAAGTCAACTCACTCATCACCCTACTATTTGCAGGAAGGCAAGATTTATATTTTCAAAGAAATAGAGGATGGAAGTACAACCACCGAGATTTCTAGATTTCCAAGCATTTGTTGAGCTCAGCCTCCAGCCTGCCATTTTCCTCTATAAACATAGTCAGCATCCCAGGACTATTCTGTCTTCTGAGACAGTCGTGAAAAGTGCTATTTTAAATCTCCAGTTCAATAGGATTGAAGCAGAAATCCTTCTCAGAATAACCTCTAAATAGGATTTCATTTATTTTCACCTCACTGCTCTTCGAACTAAGAATTATTTCTGCTAAGGATTGGTTCTTCATGAATTTTTCTGATCTGTTTCTAATGTCATTTTTAGTACCTAGATTTCAGAAATCACATCCACAGCTGAACAAGATTAAGTGCCCTGTTATAATAGAGCTCCGCTGAGCGATCAGCAGTTGGGCCTTGTTCCCTTACTGCATGTTATGGTCCTATAGCCCCAACTTAACCCCTTGAGATGGGCAGGTGAGGACTCTCCGCTCCAGATGGACTTCTCGCAAGCTCGTCTAGGGATTGAAGGAGGCTCTTTAACTTTCTGAGGTTTTTGCGTTCTTCACTCAGTTATCAACAAATACATTTTTCGATTTCCAGTTATACTCCAGGCCCTGTTCTAGGCTCAGGAGGTATAGCAGAAACCAAAGGGGGAAAAAAATCCCCTAACAGTCTATTGGCTGAAAAGAGAAAATAAATATAAGTAAATTATATACAGTGTTAGAGGAGTACTATGAAAAAAACTAAAGCAAAGAAAGAGGAATGAAGAGTAAAAGAGGGTGATTATAAATTAAAAGAACATGATAAGTTTAGGCCTCAATGACAAGTGACCTGTGAAAGAGCTAAGGGATACAGTCACTCAAATTTCTAGGAGAAGGGCATTCCAGGCAGAGACACAGCCAAGACAAAGATCCTGAGGTGGGAGCATGCCTGGTATGATAGGAAAACAGCAAAGAAGCTGCTGGAGAGAAAGACAGAGGGGGAGAAGAGTAGGAAATGAGGTCAGAGGGCAGCGGATGGTGCAGAAACCTGGAAGGACTTCAGCTTTTACTTTAAATTAAATGAAGTCCATTGAAGGGATTAGAACAGTATGATCTAAAGAGTTGGGTGACCATACCTTCTGTTTGCCCAAAACAATCCTAGGCAATGTGTCTCAGTATAATTTTTAATGTCTCTCCCCTCTGAGTCTTCAAAGTGTTCCAGTTCAGATGATAAATTATATTATCACTTTCATTAAGAGGCCATAGTATTGCAAAATCCAGATGAGACGTGAGGATGGTATGAGACAGGTTCCTAGCAATGAAGTGATCTGATTCAAAATACATTTTGAACATGGAGACCACAGGATTTCCTGAAGTTTTCAGTGTGGACCATGATAGAAAGAGAGGAGCTAAGGACCACTCTTTAAGATTTTGAGGATGAAGCAACTGGAAGGACAGAGTCGTATTAAATAAAAAGGAGCAGGCTTTCCATGAGAAGACCAGGAGTCCCATTTGGGACATGTTAATTTGGGGCTATGAGATATCCAGGAAAGGTATCTATTAGACAGTTGGGACTATGTCTGGAATTCAGGAGAGAGGTCTGGGGGGCAGATATAAATGTGGGAACCAATAGCATACAGACAGAATTGAAAGCCATGAGATTGGAAAGAATCATCAAAATGTGATTTCAGAAATAGGAGAGGTCCAAGAATGGAATCCTGAGAAGCCCCAAAGGCAGAAAAAGAGGAGGATTCAGCAAAGGAGATTAAGAAGTAGCCAGTGAGGGAAGAGGAAAATAGGCACTTCTTCAACTTTACAATGAATTTGTTAGGCTACACAGTGATTTTTCATTTTTTATTATTATTATTATTATTATTATTATTATTAGCCATGACCAAGAGATACATCAGGGACAGCTATAGTAAAAGGTGAACTGCAAGGAGCAGAAGAGGGGGCAAATTCTTGTCTCCTCAACCCCACTCCAACCAGAGCTGGTCTGTTTTCTTACTCCAAATAATTGGCTGCTGTCTAAGATTTCATTTATTAAAAAGGTGGCAAAGGGCAAGAGGAGGTAGACTCCCACTACTGAGAAAGATGGAAGGAAGGAAGGAAGGAAGGAAGGAAGGAGAGAGAGAGGAGGAGGAGGAAAGAAAGAAAGAGAGAGAGAGAGGAAGAAAGAGAAAAGGAAGGGAGAGAGGGGGGAGGGAGGAAGGAAGGGAAGAAGGAAGGAAGAAGAAAAGGACACCATTACCGAATAATCTTTAAAGCTTATGGTCCATTCTGGCTCTGAAATTTATTTATCTGATTCTACCTCACTCTAACAAGGAAATAATTTTCTAATGTCTAAAGCTATTTACCATAGTGACCTGATAGGGTCAATGTGGAGATGGGGCATTTGAATCATTTCTTTTGCCTGAGATTGCCCAGTTGTTACAGGAATTGAGTCATATGAAAATAGGAAGAGAAACATAACAATTGGCCTTGAGGAATTGGCAGTTGAGTTTTAAATATGAATCCAGGAAATGTTTTATTAAATGGCTAAGGCACTTACTGGCTTAGACCAGAGAATAAGCCTGTTCTAAATCCCACTAACCTCATGAGTATTCCATTTATCTCAGAAAGCCACAGAAGCACATTCTGAGAAAGTTTCTTGCTGTACTACACTGACAGGGCAAAAGAAATACAGGCTTCTACTCGCAAGTATTATTAATGACAATAAATTATAGTTACTGCTCATCAAGCACTAAACATGTGCCAGGAGCTATGTTAAACTCCTAATGAGTCTTCATTCACTTACCCCACCACCCCACAACACAAGGAAGGTGCTGTCAGATACTCAATATTTGTTGGAAGAATCTCATAACTGAGAGCAGCAAGAATTAACTCGCCCAAGGTTACCCAGCTGGATAGGTAGTGAATCTGGGTCTCAATTCTGGGCTCTCCGACTCCACGGCCAATATTCTTCTATCACGATACTTTGATTAATTCACTGGATCTTAACAGTGGATGAAGTGGATGTTGTGGTTGTGTCCTGCCTCATTCCCCCTGCTGCCATGAACGTAGGCTACAGATGGCTCACAGCTGAGTTTCTCCTTGGACAAAGTCTCCTTGGACAGTCTCTCTGCCAAAGGGATTCGCCTCACCAAAGGTTACTGCCCCTCCCTGGGGAGGCCCGTAAGCAGTAACTGGTGGATGCAAGGACACAGAGGCCCAGCCCCTTGCCTCAGTTCAGGACCCCTGCTCCAGAGTTCCCAAATCAACTTCTCACTCTGCCCAGTCCTGCATTCCTCATTTCCTCCTGAGAACACCATGTTATAACCAGTGAATATGTACTGAATTCCAGGACAATGTGAGATTTCTTCTTTTGAGTATCGCCTGTTCATAACATTTGTGCATTTTCTATAGAGTCGTCTTTTTAAAAAATTCACAAGAGTTCTTTTACATGTTCTGGGTGCTAATTTTGTGTACTAGTGATATGTGTTGCATATCTATTCTTCCTGTCTGTGTCTTTTCTCTTAATTCTACAGTATCTTTCTTCTTGGACTATGAAATGGATGGTTCTTTCACAGGTCTTTCATGCTTGTACTTCATGTGTCTTATCTAGAAAACCTCTTCTATGGAAAATCAGAGAAATGCAAATTAAGAGATCAATGAGATCCAATTTCATACCGACCCTATTCACAAAACTGTATAAATCTGATAATCACAAGTGCAGGTAAAGAAGCAGGAACCCTCCTATCTTGCCACTAGGAACATAAATGGTTACAATGTGCAGAACTCTTTAGTAAGCTGAAGATGGACACACCAGTAACCCTGAAATTCACTTTTAAACCTTGGAAACTCCTGCACTTGGATATAAGGAGGCAGGTGCAACAAAGCATGTACTTACTGTTTGTAAAGAGCAAAGGATTGGGAAGAACATTAATGCCCATCAAAGGGAAATGGCTAAATAAATTTGAAATATTCATACAGTGGCATAACCTACAGTCATTAAATGCAATAAACATTGATAAGGCTGCCAACCAATATGTAGAACAAAGTCATCACTCAATTTTTATAACTTTCAAATTATAACTTTTAAGTTTATAAACCTGAAAAGTAATAACATATATTTGGGGATACATAAGTATGTCACAGAAACATATATATGGTAATAATAAACACTGACTTCACAGTAATGGTGGTCTCTGGGGGCAAAAGGAGGATGGAACTGGGGTACCCTGAAGCCTTTACAATATTGGTGAAGTTATACTTCTTAAATTTAAAAAAAAAAGTCTGAAACAAATACAGCATGGTCTTAGGATTTGGTAAAGCCAAATCATATTATTCGCAATTCTTGTCTGCCCTGAAGTATTATACAATAAAAAATACATTTTAAAAAAAAAAGAAAAATATATTCACTACAGTTGAGAATACAAGATCAGTTTCTGGGTATTATTTTAGATCTTAATGATCATAATGGTTTGATATGAAATATAAAATATATATTTGTGGGAACAAATGAATTAAATAACTGGCTACAGAGTTTTTGCTAAATTTGATCAGGAAATGAGACTCCTTTGAGCAGGGGAATGATATGAATGTTTCTGCTTTCCTCTGGGAACACAAGCCTGGCCAGGTGGTGTAGCTTGGAGTTAAAGCAGAGCAGGAGAAGGCAGAGTCTAAGAAGTCCTTTGGGTGAGCAGGTGAGCAGCCATGAACCCACCCCTACCCCCGACCCGGGAGGCAGCAGCAGTGAGGAGGGAGGCGAGCTAGAGGTTCAGCGCGGTGGTACTCCACTTCACATCCAGAGTTAACTAATTAGTTTTGAATCTATTGCATGAGGGCAGTAGAGGAGAGCAAGAAGTCAAAATTGGTTCTGAATACAGCTGCCTGACTAATTATGGAGCCTCTTTGATTAGCCAGAGCAGAGATCTCAAAAACAGAAGCTGGTCATGGGAAATTCTGATTTTCCTTCTGGTTTTAAACATGCTGCAGTCAAGGTGCTGATGGGACCTCCAGGGAGAGAAGACAAGGAAGCATTTGAAGGTGGGAGTCTGGAGTTTGGTGAAGAGAGGTTAGAAGGATGGTTTGGGAAGCCAGCTGCAGAGACAGGAGAAGTGATGATGTGAGAATTCCATTAAGAACTTAAAAGAAGGTAAAAGGAGAGGAAAGAAACATGGGGAGCACCAGGCAGGCTTTCAATCTCCTAATTCCCTTTAATCCTGCACAACAGACCTGCCCTTAACATCTCCTGGCCAGGACAAGAAAATAAATGGAGGCCTCTGATATTGGCCTGCCCCCTCTCTTCCTATCACCAGTTCCATCCTACATTGTAAGGGTCTGGGGTGCATATATCTAGATGCCCCACTCCTCATGTCCAAACTCCATCCTCCCAACACATATATATACCAGCCACCCCTTAGGAGAATGAATGAGGACCAAGGCATTCATGGGCCCTGGAAGTTGTATCAAATCATTGGGCAAGAATTCTCTAGTTCCTCGTACCCAGATTATGAAGGAGTTGGTTGTGAGCTCTGGGTGGATGCTCCTTAACCCCCCAAAATCTCTTGCTCCGTTGGTTAGATGCAAAGCAGAGAAGGGTCCTAACAGCTTCCTCTAAAGCAGGGGGTCTAGAACAGGGACTCAGTTGTCCACCTCTAAGGGTAGTACTGCTCCATGGCCCATGCAGTGCCAAATTTGTAGACAGTCCCTAAGTAATATCTACCATTTTCAAGCTTTTTGTCACTTGGGTCACCAGGAACATGGGGTGGAGCCCAGGTGAAAGAGCAGAAGGGTAGATATTCCAGGGCACCAGTGACTCATTAACTCTATGCTTTTCTATCAGCAAAAGAGAATGAATAGCTGTTGATCATTCACTTAGTAACAGTCTAGACATGCAAGGCAAAGAGCCTTACCTCTTCCTGGGGCCAGTGCTAGACCTGGAGCCGATGCCTTCCAGGTGCCTCATGTTCTTATGGGAAGCCCCAACCAATCCTAGATCAGCAACTTCCTGAACCTCAACATGAACCTGCAGCCCACCCAACGCAAGCCAGAGGTCCCAGTGCTGGCCAGGCTAGCATGAGCCAATAGAGCATTCTGCAAATTAAAAACCTGAGATGAGTAATAATAATAGTTCTTATTTTTAGCTGAACATGCTGTTCAGACCTTACCAAGAAATATTACACCTCAATGGAAAACAGAAAAGCACCTTCTCTCCCATTACATGTCTTCCTAAAAGCATAAACTGCCAACCTCAAAAATATATGTAAGAAAATAAAGTGAAGAATGCACTAACTTCTTTCCAAGAGTTATTTGGCACTCATGATACTACAATCCAATTTTTCTGTGTTGATGAAATGGAATACTTTCTCCTATCATCCTTCCAGTCTGTACTGCAATAGGAAGATACAGTATCTTACATTTTGAAGCTATGAGAAATGTGTTGGCAAAGACTCTTTGATGCCGATTATCCCACAACATAAATCAGAGCTGATTAAGCACACAAGAAACAGAAAAAGCAATAGAAGTAATTTTACAATTTGCTATACACAGTAGTAAGAAAAACAGGAAGTAGGTGTTTATTAGCAGTTCCAAATATACCAGCCAAAATACAACTCCCCATGGAGTCAGAGTTATTCAAAATATAGCAAAGAACAGAATTCCTAAGATTATAAAAGGGTAATTAATCACAAGCAGTGTTCACAGACCAGTGATTTGGAAACTACCTTCTTATTGAAGATCTGGATCAAGAACAAACTTCAAAGCAAAATTAATTGATCTCAGATTCACTGCATCTGGCCAATAAACCCTCCCCAAAATTGTCACTTTAAGCCTACTCAAAAGTCTATCTTTTTTATTTAACAATTCTATATTCAGTGCATTAAATAGTCATTTCTCACTTAACTTGGTTAGAATATCATTGCCTCCCTACATAAGCCGTTTGTACTGTGAACACCACCTCTTACCAACACTCTGTAAATTGCACTCAAAGTTCAGACATGTTTTTTAGGCTTTTTCACAGGAACACAGGTTCACCAGGACACCAGGACAGATTCACAAACCAAAGGGACCCTGGTGCTTGGACATTTAACATGACCTTGTGGCTTTCAAAATTTTATTTTTGATTGAGTGAATTTTTAAAATATACGACCCAACCATTTCTGAATCAGGACAAAGGACCTGTAATTTTAGTGACAATGATTCAAAAATGCATATTTAAAATCCATAAAACAAAAATATCCTTTAATTTATTCAAGAGTAATGTAAGGGATTTAAATGTAAATTCTGATCTTATTTGGGAAACTAGATAATTAAAAGTCTTAGGAACTTCTAGCAACAATGATTACTTTTAAGAATGATCATGGACAAATTCCTAACTCTTCTGTGACTCAGTTTCTCTCCTATAAACTGAAGAAGTCTGAAATTCAGTTCAGCTGAATGTTAACGACTTAAATATTTGTGAGTGCCCTTATGTCCTCTGAGGGAAGTCACTTTGAAAGTGCAAAGAATCAATAATTAAGATGATATTTCTCCATCATGGAAATAGAAGAAATCAAGTAAGGGATCCTTTGTGTATATTAAATGGAAGGATCTGCATACATCTTAGTCTATGTGCTCTTATAAGTTTATAGGCTTACCAAGGAGGAAAAGGAGATGAGTTCTATGAAAATAGCTCTAATGAGTGAGAAATCAGTAGCAAGCTAATTAGAGACAAATTAGCTGTTGTGCTATCTGAAGGAGACCATCATGCTTCCCTGATTTTTAAAGTCCAAACTCATAGAAAGCCAGGCTACCAGCCTGTTATCATTTGGGCTTCACTGTTCTTGCAGTTGGCCAGTCATTATCAGCAAGAGAGAGAGAAAAAAGATAAGGGGGAAGAGATGAAAGGAAAGAGAGGGAGAAATGAAGGGAAGGAGCAAAGAGCATGTTGGCATGTTCCTCAATCCTCAGCTCAGATGGCCAACAAGCAATGTGTCAGCTTCCCATGTGACTAGGTTGTGGGCAATGAAATATGACAGAAGTAAAGATGGCTACTCCTAGGCCTGGCTATAAAACAGGCCAATCTATTCTCTCTTTGCTTATCCCAGGAGAAGGGCTCAAGGCAACCCAGGGGACAACAGAGGCCCTGAAGGGAAGGAGCTGGATTCCAGAATCTATGCTTGGAAGAGAGTCCCACAAAAACCACCTTCTGAGAAACCAGTAGACTTTGCCAATGCAAAAAAATGTTTTCATTGTGGTAAACCATTGAGGTTTGGGGCTTTATTTGTTACAGCATCAGGTAGACTACCCTATCTAATACAGACTAGTAAAAATAAATTCATTAAAATCAGTTCTCTTTGGCCAATAAGTTCTAGGCTCTGAGGCATGTGGACAAATTGGTGGGTGAGGGGAAAGGGTTTTCTTGTCCCTCCCCTTTCCTCTGGCAGGCCAACGTTCCTGCTGACCAGCTCAACCAGTGGTGGCATCCAGAACTGTAACTTCTTCCTAGATTTTCTGAAATAAAGAAGGTCACAGATGTTCTTTGCAGGTCACACCCTAGAAATTTGCTTTGCGTTGAGGGTAAAAAAGTCCATTTTATCTTATTCCCTGAGTGATATCAGGCCTTAGTTCTCTCTCCCTCCCCAAAAACATATCATTAAATATATTTGGCTCAGGTGCTGGTGTTTGTTGTGATCATTCCCAGAGCATGGGCCAAGTTGGTACTTCCATCAATCACCACATAGAAAGGCCCACACAAAAGTATTTTAAGTGCATTGTATTAATTCAGATAGGTTAACCACAAACAGTAGCCCTGAGGAAAGTTTTGGGATCCTGGAGCTGATGAAAGTACTCCAGATACCTGCTCTGAGAAAGCGGCAGAGGCCAAAGAGAGTCCCTAATGAGTTTGCCTAGAACCTAACAGTCTCTAGCACATTCTCTAAGTAATATAAGCCAAAAGAGTTCATGAATACAGACTCAAAACAACTTTTTTTAAAGTTACTACCTTCACAGGTTTGTTTGATCCAACAGAATCCTCTTTGTTTTCATCTCTGCTAGAGCCATAAACTAGCAGACCTGGGATGCACCTGGACCAGAGAGATGTTTGTTTGGTCCTCACTGTGTTTTAAAAATAGTGATAGCAACATTTTAAAAATAAGGGTTTTTTGTTTTTTTGTTTTTATTTGTTTTTGTTTTGTTTTGTTTTTTAGGTTTGTTTTTTCTTTTTTGTTTTTTTAATTTCACATGGAAGTCTGGATTTCTGGCTCCTCTTGAAAAATCAGAAGCTTGAACAACACTGAACCCATGTTCCCATCATGGCAATACTCCATTGGAACTAAGCTGCTGCTACCCATGGAGTGGGGCCCTGTTGCCTGGTTGGTCCGCAGCACCAACTGGCCATTCTGTTCTTTGCGTTTCCCACCTGCCTGGTAAGGCACTCGGCCTACTCCTTGAACAATATTTTCTTTAATTTTTCTTTAATTTATGCAACACATTTTTTTCGTGGCCTGCCATATCCCTAGCATTGGTTGTTGATGCATCTGGAAGAAGCAGGACATGGGCAGAAAAGGACATTCTGTCGTCATTATATGTGGCCTCTACCCACCCGGCTGCTGGGCAAAGACCCAGGAAAGGGAGGAAAGCAGGAGGACCCTCACCACGGGCACTGGGTAACTAAGATAAATAGGCTTATCCTCACCAGTGGAGGCATCTTACCAAGGCAAGTGGTACTGAATGCGTGGCCTGAACTTGGCCTTGCAAGATGAATGGGAGTCCTCTTCTCTGCTTTCTCTGGGGCAGCCACAAGTCCCAATTACCTCAGCAGGTGTTTGCATCAGGGAGAAACTCCCAGAAGAATGGCAAACATCTGCAGATTGACCCAAGGCTTGGCTCTCTTGCTGGTCCCCACTCTGTAGTGTCCATTGAACAAATAGTGTTTGATAAGATTTCTAAAGGTGGCAAGGCAGATTTGTGGATCTGGGCTGACCTTTCTGCTACTGATGAACACAGGATTTCTTTTTGGTTTGTTATTGGGTTTTGCCTTATGCTTTATTTTCTTGGTTTTTCTTCTCTTCCTCCTTCTCTTTCTTTTCTCCTTCTCCTCATTATTATTGTTAAGTGATCTTCAGCTTCTGAATATAGTATTTCATTCAGAGTGTGAGTAAAATACTCATCCATTGATAACTGTTTCAGTGCTAAACATAGACACTCCAGGAAGGCAGGGATCATGCCTGTCTGGCCACAGCCTGACCCATAACAGATGCTAAATAAATATCTGCTACAGAGATAACTGAACAACATGAAAACTGAGGGACATACCACTGAGTACACTTTTCATCCATGCTGGGGATGTGCAAGCGAACTTCCTTTCTCACTGTAAATTCTAAAATATATGAACTTTTGAGATGTCACCAACCCTAGGATACGTTCATGAAGCTCAAAATGTATGGTCTCTGTTTGGCCCTACCATTACCAAAATGTCAACATACACTCATGTAAACTCTGTTGCTGTGTCTGAGCTTCAGCCCTTACCACGAGACAGAAATCACCCTGTGCCAGTGAAGACAAGCCTTCCCTGCCCACAACAACCTAGAAGGCCAAAATCCTTCTCCCGTTAACTTCATCCAAGAAAAAAAAAAAAAATTGCAGGAGACTGGCTCTGTGTCTGAGCATAACTTACTCCTTTGGAGGACGTCAAACAAAGTCGCCTCTCTGCTCTCTCACCTCAAATCGTGTTTCTACTAGGTTTGTAGCTCCGGAGAAATATTAGACTTCCTTGCCTTTATCTCAGTGGTTTACATAATGCCAGGCTAGATGCAGAGAGATGAACTCACTTGACCTCAGGCATCATGTGACAGATATTGCTTTGGTTCAATTGTTGTCTGCGAGGAGTTGGGGACTGGGTGTGACATCATATTAACAAAAACAATGGCCATTTGGTTTATATAGAGTCTTTCTTCCTGTGATTTCAAAGCAAATTTTAGGCCTAATACACATGACATCAAAAAGGAACAGGCCAAAGTTTTGGCAACTGCAGCCTGCAGGGTAACCCATCCATTCTGCCAGCTTGCACCAGGCACCCACCACCTAGGGGATGTGGTGGTGGTCAGGACAGTGCCAGACCCAGCATTCTCAGACCTTACTGTTCTGTGTTCTTTCTAGTGATATCAACTTTCCTGACTTTGGGGCTTTTCCCCAGACAAATATTATGAGTTGGGTACACACAAAACAGCCATCGACATTCTTCAGTCAAACATTTCCCGTTTCCTCTTCAACGAGGTTTGTCAGAGAAGTGTGGGTCTCAATCCAATGAAGTCACGGTGTTCTGGTCTTTTTTTTTTTTTTCCTAGTTAGTTTTCAAAACAGAAAAAAATAAATGAAGGAATCTTCCAGGAGCAAATAGTTGATCAGTCAATAATACTCACTGGGGGTGAGAGCTGTTCGTTGAGAGGGATGTTAAATATTTACAAGGCCCATTCCATCACATGGCACCCAGCCAGGAACTGGAAAAGTGGTAACACTGAAGCCCACTCTGAGTGGGACCTTCCGGAACTGCCCTGTGCCCAGTGTGATTACCTCACTTCCTTAGAATGTCTGCTCATTTTCTTTTCCCGGCATCCTTTGTATATGAGTGCCTTCCAGCCAAGTCAATTAAAAAACAACAACAACAACAACAATCACCAAACCTCATTTCCCATCTTTGAATGAATCCTGAGAACCATCCAATGCTAATGTTAAACACAGTGGAGCAGCAAATGTTTCAAGAGGGCAGACTGGGAAACAAGGAAGTAAGGGTTATCCATTAAGAGTGGATTCAGAAATGGGAGGGACACGGCTATTTGAGACGAAGCTCATTTACACGAACCAAAACAGAAATCTGCTAAATGCATCTGGGAAGAAAATAAGATGCAAACGGCAGAGAAGGACACACAGAACAACAAACAGGGCCCTTGGGGAGGAGGGTTTTTGCCTTTTCTGTTTGCTGAGAAGGTATAAAGATGTAAAAATGTATAACTCAGAGATCCCAAGAATTTGCTACTTTTAAGTTCAAGGGATCATTCAACCAATTTTGAAGAGATTGTCTAAGAATTTTTACCTGTACTTCACAGGGAACAAAAATTTTAATCCTGCCATGTGAACAAATTATATATTTGTTTAGTATTTTCCCCCATGGATGAGGTGCAGACACCTCTCCTACTTCTAATCCTAGACCCCACCCTCACCTCCATGTTTCTGTTTCTTTGGAATTCTACACTCAAATATTAAGGGTATTATCTTAAGTTCAGATAGGAGCCTCCCCTCTGGTCTATAAGTGGTCAGAGAGAGTAATCATTTGGGAGACTATAATCACTTTTCAGTGTTTTTCCAAGTTTTTGACCTATTATATTTGGAAAATAGTCAAAAGAAAACCATTTCCAATAGTTCATGATATCCAAATATTTCTTTTTCTTCTTCACTCCTAAAGATTTCTTTTTAACCTATTTTACCCAAAGATGAGTACTAAGAGTCACTAAATCCCATCACTTCCTTAAATACCAAAAATTCTTTTTCCAATCCCCAACCTTCATTATGATATAACCTATAAAAAAGGCAGGCAAGTCAAAGACATTCCAGAGGGAAAGTTAACCCTGCACTTTTAATTATCTTCCGGTATTTCCTTTTTTCCTTAAAAGGCTTAAATAAACTCACCGATGTTTAATATTTCTAGTCCTTCCCAAAATTATTGCTACAGCTCTTTTAAATTGGGTAACACAATTTCTGTTCCCAGTTAACTAATGTTCTTCTCTGTGTCATCCAAATTCAACAAGGAATAAATAGTGTTGCTCTGAAAAAAACCTTTTACAAAGGATTGGATTTCATCTAAAAGCATGTAATTCTGCATAGCCAAAAGCAGTTTCTAATCTTTATATATAGGAACTTACAAGGCAAGGAATTCAAAGACATCGGATTAAGTGAAAAATGCGAATGAAGAACTAGGGGCCCTGCTCAGCTGACACAGAAAAACGCCTTAACGTTTTTCAGAGTTAATCATTGCTGCGGGTGGGAAAATTGGCGGAATATACCTAATAAGTCTTGTGGGTCATTATTTACTGAAACACTACACTGAATGGTTATTTCTTTTTAAATACTAATAACCTAGAGAGCCTGGTCTCATTCAGCGGGAGGGTCAACACAGAGGCATCTGATTAGTGTCAAAAATGACTGCCTCTCTTTAGTAAAGGAATTTCCTAAAGGAAACATAATTCACAATGACAAATGCTGGCATTTTTAGAATTACAGACATCACCTACAGCTTGACTTCAAGTTATGAACCCGCTGGACAAAGTTCAGTGCTTGCTTAGTAACTAAGTGGGTGAATCCCAATTTTAAAAAATATAAGTATGTGTGTAACTATATCAATAAAGACCAGCATAACAAAAGGCTCTGACCCTTGAAACGGAAGACTGACAGAACAGTCATAATAAGAAGGCTGTTCCTTACCACAACCCGTAGTTGGGTGTTGCCGACCATGATGTAACTGAACTAGCTCCTTCACCTAAAATTCTCGAGTTTAAAAAGAAGTGTTAGGAGAAATGTCTGATGACAGCAAATAAAATTTTCCCACCCTAATCATTCATTTACTAAGCATGTGAAATCAATTTTTTGGCTGCTTTTATTCTGAGGGACGTAACGTGTCAGCCTCCATCTCAAAATGACAGATTTGCCATTAATATGGTCATATGGCTGAATCTGGGTTGCTTTCTAACTTTTTCCGCTTAAATGAAGATACAATAGCTGAGAGAATTTCCTTTAAAACCACACTTACTGTGTTTATCATTAACGTATTCGTAGATCTTCTTGGAGGAAGAAAACCTTGGACATTCTCCTCAAGCATCTTTAGAGGTATCTGAGGTCCAAGCAGTCTGTGTATGACAACTTTAATTTTTGAGGTACACTGTGCATTCATATCTACAATGTATAGGGTAGAGCGTCTGTTAGTCTAAATATATTACTCTGATACATGATTATTGAGTACATTTCCTAAAACCATGAATACAATGAAGTATATGGTTCAGAAAATTATATGCTCCTTTTTTTCCCTTAAAGTAAGAACAACCTAAAATAGGAAATAAGAATTGTTATTTGCAAACAAAATACTTATAACTTCTATTTTTATTATACCTTTGGCATTTCTAATTATTATGTAGGCTAGAAAACACCTATGTATGACATATTTTGTGTTGGGTACATTAATCATGTTTGTAGTCACTGTAGAGCTTCAAAACTATTTTAATTTAATTTTTGAACCAGAAAGGAATTTGGAATCTGAAGGGAGGTTCTAAATGTTTATGTCTGCAGCCATACAAAGGGGAAAATTTTAATTCTTCGAACCCAAGAAACTATTGTAAATGAAATGAGAAACAGATACATACTGTACATCAAACTTGTTCTCACAGGTGTGCTTTCTTAACGTTAAAATACCCGTGTGAATTTTTAGTTTCCCATAATGTAATGGGAGACAATAAATTCTGAGGTTACCCCATTTGCCTTCAGAAGAAGTAACCTCTTGTCTATTTAGATTTTCTGAGTATACCCATGTCCTTCTGTGTGTCATACCAAAGCAAAGGTTTGTGTTGCAAGCCAGAGCTTACTGCAAGATCAAAGCTCTGGGCCACTCACAATAAAATAAGAGGGTAAAGCCCAAAGAATCAAAGAAACAAAGGAAACGTTTAGGAGATAAGGATCAGTCTCAGATATGACATTTCATCCAGATCAGATCCTGTGCAGAAGTTCAATTCAAAGTTCATAAGACAAAAATACAAAGCAATAAGCTTTAAGACTAGGTTGATTCTCTTTATCTGCAAGCCACTAGTTTTCTTACTATTCTTTAGAATCAGAGAATGTCTTTTGCTGGATAATTGCACTCATCTACTCTTTAAAAATTCTACGGGCATTGAAGATTGTGTGTGGATAGGCAAGGTTATCTTCTCACTGAAGTCCCTCCAACCTGATCTTTATATACAGGTATGATACAGCATTCCTATGAAAGGTAAAAAGCAAGAATTTAATTAAAATGCCATTTGCTGGAATTAGCCTATTGGATTAATACCAATGGGAGACTTTACAAAATGTTGAATGGTATTTCTCAAGATAAATATGAAAAATGACATATAAGTATTGAAATAAAATTCAAATTTCCATGGGAAATAAAATGCAGATAAATATGATTTGGAGAGGCATTACAAATACTGTATTATATAAACTGATTAAATGACTTACTGAATGTGAGACTCAAACTCAATTCCAAAGCATATGTCAATTCTCTTATAGAAACTCAATGTTTTTAGAACATAGAAGTTTGATTATTTTAGTGTATGCACAAATATTAAAATATTCTAAGCTGCATGTAAACAATAGAAATAAAGTCATTTCACAAAATTTGGGAATATTTTTCTAAGTTATTTCATCTTTTCTCGAGATTTAATGGAGCTTTATGAAATAGACTACCTCAGTTATCATCATATACGATTAAATCAATTTGCAAAGTCCAAAATGTTCAAAAAAATGTATTTAGATTATTTTGAATGTATTCAAATAATGTTAAATTTCATAATTAAATTACTTATTTAAAAATCTTGGGCCGATACTAAGTAACATTTATAAACATTCAAATGCAATTTTCTAGTAAAATGTACAATGTTTCACAATTACAGGTAGGTAAAGTGTTTTGATATCTGGTATTAGTACAGGATTTCCACTGATGTTAAAAAAAAAAAAAAAAGGAGTTGTCACCTAATCAAAATATACTGGTCCCAAAACCATAGGCATTAAATTGTATTTCAGCTTAGAATCCATAGAGTTGTGACCTTAGAAATTCTGATATGCACTTTACAAATTCCTCTTCTTCAGTAGCTCCAACATTTTACCAGTTTCAAAGTGAAAACTTTTCTGTAAAAAGTTTGCCTCTGAGACACCAACTGAGGTAATAAAGACACCTATTGTTTCCTGAGCATGAAGGCTTCGCTCCGGTAAATTCAAGTCCACAGCACAAACTTGAAGGGTAGTAGCATTGTACCCAGGCTACAGATGAGGTTAAGTAAGTCCCAGAGAAGTTAGGGGATTTCTAAGAGTTACACACTTGTCCTTGGCAGAGCCCCAGCCTCTCTGATTCAAAAGTCATTCTCGGGGTGCCTGGGTGTCTCAGTGGGTTTAAGCCTCTGCCTTCGGCTCAGGTCATGATCTCGGGGTCCTGGGATTGAGCCCCACATCGGGCTTCTTGCTCAGCAGGGAGCCTGCTTCTCCCTCTCTCTCTCTCTCTCTGTCTCTCTCTCTGCCTGCCTCTGCCTACTTGTGATTTCGCGCTCTGTTAAATAAATAAATAAATAAATCTTTAAAAAAAAAAAAAAAAAGTTGTTCTCTTTCTCTGTATCTTCACTACTCATGGGTGAAAGAGTTTATGTCATTCTGTGAGCATGAAAAACACCGGTGGTTCTCTTAAAATACTCTTATTTCCTTAGACTCACAATATTTTTAAAAATAAAATAAAAAATTAAAAAAAAAAAACAGCTATGGTGGAGACTGGCAGTAAAGATAAGGGCCCATGTTCAAATTTATGTCCAAAACATTTAGTATAACTATTTGCAAGGCTATTTTATATGTAATTAGAAGGTTAACTAAACTTTCAGGAAGCCCATAACTGTATTAAGATAACCTCTTACAGAGTCTCACCAAGTAAAACATGCACATACGGAAAGTTGCCAAAAAAGAAAAAACCAAAACCCAAACAGAGTTCAAACACTTCATTTGATTAAAAGTTTTCTTAACTGGAATGTTTCCTTCGATTTTCTCTTTGGATTCTGAAACTATATTATGAAATTGCTTTTCAATTCCCCATACGGTGATTATTTAATCATGCCTTTACCAGCTGTGAACATAGCTTCTCTCCTGATAACAGTTTATTTTTAAAGGAAATTGTCTTTGAAGAAAATATTTTGATATTATGCAGCAAAATAAGAGTTCATTGGAAGAAATCAAAAGGGGGGGTAAAAAAAAAAGAAGCTAAAACAAAGATCACAAAGAAGAATGAGTTCTAGTTGTTCTGTGGGGGGAAAAGGGGATAGTGGCTACAGAAAGATAAAACAAAACCAGCCACTCACATGGGAGGAAACAATTGGCTTGTTCCACATAAACAAAACCAACTGGCAGCCCCTTTTTTTCCGTGTTCCACCGGCTGTTTTGATATCCTTTAGACACAGTCAAATATCGAGACTCCCGTGTCTTCTCTGTCTTTCGCTCGTTCTCTCTTAGACCCCAAACACAGTCTCGAGTCTGTCAGATTGTGCAAATAAACTTCATATCTTACGCATCGCTCAAAAAACTTCACCTTGAGGCATATAACTGAGGGAGGGGCCTCAACCTTGGACAGACAAGGGCAGGAAGAAGGTCTAGAGGGACCTCCTCAGGCAGCAGAAGTCGAAAGGAAAAAAAAAAAAAAAAAGAAAGAAATTACAATTTACTTCTGTTCCTAGGTACAGACTTGCTAGAACCATGAGATGGGGGAACATAGGGAGAAAAAAAGTCCTTAACCAAGGGGAGGATGAGACCGCAATAAGGAGGAAAGGAACTTTTGGCCAATGCTACAAGGCAGGAGGTCAATCTCTGCACTGAAGATTGACATTTTGGACCAGAAAAAGTTTTGGGGTGGAGGCTGCCTGGTGCATGAGAGATGGTCAGCAGAACCCCGACCTCTACCAACTAGATATCATTAGAACCCCCAACCCCAACCCCCGCTCCCACAATCGGGACAACTAAAACTCCAGAGGATATCTCCCAACAGTGTCAAACCTCACATCTGGGCACCAAATCAGCCCAGAGAAGAACCACCACCATGAGAGGAGGTGGTCCAGAGCCAGTCAGTTCCTATCACTGTGGCAGCCTCCCCACCCTGCCCCAGGACACAGCCTCCTTCTCATTTGGCATTTCTGAAGCACCTACTTAGTTTCGGTTTCCACTCTGGATGCTGTGGATACTGAGTTGGGAAAGACTATATCCTGAGCTTCTGAGAAGCTCCAATTTAGAAGGAAACAGAAGAATGAGTAAATGCGACAGTCAATGACAAAAAGGGCAGAAATAACATAATGGGGGTGGGGGGGTTGAAAAAATTAAGTACTGAACCCAAATGGATAGTGAATGCCAAAGTTTAGACAGGGTCCAGGAGGCCCTCTGCTATCGCAGACAATAACCCTTTAATTGCTAGATCACCAGGTGGTTCTGGGGGTTCCCCAGGTCCTGTGGAAATGTTTAATTACTTAGCAAGCTGTCTGGTTGTATTGGAACACACAGCCTGGAGGTCCTACTGGGCAAGGGCAGAAGCAAAAACAAGGTGAAAGCAGAAAGCATGGCTTGGTGACCAGAGAGAGAACTTGGGCTTCACGGAGTAAGAATCACCATGGGAAGCACAGAGAACTCTGAGGTCTGACTTGGTGGGCCTAAGGGCGTACACTGTGGGGAATGGAGGCGGCAGGGATGAGGCTAGAGAGGTGGGCAAAGCAAGAACACCTCCTACAGGCTTTGTCCTGCGGATGCTGGGAGACTGCTGAACACTTTCAGGTAAAGGACTAATAAGATTGTTACGGCCAGAGTTTGGCAAGTAGAATAAAGAAGTAAAGATGGTTTGGATAAGAGCAGAGAGAGGGAAGATCAATATGAAGCTCTAAAGTAAGCACAAAAAAGATATTAGAAGGTTGAAATCAATGGGAACAAGTGTTGGGTTTGGTGTAGGAAGCAGGAGTCATTACAGAAAGAAAACAAATGTCGTTAATACAGAATTCCTTACACATGTCCTCACTGTGCTGCTTCAGAAGGCTATGAATTGGTAAGTGACAAATTGTGACACCTAGAAAATAAAATCATCATATTACAACAACTGTGATTATCAGTTAACTAATTATTTATAATAATCCATTATAAAGATAGCAGTTCAAAATAGTGACTGTCATTATCCAACTTTTTTGGTTGTCGTTGGGGGGATGAAAACCTTTGAGGACCCATCCTAATTTATACTAAGGAACCTAAGCACCTAGAAGACATAGGGACAATTCCAATTTGAGTTTGTAATGAGTAGTCAAGGCTGAATTTTGCTTCTTCTCATCACTAAGAGCAACAATCTGCAAAAAGAGAAAGAGAGTAAGAGAGAGACCTTTTAAAGCCTTTGTTATGGTCAAATTTATCTAAAATGCATAACTTTTCATTGAGGGAATTGAAGACAAGGAAGGCTTCTTTCATACACTTGAATTAGACGTTTTTCCCCCTTTTCTTTGCAAGTATCAATAGCTTAAGACAGAAATAGCATATGGGAAACCCAGAAAACCATTTACACTCAGCAGATATGTCCGGCTGAATTACTGGCGCCCACCTCAGCAGAGGTTAAACATGAACAGGTGCAAGGAGAGGCTTTGTTAAAACACTGCTTCCTATGACTTCATCTCACAAAGAGTGAAGGTTCATGTATATTCTATATCTCCCTACCGTGCACCAATGCCTTTTCCCTCTGCTATTCATTTCAGCATCTGTGTCTTCTCCACTCCCTTCCCCATCCCATCCCCCACCCTCACTCCAAGAAAGGAATACTCAGCTCTCCCTCGGTCAGCACACCTCACTATACTCTGGGACAGTGTTGGGTTATTTTGCACCCTGCTTGAAACGGTGATGTCACCATTGTATATCTTAATCTAGAACAGGCAGACACAGAGTCCATCTGTACCCATCAGTCTTATCTTGCCCTGCAGATGCTTGCAAGACATCGTAGTCCTGCCTCCCAGCCCTTCTCAACACAGCACTGTGGGCAAACCCTACAGATCAGTAGGGTTAGGCCCTCAAGGTGAAACCTGGTTATCATCACTGTATAAGGGATCCTGGTCATGTGCTCCCCCTCTTGTCTGTAGGTACCGTTCTACCTTCATGATTTCTTAAGCAGGAGGGGTTCAGGATCTATTAGTCAGGTTTTAAAGAACTTTCCTAAAACTCAAGTAGCAACTCCTTACCAAACTAACTCCCAAATACACCAGGCTTCTACCTTTACAAACTTTGGTTTGTTCCTTCCTCTCTCCTTTGACCCTTCCATCTCCCCCACTACCTCCCCATTTTTCCCTCAGTAATGGCGGTGGTGGTCAAAGGTCCAAAAAAGAGATTTCTCAAAGAACCTAATGCATCTATGAGGCAGTGGCCATTTAAAGAAACTTCCTGAGCTAAGGTAAGGTCAGTGCCTAACTCAGAATGGCTTTTAAGTATGTGTGTTTGTATCCATTTCAAAGAAATGCAAACAAAGCTCTTCTTACCAGTTCTTACAGCTCCTCTGTGCCCTTGGGGTCCTCTTGTGCTACCTGCTGGTGCTAGGACTCAGGGCCTCCAGGCTTGAATCCTGGGCCAAGGCAGGAGGTACCAGAGGTGGAAGTGGGAGTAGGAACTCAAATATTCCCACCCAGTATCTGTCTGCCCATCCCCTACATGTGGGACAATGGAGGCTGCAAGGAAGAAGAAAGAAAGAGGACTGAAAGGAGAAAAGGAGGGTGGTAGGCAAGGAGGAGAAAAGACCAGGAAGGTGGAGAAGGAAGGGAAGGAGAGAACATGGGTGGGGGAGAGATAGAAAGAACATGAGGTGCTGTCCAAAGATTTTCCTCACCTAATTCTCACAACACACCTGGGAAACACACATAATAAGTATTACTGTTGTACCGTCCTTTCCCCTGCTGGAATGGAGGCTAACAAAGTTTAAGGAACTTGCTTAAGCTCTCATAGCAAGCAAGGAAGGAAGCAAGGATTTCAACCCAGGTAGTCTGAATCCAGAGCCTGCCATTCCTACAAGAAACAAAGGAAGAAAAGACAATCTAGCGATAATAAAATGAGCATCTAGTGAAGTGTGAGTATCTCTGGAAGCAGAGAAACAGAGTTAGTGCTTTAAAAAGTCAAAGGTATAAGGACATTGGAGATCCTTTAACTGGATTATTTTCAGAAGATGGAACCAAGGCTCATAGAGGTTAAAATACTCCTCTTCAGTAAGAAGAAGAGGAGAGCCCCTCATCTCCCCACCCTGAGTACTGTCTTCATAAATGGACCACTGCATAGTTGGGATGGGTGGCAGGAAGAGGAGGGGGAGTGGGCATCAAGGGAACAGGAAGAGGGCTGGGACTAGCTCTTGCGGTTGTTGACCTCAAAGAGTTAATTTCAAGGGTAATGGTACTGGGAGCTTTCTCCTCAGCCTCCTGGGTGGGGGTCAGGGAAGGCCCTGGGCGAAAGCACAGGGCTTCCCGCAGTTGATAGCGGATCAGACACCACCACCGGTCTGGCTAGCATGAATTGCTTGTGTCGGAGCGAGCGTGCCAGGACAGGCATTCCACACAAGCGGTCACAGCATTCTGCATTCTTGGAAGGGACCATCACTTAACAGGAACGTGGATGGCTTTGTTATGTCTTATCTCCTCATCTGCAGTTGGAGCTTTTCCTTCCTTCTGCAGGTGCTCTCATTTCCTTCATTATTTGTTTATTAGAAACTCTTGTGGCCTTCCAAAGTCATTCTTATGCTAAGGAAGGTCGAATGTGATAACATATTTGTGTTGGCCAAGAGTGAGGACAGAGCAAATACCGAAAGTCACATAATCAGGAGTATAATTGAAAGTGGTGCTTCACAGGTAAACAGAAGCTCCCTGCCCCCACCTCCCAAGGGCGGGATGGGGGGAGAGCGGTTGGGGAGGGTCACAAAAGTTTCAGAAGCACAGAGAGAAGGCTGTTGCTACAAATCTGGCTGCTTGAATGCTGTGGAAGTTGTGGCTGAAACTATTTTTGAGATGTAATTCAGGGATGCTATGGGTCAGAAGGACTGAAGTCCCAAGAATACCGGAGAAGATCTAGGCTAGACTGAGCTTTGCACATGGAAAGAAGTTCTCCATTCATTGACATCCCTGAAGCCTAGAGGAAAGACAGCAAAACTGAGTGCTGGGCCAGACAAGAACCTATTTCATTCATGTCTCCAAGAACTGAAGGAATATAAAAGCAGACCAACAGAGACACCACACAGTCTCTCGGGCTAGGCACTATTCAGATGACTTTCTTCTTTCTCACACATCCTCTACCCATTATGGTGACGGTACAAGCCCACATTTCTCTGCAATTATAGGGATCTTATATTGCCAGAGTCCAAGAATCTCAGTGTAAACATCAATTTTTATCATTGCTTTACCATGAAATTTTTTTAAAAATTGAAATAAATTACTGTCATATGAAAATCTCTTTCTTGAAATTCTAACCTTTTACTATTGACTCCAGTACATTAAGAGCCATTCGCCTGAGCACTATTTTTTATAAGCTGACTTGCTGCCAAATATACTTAAGATAAGAGTAAAGGTCACATAAAATATGCATTATAATAAACAAAAGGATGGTAAAGAAAAATAAAGAAAAGGGGAAATAAGGAACAGGGCATAAATTGTAAGCAGGAAGGTGGCCAATGCACAAAGTATATACCGTGAAGTCCTACACATCTGCTAAGGGTCAGCCACGATTTATTTCAATGCTTTCCAGCTGCCAGCAAGAGCAGGAGAATATGAATGGGAGCTCAGCTGAGAGTGTCCAGGCACTAAGAACAAACTGACTGTTTCAGAGAAGCAATGTGGTTTGCAAGAGAAAGACCCTGGAACACTCCTCCCAGGAAGCCTCAAAGAAGAAGTCCTTGTATCTGGTAACAAGCACCGTCCTGAGCTCATTCATTCGTTCATTCATCAAATCTCTGCTGAGCCCCTACTAGGGGCCAGGCCATGGGTGGGGAGCTGGAGCCACAGAATGGAGCCAACAGAATGGTCCTGCCCTCTCGGCAGTGCAAGTCTCCTGGAAGAGAAAGACATTTACCAAGTCATCACGGAAATTCATATACATATACAGCCGTGGATAGGGCCACAAGGAAGGGGTGGCAAACTGGAAAAGCATCTAATGAAGAGATGCCGACCTCACCGTGCTCTTTGGGGAAACCTAGCATTGGGTTTCGCGGGCCTGTTGGAGTCACCAATGTCTCACCTCCCGTATTATTTTGGGAGAAAAACACAAAAAGTTTAGATTATGCAAGGCTCAAATTAAGTAGTGTCAGCGAAAGGCTTTGAAAATTACAAAGCGCTATGTAAATATAAGGTATTTGGGTTTTTTTCTAATAAAATACTTTCCTGGAATAGAATGTATATAACAATATCAGCATGTTTCAAGCAAAAATTTCAAGTGGCTTTTGTGTGTGTGTGTTTTTATTTGAGTATAGTTGACCTATGATGTTACATTAGTTTCAGATGTACAACATAATGACTTCTACGTCTATACATTATGCTATGCTAAACATTAAGGTAGCTACCAGCTGTCATCATACAGCATTCTTACGATACCAGTGATCATATTCCCTATGCTTCACCTCCTGTTCCCATGACTTATCATCCGTAACCGGAAGCCCGTACCTCCCACTTCCCTTTAAATACAAGGCATTTGAATAAGGGAAAAAAAAATTGTTCTTTATAGCTCATGAGGAGTACCTGAATAAGTAGAATGTTATATATTTCTGATTACTTACAATTAGTTTGGTAATTTAGCCATTGTAATCTGGTGATTCCACATAAGTAAAACAACTGTATAAATGTTACCTAAGCAGTGCAAAGCAACCGTAATTCAGCTTTTTAATCACCTTGACCATGGATTTAGAAGTATGCCAATAATGCTTGCTACAGTGGTTACAAAACAAATCAGCTTCTAATTTTTAAGTTATAAACTGACACATCAATTTAATCTATTTTGATTTTGTCACACTAATAAATCCTATATATTCAAAAACGGTTCATACAACAGTGAAGCACTCCAATTTATATGGCTTTACCAAAAACATTATTTGAACAAAATTAAAAATAATTTTTTCTCTAATTCCATCTTCCACTTATTAACAATGACCCGCCTTTTCTGAAGTTACAGAGTTAAAGTGCCTAAAATTTGCATAGTGCTTTAACAGGTTTTGGCGTCTTTTCACACACACCACTGAATTTATGCCATTCTGTGAAGTAGACAAAGCAGAAAAGTGAGGCTCAGAAAGGTTAAGTGTCAAGGTCAAAGAGCTGGTAAGTAGCGGAGCCTAGAAGGAGGGGCCACCTGAGCTTTAGGAGAAGGAACCTTCCCCTGTACCACTCTGCAAAGCACCTACAAAACTACCTAGAAAGGATACTATCCACCAGACATATACATTTGCTCCAACAACATGAGTAACAGCCAGAAGCTGGGACAGCCTCCCCTAAGTACAGATTTCACTGACGTCCAGCAGGAAGTACGTGGATTAGAGCCCTTTCACAGAACAGCAGGCTTAAGGATTTTGTTTGGTGGCCGACGTGCATTCTGAAGTGCTCCATGTATCATCTCCTTGACCTCAGGACTTCACCAAAGTCTCACCCAGGTCTTTGTCCACCTGTCACACCATCCCGGGTTCATCTTCTCAGGGGTAATGAGTAATTTTTATCTCCATGCCAGCTAGAACAGCCCCTCCTTGTATTGTTATGTCTTTCCTTTTCCGCTAAAACTCCTTGGGGATGTCTTCACCATGATCCAAATGTACGTGGGGTTGGGCAGAGGCTGGAAAAGAAAATAAAGAGAGAGGCACAGCACAGTGAAACGAGAAGGCATGTATACATCAGTCTCTGTTAGGTAAGCAGCCTCTACCCGTTTTGTTGGGGTTTTCATATTTGCCTATTTTGTTTGTAAGCACAGCTAGAGAAGAACAAAAGAAGAACCAACTGAACAGCCAAAGAATTCCAGTCCTTTCTGGTTGCATTTGTCCCTTCTTTCAGTGGGTATTTCAAATCGGCAGGTAGATGGAAGGAAAGCTTCCACACTGTCAGAGTGGGGGACAAGGTAGGGCCTCACGTGCCCCGCAGAATCAAAGTAGATTGCATTTAGACTTTAGTTACAAAGATGCTCTGAGTCACCAACTTCAGGGCTGGTTTTGTAGAAGTGACAAAAGGACCGGGTCCCGAGAGAAGATATGGGGGTTTGTTTTCATGTCTATGGATCCTACTTGTCACCAAAAATTTTTGTTTGTTTGTTTATTTGTTTGTTTTTTGTTAATGTTGTAGAAGGCACTGAGCTGGATGCTGAAGGGAATCCTTAGAAACCAAAACCAGGGGGCGCCTGGGTGGCTCAGTGAGTTAAAGCCTCTGCCTTTCCCTCGGGTCATGATCCCAGGCTTCTGGGATTGAGCCCAAGTCTGGCCTCTCTGCTCAGCAGGGAGCCTGCTTCCCTTCCTCTCTCTCTCTCTGCCTGCCTCTCTGCCTACTTGTGATCTCTGTCTGTCAAATAAATAAATAAAAATCTTTAAAAAAAAAAAAAAAAAAGAAAGAAAGAAAGAAAGAAACCCAAACCAGTGAGGTGCATGGGTGGTTCAGTGGGTTAACCATCTGATTCAATTTCAGCTCAGGTTGTGATCTCAGGATGGAGAAATTGAGTACCAAGTTGGGCTCTGCACTGGGTGTGGATCCTGCTTGGGGTTCTCTCTCTGCCCCACCCCTTCCTCTGGCTTATGCCCTCAGACACTCTCTTTCTCTCTCTAAAAAATTAAAAAAAAAAAAAAAAACTTTAAAAATAAATTGAAAGTTTTTAAAGAAACGCAAAACAGTGTCTGTCCTCACAGAGGGCAGAGTCTTACCCCTTAGCATCGGAACTAAAATCTCCAAAGGGAGAGTCTAGGGGTCCTCTTGAGAAGCTGCCATTCTCAGAGGTGACCCTGCTTCTAGCTCATCATAAGCAACAGTAATTACAGCCGTTTGGCATAATCTCCTCCTTCCTTTCTACTTTTCTTTTCCTAGGTGATCCTAAGGGATTGCTACCGATAGGATTTATAGAGGAAAAGAGAGTTTCTACATGGGGCCCTTCAGGGAAGTGGGGGGAGAAAAAGCCTTGTTCTATTTCTTCCCCTTTAACAGTGGTTAAGGGTGTCTCCTTGGGTTTGAATCCCCGTTCTACTGCTCTCTAGCTGTATAAATGTGGACAAGTTTCTTAAGCTCTCAGGAATTCTCTGTAACACGGAATAAGAATCAAAGTAGAGTCGATGGTTGTAGAGAAGAAACGAGATGATCCCAAGGAGCGCCCAGCAGCATCTGACCAGAGCACGTGATCGGGTGACGTCATCAGCATCGTCATCCTCATCTGTCTCGTGCAATCTCCACAGCTCGCCTGATGCGGCAAGACACAAGCATAGCCCATCCCTTACCGACCACTGCGTGGACTCCTTCTATAAGGTCACCTTTTCTCAAGCACGGCTCATGCACTTTTGGAAACGGTCTGGGAAGTCAGCATTTGCCCTCCAACAATCGTGAGAATCTACGTGTTCTCTCCCCCGTCTGCTACCAGGTTCTAGCTGTAAACATGCTTTCCTACAATCGGTGTTAAGAATGATAGGTCAGAATGCATGGTTATGGGGCGCCTGGGTGGTTCAGCGGGTTAAGCCTCTGCCCTCGGCTCAGGTCATGATCTCAGGGTCCTGGGATCAAGCCCCACATCAGGGATCAGCAGGGAGCCTGCTTCCCCCTCTGTCTCTGCCTGCCTCTCTGCCTACTTGTAATCTGTCAAATAAATAAATAAAATCTTAAAAAAAAAAAAAAAGAACGCATGGTTATATTGGGTTATAGATTAAAAGGTACTTCCACATTTGCTGTTTCATGCGATTCTTGCAACAATCCTCTAAGTAGGGAATTCTTCTTAGGATGTGCAGAGAGATTTCATGACTTGCCCAAAGTCACACTGCTGGCAAGTTGCGGAACAGGAATTGAACCCAGGTGACCCCGAACAGAGCTTTTCCCTAACAGCCTGAGAGGTCAGAGATGGCCTTCTCAAGTTCTTCATCTGCAGGAGGGCCAGCCGCATGCGAATGCTCAAGGAAACCCCTGGGTCCCTAATGAACCCGTTACAAACCAGGTGTGGCGGGCCCTGCTTATAAAACAGACCTATTTCTCTCGAGAGCAGGACTGAGGCATCTCAGCAGAAATGCATTTCCCTGTCCCCTCCACCCCAGGCCCCATCCACACGGAATGCCTGGAAGAACTAAATAAACAGATTTAACTGACTTACATGTTTTCCTTGCCAAACATTATAAAATGAAGTAATGGGTAACCTGCATTAATTCTGCTGGATTCTCAGACTTTCCTTTCTCCCCCTGAGGAATGGAAAATTATTTGAACGAGATGGGAAACCAGCTTTTCCTCGCTCTCTCTCTTTCAAAACTTCTCAAAACACATTACTATGCAACTGGAAGCCATTCAATTCAACTAAGTCATTAAGTTAAATCATCTGCACACATTTTCTCAGAAGGATGAGTTTGTGTGGTGGACTGATTCCATAGAACAGTTGCATGTAAACATCTCCAGGGAAAACCAGATGTTGGTGACACACCAGTACCTAGTTAGTTCTACAAAGAGCATGGCCCTGGTTCTGGACATCATCTTTCCAGGAATCCTACAACCCAGGGTGGAACTTTGCTCCGGAGCCCAGCTGGTGGGTAGTTTTTTTTGTTTTGTTTTGTTTTTCCCCCTCCTCCACTAATGCTCTTTGCTCACAGCTCTATAGCACTGAGAGCAAAGAAGGCAGCCCAGGCCACCCAGTGTTGCCCAGCGAAGACCTCTGGAAATCCCAGGCCTGAAATTCAACAGAGCCACAAGGCCCCCTCAAGGGATGGGAGGATAAAACCCCTGGACCCTTTGCTTTTTCCCATGATGGACCCAGAGAACAGAGGGCCCACCGGGAACAAAGGCCCAGTAATTACGGGTCCCTGAAGGCACAGGCCTGGAGAGCCTACAGAACAAAGGGAAGAAGGGAAGGGAGGAAGATGTGGCTAAAAAGACTTTAGCCAAGAACTCAATAATGAAGTTACTTAATTACTTATTACATGTTTTACTATAGTAAAGACTTTACGTATCTTCGTGCGTTATATAGATCACAATAAACATACACCACAAAGGAGGGGCGAACTGCAAGGGCTTAGTCTAATTAGTGAAAAAAACATTAAACAGCTGACCCCTGTAAATATTCGCTTTAAAATCTAAAACTTAAAAAACATGTTACAAATGTCTTCCAGGGTCTGCCAGGCTAGAACAATAGGCCACCAATACAGCATTCCTGTACCACTGTTTGCAATTGTGTAGGGGAACCCAGCCTTTCCAATACAGGATGGCCTCCGTATCTGGAAGCAATAAGCAATGTGTTAAGGTTTAAAGGTACGTTAAGAACTCACATGCCCTGGGAACCAAAACAGGGTCCCAGAAATTTGAGTGATGTCAAGATTTTTCAGCGGTGGCAATTTCCACCCTTACATGAAAGGCCTGGTAACACCATGTTTTAAAGGCTCGATATCCATTGTGATGCATAAAACGAAGCCAGTAAAGTTAACGGATCTATAGGTCTGGCGCTGTGGATGAAAAAGAAGTAGAAGCCATCAGCTCCATCCCGAAGGGGTTTCCACTAAAGCAAACCCATGCTGCCTTTGGGGAGGCACCTCTCCACCCTCAAGTCCCCAGTTCTCGGTGCCTGACCTGCGTGTGAAGACCACCCAAGGCAAATCGGTGTTATTTCCGCCTTCCTCTCTGTAATTGTCAATAACAGTAATAACTTCGGCTGGGCAACACGGCACACTTTCTTCCCCATTGTTTTCACTTCTAGCAGAGATCCCGATAAATGGAGGAGAGCCCATGTATGTTGAAATAAGTCACAACACAGATAAGCAAAAGGCCTGAGGAATCAAATAAAACAAACGAATCCTGATTGAGCCAGGAAGCCATGAGTACGCAAAGCAGCGAAGGAAACTCTTCCTTATGAGAAACTACATTTGCAGACATCTTGCTGCAGAGCACTCAGCCCAGTACAGCAACTTTGCTTGGCCAGACACAGTATGATTTCAGACCCTTGTCACCTGCCTAGATGTGGCGATTGCAAAGAATGAAGCTGCCCAGTAAAGGAAAGCATTCGTACCTGCAAAATTTAAGGGGGGGTGACCTGTGAGCCCAGAGAAGGTTATAATTTTTAACTCAAGGTCAAAGTCTTTAAAATCATAACAACAATTGCTCAACTTTATTGCAAAGTCCAGAGTCTGTAACAAGATTTCGAAGAGAAAGAGAGGAAGCAAAAAGAGGAGGAGGAGGAGGAGGGAGAAAATAGTTTTTGAGTTTGACTTTGTGCCAAACCCTGTTTATACATTTGGCTCCTCTGAAGGCAAATAGTTGAATTTTATAACTATTCTTATCTTCTTTTATGGATGAGGACACTGAGATTGGAAAATGGGGCTAACTTGCCTGTAGTGGCCACACTAGGAAACCACTTCTTCTCCCTTTAAGTGGGGCTCCCTCACTTTCCCCGACCCCCGTTATCTGGCTCCTCCTTCCACAACCCACGGGTACTGTGACAAACTGCCCTTCCTCCAGAGGGTACACCAGCTCTCTGACATGCCTGCAGAGAGCCGTGCCCATGCCTGCCTCCCTCCCTCAGCTGCTCTCCTCTCTTGAAATGCCAGTCATATGATTCCCTCCTTCACCACCCCTCGGGCCCTTGCTCTCCGCTGTGCCAGGCACCACGACCCCAGGCTAGGCTTTCTCCCAGGGGATGGATATCTTCAGTCCTCCTCTCTCTCTCCATTTTGGTACTGTTGCAAAGCCTTGGCTGAGACACACAGAACCAAGGCCAAGATCAGGGGAAGGGGTAGTTGCTAGGAATGCTTGGGCAAGACATCAAAGCATGGTCCATGAGGCCAAAGAGAAGTCAGGGGCATGGCCGGAGGAGCTCAGAAAACCTTAGAGAGAGTTCACAGACACCACTGTTACCCCACTCTTCCTAAGTAGTCTGCAGAAAACAGCTGAGCAGCTTATTTTTTAAAGGAAGGACGAGGGAGAGGGAGGGAAAACAAAGAAGAGAAGGAAGGACGGAAGGAAGGAAAGAAAAAGGAAAGGAAAGGAAAGGAAAGGAAAGAAGGAAGGAGGGGGGAAAAGGTTTTCCAGGTCCCACCTCTGGACATCAGTCGCCAGGTTTGAGGTAAGGCCTGGGATCTGAATTGCTACCAGCCAAGTCTGAGACCCAACGCAAGTGGACCCAATGCATGGAGTTCCAAAGTCCTCAGACAAATCAGAGATCAAAGCTTGAGGAAATTACCAAGGAGACAAAGAATTAGAGCCATAACAGGCCTGGGATCTTCCAGGACACTTAGTCCACTCCTTCTAAAGGCCCAGGGCCCCCCGGGGTCTTGCCATTGCTTGACTTCTGATCCCACCCACTTCGACGGCTGTCTGTTTGGGTAGTGCAGAAGCTCCAAGAGGAGGCTGTGGTAGAAGGCTGCCTCTCATGAGGACAAGGATGTCACAACAGTTTTCCAAGCTCCAGGCCAACGTCCCTCCCAAGCCACCAGATGTTGCAACTGGATCTGTGCCTGCCAGAGTCCAGCATGGCTGCAACCGGGTTCTCAGACTCCCCATTCATCTCGTGGAGCAGAGGAGGATGGGATATGGGATCCTGGGAGCAGTGGGGGGGAGGGGTTGCAAAGCAGACGGATGCAAGCCTCTGTAGGTGAGTCTCAAGTAGCTCAGAGTCAAAGGCAAGCACGCAAGCAAAAGCACTCTGTCCTCTTCCTTCTGCCTGCTTTCTTTAAGGCAGCTTTTCTGCTTGTGCCTGCCCCAGTTCTTCATCTTAAACAGGAACTATCTGAGCTCTGTCCTTGAGAGTAAACTCACATCGTTCTGGTCCTCACTGACCAGATTTGCTCCAAACACCACGGTCTGTGTGTGGCGTGTGAATTCAGCATTTGGATGTTTCTCCTGGCCTGGCTCACCAGAGACGTGCTGGAGTTCTTGGGAATGTTTCATCGTCCTCCCAACAGCTTAGGTTCATAAGCAAATAAATCTAGTTCATTAGACCAGTCAGGCACGAGACGCCCCAGGGAAATTGCTACTATGTACAGGCGACAATTTTCTGCCATTTTCTGGGACTCGTCTCTTTACTTCAGCCCTCTATTTGCCTCTCTGCTTTTTTCCACTTCAGGTGGAGCCTCATGTCAGACATCTGGAGCAAGTTTAAAACTTAGGGAGGACCTCCTCAGAGATACAAAATAACTAGATTTTATTTCTTGCTAACTTAGATGGCAGGAGACTCACAGGAGTCTCAATCTCAGGTCCAACTTCTGGACCAACTTGCCAATTTAAGTTCTGTAGGTAAGCTCGGGACTCAGGTGAGGCTGTGCTTTCCTTTACTGATCCACTCCTCAGGTGTTGCTCTGGTGTGAATCTTCAAGTTCCTTGTACTAACTCCTGGGAGACGGGTGATTGTCCTTTCTGCTCTGGGACTCCCTCGGGGGCCTGAGCCCCGGAGTATGCTGTTTGCAAGGACCCCTTCTTAGGCACCCACTAGGACCTCACCCCCTATTGTGTCTCCAATCCTTCCTTCCTCACTGGTAGATGAAGTCATATTTCCTTTAGAGCTGGAAACCAGCCATCGTTCCCAATTCTGTGGCTCGTGGTAAAGGCTCTGTGCTCTCAGTCCACCAGGCATTTGATATTAAAAGCAATTAAAAATCCTTCTTTTCTCCCGTAAGGGCCCATTCTGAATTAAAAATTGAGACAGCTTGGGTCTGAAATATAGAACTCTTGGTTTTTTTTTGTTTGTTTGTTTTTATTTTCAGCAGATGGTTATTGAGGGCTTGCTCTGTTCTATTCACAGGGTTAGACATGACTCAAACGGATCCCTGCCCACTTGCTCAACGTATGGCCCAGGGATCAGCAACACAGGCATGCTCTGGAAAATAGCCGGGACAGAGCATCTCAGTTCTCACCCCCAGTTTTACCAAGATGCCTAGCAGATTTGCGCGCATATGGACATTGGAGGGGCGCTGGCCTCTTGCCCTGTTCACTATATATGTATATACCTATATATGACAGGTGTGAAAAAGAAACCCCCAAGTAGGTAAGAACTCCTCCTGAAAGCACCAGGTTCAGAGAAGACACCAAGGCTTCCCCCCCACCACAGCTTTCCCTGCCCCATCACGCTTTGAGGTATTACTCTCTGAAGGGTCTACACAGCTCATTGTCGGGTCCTAAGCAAACCCAGGTCCCAGACCCCCATTCTTGCTGCATACCTCTCCAGTTCTATTAGACACAAGACTGCAGAACAGAAAACTCTGGAAGGCTTTTTTGGCACCAACTGAGGCCCAATGTAGCATCTGTAAGGAAGTGCTTTCCAAAGCCTATTTTAAATGTGTTTATTTATTTCTAATCCATAAACATTTTGAGTGCTCACCACATGCAAAGCCCTAGGCTGGATGAATCAGGGAACACAACTCGGGACATACTCTAAGCTTGCAATCTGGGATGGGGAAACAGATACTATTAATGTATAATTTGGAGTGGCTTTAATGGAGATTACGTTGAGTTTTATTTACTTTACTATGGAGTAAACATATACAGTATTTATCCCTAGAGGTACCATTAGGTCAATCAATCAGTCACGTTGGACTGTCAGTACAAATATTGAGAATCAGTTTTGAGGTTAAACCAACCTGGAGTATAACTTTTAGAAAAGAATATTATTCGCCATGATCAACATATTTGTTAAGAATATTTCAGTAAGCTGTTGCATTCTGGGTGGAAGAAAGACTACTTATTACTAAATCCAGCGGTTCTGTTGTTGTTTATGTTGTACTTGGGGTTGGAAATGGGATATATTCTGGCTAATCTAATATCCTGATAAACCAAGAGTTATTATATAGGAAGTGTGAAAACAAAGTCAATGAGATTGAGCCTTGACCTTGAGGTGAAGACCTGAGTTGAGATCAAGACTCAGATGCTCAACTGACTAAGCCACCCAGGTGTCCCCAGGTTCAGAATATTTTATTCATAGTTGATATACCATATTGAAGAGCAAAAATCCATAATCATAAACCTATCTTGACTATTAAACTTTTTAATACATTTCTTAAAGTGTTTTGAAACATTGTAATATTTTGGGATCTTTTTTAAAAATATTAAATATAACTAAAATCATCTTATTTTTTAATGATTTATCTCTCAGTTATTTAGAGTCTAGAAACTGAGAGCTTATTGTATTTAACTGCAACTTACCAATAAGAAACTAACATTTTGGTGATCAATAACTATATAAATGCCAGAAAACAAACTATATTCCAAATGAAAAAGTATTCATCATCTTTAATTCACAAAGAAATACGCTTTGCAAAAACAAACAGGAGCAAAAGCAGTGATTAACTTTTGCGGTTAAATTGCATCGAGAAAACGGGAGAAATAGTTTCAAGACTGTAATTATAGAAACAGGCACTACGATCCAGGATTAGAAGGCTATATGCTGAGAAAAATCTTCAATCCTAAATGATTAACAAAAATTCCAAAGAAACAACACTAATTATCTAGAGATTACTGGATGCAAGTCATCAGTGACAGTAATATTTATCTTCAAAGAGAAGGGTAGGAGAATTTGTTATTAACTATTAAGGGGGACTGTTCTCAAAGAAGAATCCATAGAAATTAAAGAAGTTTTCTATGCTATGTATTTCCTATTTCCTTAAAGTCTGAAAAAAAAATAATGTTTAACTTGGGAGAAGGAAACCCTGAAGATCAAAATGAGGAAATTTAAAATTAAATAAAGATGTGGGCTTGAATGTTGCTAAGAAAGTCGAGAGTAGATTTTAAATGCTTTCACCACAGAAAGGACATGGCAACCATGTGAGTGAACGGAAGTTATTATGGTTGTAATCAATTTGCAATTGATAAACATATCAAATCATCAGGTAGTACTCCTTAAATTTGCACAATGCTATGTATCAATTATATCTCAAAAAGTTAGGGAAAAGGGGCGCCTGGGTGGCTCAGTGGGTTAAGCCTCTGCCTTCAACTCAGGTCATGATCCCAGGGTCCTGGGATCAAGCTCCACGTGGGCCCTGCTGCTCCCCCTGCTTGTACTCTCTCTCTCTCTCTCTCTCTCTCTCTCTGTCAAATAAATAAAATATATATTTTTTTAAAGTTGGAAAAAAAAAATAACAGTCTTCCAAAAGGCCTGCCCTCAAAAAGGCTGTATGTTTTCTATTTCTTCAATAAATGAGTTTATCACCTTATAAACATTCTTTTTATTTTGATTACACACACACACACACACACACTGCTATTAGTTAGATCAACTTCCTAATGCAACTGCCTGCAATCAAATATTTGATTTATAAGTATAAAATGCAATGGCTCTCTGGCTAACACAAAAGGAGAAAAAATACTGTTTTATGTGATTTTAAAGTTTCTCTCTTCATTTAACTTTTTAAAATATAATAATATTAATCTTATATATATTTTTAAAGATTTTATTTATTTACTTGACTGAAGGAGAGAGATCACAAGTAGCCTGGTGGGGGGTAGGGTGCGGGGGTGCGTAGAGCAGGCTCCCTGCTGAGCAGAGAGCCAGATGCCAGCCTCGATCCCAGGACCTTGGGATCATGAACTGAGCTGAAGGCAGAGGCTTAAACCACTGAGCCACCCAGCACCCTAATCTTACATTTTTAATAAGAAGCATACATTAACACTTAGAGTGAACCATACTTTTGAAACAACATAATATAATGAAGAGGATTTTGTTGTAAATTGAAATCAGCTAAGATTGCGATAGGTATATTGCTTTCACACAGGGAAACTCAAACAAGGGAAAAGTACAATTTTTAGAAGTTAGGATTATCCCAACTACGGTGATAGGATCAGAGAAAAGTGACCTTTCTAACAGCCCCTCCCCACAGTTTATCACCAAGCAAGGTGGGAGGGAGGGACCTGCTGCTCGTACCCGGACTTAGCCTCACTCGCAGAGAAGGGTCCTTTTCTTGACTGGTCCGCCCAGAGGCAGGACCTTTTTCTGATCATCCTGCACAGACCCGTGATTCCATATAACCTGGGACAAGTAGCTTACTCTTCCTAGAGATGAACCCCTCTGTCTCCACCTCCACCTCCACTTCCATCTCCCCCTCCCCACAACCGCCCCGGACTCGCCACCTTACCCCCTTTGTAAAATGAAATGTTTGGAACCTGTGATCACCAAGATTCATTCTGCCCCCAAATTCATGACCCAATGGTCTTCTCTCTGTGTCATTTTCCCTTGCTCATCTGATCCACCCTGGGTGATGGTTCATGTGCAAATACTGCAGGCTTAATACTGACCCTTCATTTTCAGTCTCAGATTAAGAAATGACTAGATGCTAATGCATCTCATTAGCATGTCTCTCTCCCCTTTGACATTGTAAGCTCCTTTACATTTAGCAGAGTGTCAGTCACATAGCTGGTTTTGAATAAATGTTTAATTTTTTAGATAGAGAAATATCTTGATTCAGTATCTTGCCTGTTGATCAGATTTCTTCTTACATGCCTCTTATATTAAAAGTCTAGAGGAGCAATATAATGGGAGCCAAGTTATATAATCTTAAAACCCTAGTGACCACGTTAATAAAAGCAAAAGGGTACAGTTGAATTTATTTTATTTTATTTTATTTAATCCAGTGTATCTAAAATATTATTTCAACTTGTAATCAATTGTTCATAAGATAGATTACATTTTTTACACTAAATCTTTAAAATCGAGTGTATATTTTATACTTATTGCACATTTCAGTATGCACTAGCCATATTTTGAGTGCTCAGTAGCCACAAATAGTTAGTGACTTCCATAGATGTAGAGGGTATAAGATCAGTAAGATGTATAATGAAAGATGCATGTTATCACTTACGATTTCCCAAGTATTCTTTTTTTTTTTTTTTTAAAGATTTTATTTATTTATTTGGCAGAGAGAGACACAGCGAGAGAGAGAACACAAGTGGGGGGAGCTAGAAAGGGAGAAGCAGGCTTCCCTCCAAGCTGGGATCCTGGTGCGGGGCTCCATCCCAGGACCCTGGGATGATGACCTAAGCCGAAGGCAGACACTTAACAACTGAACGACCCAGGCGCCCCACAAATATTCTCTTCTAAAAAAAAAAAAAAAAAAAAAAAAAACTCATTTTAAAAGTCAAGTTTAGTGCTTAAAGAGAAAGGTGAAATGCCTGAGGCCATGTAGCTCTAGCCTTCAGAAGTTGTAACAGGTTCCTTGATGCTGTCTACCGTTTGTGTGCAAAGTGCATATGTGTGTGTGTGTGTGGTGTCTGTAATGCCAAGGTTGTGTCCTGATTGGCAGCTTCTCCGGGTGCCATCCCATAAGCCTAACCATCCATAGGAGCCGTTATTTTTAGGGTAAATACCTACGGACTAAGATATTGGTGGTGGCATTTATAGAGGCTGGCTACTTTGCTAAGAGGTACTTTTGACATCTGGTAACTGAAAAGTTTCGAGGCTCATAATCCAAAATCAGTCCTAAATCTTCTCCATTATTGGGGCCCCTGGATGGCTCAGTCAGTTAACCAGTTGCCCTTGGCTCAGGTCATGATCCCAGAGTCCTCGGATTGAGTCCCACATCAAAATCCCTGCTCAGCAGGGAGCTTGCTTTTCCCTCTGCCTGCCCCTCCCCTGCTTGTGCTCTCTCTCTGACAAATAAATAAAATCTTTAAAAAAAAAAAAAACAAATTTCTCCATTGTCACCAAAAACGACCTGCTTCATACACAGAGTATACGTTGTGCGCAGTTCTCATTACTCTCTCTCCCTTCAAACATGCCTTCAGTGTCGTCAGCCTGACTCTACCCACGTAACAGTCCGCAGTGGAGAGGCAGCTGGGGCCTTCCCAGAACGTGTGACTTCCGGAGCTCATGGTCCTCATTTTCTGCCCTCAAATAGCCTGTGGGTCAGCTTCATCGTGGCTTTTACAGTGAGTCTCTCCTCCTCTCCCCTGGTCTCATTTCTCTCCCATCATTCTTTCTGGAATCCAACCTCCTGAGGGCTGTTAGTAAAATACCGACGTAGTTCTGGAAATCGACAAGCAGTTGGGAGTGTGGGACTCTGATGGAAACAATCTGAAAGAGAGGGGCAAAGTGGGAACAACTCCCAGCACTTTGCACTATAGAGAGGTCAGAATGTGGGCTACAAATCAAATTTGTCTTTGGCTGGATCCACAATTATAAGATACCTGAGCCCAAGGGCTTTAGAGCATCTGTCTGCCATTTGAGCCCAGAACAAGCTGCCTGGATATTGAGACTGGTCCTCCAATTAGCAACAATTGAGCTCGGGATGAGAGCTGTGCTATCCTTTTTCCTCTCCTCAATTTTGTTATTCTAGCAGCTGTCATCACCATTCACATCCACTCACAGACTGTACATAGTAAAGGAGCTCCATTCAAGTTTTGTATCCAATCTACTTTGCAGCTCAGCTAATGTGAATTTATGGAAGCCAATGGTAGATATAAATTTGCAAGCTGCATTCCCGCTCGCCATGGGATGTTAGTAGATATTTACATTTAGAAGTTTAACACATCTTGGCCTTAATCCAATATTCTCTAACGTTCTCTAAACAGCCCCAGTTTACTAAACCCTATGGTTAGCATGTCTAAAGAGAGGACCAAAGCGGGAGACTTTAGGAAGCAGTTATAAATATAAACCACCTTTGAAGATTTACACAGGGCTTTTGTTAGTAAATTTAGAGAGTTGTGTATGCTAGAGCTCAATTTTTGCCTATACGCTTAGAAACTAACAGAAGCATGCAGGGAAATCATCTGTTTTGTTGGCTTCTACCTCCACGCCCACACTTTCCAACTTTTGAATTAAGAAAGGAAGGCGGCCAACCAAGAACCAAATGTAGTTCTAACTGCATTACTTTTCAGTATTAACCACCAGTAAAACACACACACACAGAGGGGAAAAAAATAATAAAACCCCTGGGCATATCAGTTAGTATTTTAGCTTTCTCCCCAAATGAGCTTAAATCATTAAACTAAATAACTTTACTTCAGTCATCAATATTTAAGGTGTACGAAGTACTGCCTGTTCGAGGTTGTTTGGCGATTCCCGGACCTTTGTTTTTCCATCTAAATTTTATAATTTAAAACTTTTTTAAAAAAGATTTTATTTATTTATCTGAGAGAGAGCGAGCGAGAGAGAACAGGAGTAGAGGGAGAAGCAAACTTCTCGTTGAGTCCATCCCAGGACTCCCGGATCATGACCTGAGCCGAAGGCAGATGCTTAACCGATTGAGCCACCCAGGCGCCCTAAATTTTATAATTTATAGGTCAGTTTTTACCCACCCACCCCCAAATCCAGTTAGAATAGTGATCTGGCTTACCCTGACTCTAGAGACCAATCTGCAGAGAACTGACAGCTAAACAATATTGTTTTTCAACCCCTGGGCGTGTATCTAAGTCTCCATGTACCTGAGGCTTTGTTAATTTTAGTTCAGCAGTGGCTATAGTTCGCAGAATAGATGTCTTCGTTCCTTTTGTGAAATTTATCCCCAAGTATTTTATGCTCTTGGAAGTTAGGGTAAATGGAATTTTTTTTTTTATTTCATTTCTCAAATATTTGCCTGAGAAAAATAAATCAATGCCCTGAACCCTCTTGCTGGCATGTTTTCCACAATGACCTTCTTGCCCTCCTAGGACCACTCTCCGTCTAGACCCTCACACCTTGTTTCTCTCTTCATCTGCAGCTAAATCTCTCCCGGGCACATTTTGCTGATCCAATCTCCTTCCTCTAGTTTGCTGCCAGCTGCTTGAGTTTTTGTCTTGTTTTGTTTTTGTTTGGTGGGAGGGCATACACAGGAATCCTCGGGTCAGAGGGAAAAGATTCAGAAAGCACTGCTGTAAGAAAACAGACAGAGTGCTCATGTAAACACAGCCCACTGCCTTCAACTGATGCATGCTGGGAACGGATAATCAAACCCGAAAATGTCCTCTCTTTGCTGTGTGCATGCTGCGGAAAGAGCCCATTCCCTGTGGCCTGCCCACCCTTAATGAGCCTTCTGCGGCCTCAGTTTTCTGGTGAAATGTTGGTGTGATAATGCATTTATGTATGAATCACTAGCCAGGTAGAACAGAGCAAAACATGAGAGGTAAATAATTTCCTCAGGGTCTTGAGTTTACATTTCAAAAACCAAAATAAGGTTTGTTAACCTTTTCCTAGCAGCTAAGGAAGTTTCTCCTGCATCTATGTCTGAATCCACCAAGAACTAAGGCAGTGCCCCTTCGTTAATGGTGGTAGTGTATTTTAAATGACATTTATTGATTTAACCTCTGCTTAGCTCACTGAGCATTGGTGCAGCAAAGACCCTCCTTCCCATTCCCCATCCTGAAGGAGACACATACACATACACACACACACACACACACACACACACGTGCACGCGCACGCAAGCCGTGGGCATAGCACTGAACAGGGCAAGCCACTTTCTGGGATCCAGATCTTTCCAGTCCTCACATAGGTAAAAGCTGTCAAAGAAACCTCTTTCTGGGGCAGTTGCTTGACCTTTTTAATCCTTGGAGAACACCCCACTGTCTTCTCAGTCCTCAGCCCCTCACCTTTCCCACTAGTTCTCACTCATGTCCCAAAGAATCCTCATCTGCGAACAGCTTCATTCCCCAGCTTACATTTGACTTCTGTAGTCAACGCTGCTTTCTGCCATCATCTTCATGGCCTAGAGAAGTGACATTATCCCACCATGAGAAGAGGTAGCGTTCATGTGGCTCTTAACAATGTGCCTGGCGTTCCTCAAATGATTTTAATAAAACCAATCCAATCCTCACAGCAACACCATGAGATAGATACCATTACAGTCCCTACTGGATAGATATGAAAAATCAAGGCACAGGAAAGTCAAGTAATTCAGCTGAGGTCCCACAGCGGAAAGTGATACCACAAAGATTCAAATCCAAGTAATCTGGCCCCAGACTCTTCACTCCTGACCACTACACATGCTGTCCCTTTCTGTGTATAAAAAAGACACTATAAAGTTAATCCAAGAACATTCTTTTCTAATCTTCACACATGACCATTGATATTCATGAGCAATATTTGCATAGACATTTGGTACCAGCTGTAGAGTCATCACAAATATTTTTAGCTATGCGGGGTGTGAGTGAAAACCGACCCCCAGACCTCTCTGTAGAATACAAATGGTAGAGAGGAAACAGGAGATAAGGGAAAGAGAGAAAGGAAGAGACAGCGGAGAGAGACAGGGATGGAGAGTACTGACCCAGAAACAGAGAGGCTTGTGAGAAATGGATCAGCCAGAGGCCGGAGAGAACAGCAGCTAGAACAATCAAGGAGATGCCCAGAAGGAAACTTGATGAACTTGGAGGAAAGTCTTGCATACACAAAGGTACAATGAAGCAGGGAGAGCCAAAAGAATGTGCTATTTGGGCTCAAGGTAAAAGGTGGAAACATGAGGGAACTCTAAGTACCAGAGGGAGCCAGGAAGGAAGCTAGATTTGAGGACAAATATCAACACACTGGTTATTAGAGGACTGGCTAAGGAAGGTATCTCCCGTGTTGGAAATCAAGCTCCTGGAGAGACGGTATCTGCCTATATGTGTCCATTCCCACGGATGCCCTGACTGACAGGTGTCTACCCAGGGATTAGCCTGCTCTTACCCAGGGATTAGCCTGCTCTGCATTGAAGGCATCGACCAAGTGGCAGCTCACATAATTCTTAGATTGGAAAAGACTGCTTTGCTGGCTCTGGTCCCCAAGACCAGACCAAGGTCTGGAGCCTGATTCGGGGCTCGATCTTACCACCCTGAGATCATGACCTGATCCAAAATCAAGTTCGACACTTAACCAGCTGAGCGACCCAGGCATCCCACACTCTTTATTCATACATGATAAAGTTCACTCTCCGTTGATGTCTGTTCTCTGGGTTTTGATAAACACCATTACCACAATAAGGATACAGGAAAGATTCATTACCTCCCAGAATTCTCCCTTGCTGCTCCTTTGCTCAACTTTCCCTCCATCCCGAGCCTCTGTCAATCACTGGTCTCTTTTCTTCCTATAATTGTGCCTTTTCCAGAACATCATATAAATGGAAGTACATGCTATGTAGGCTCCTGAGTCAGCCATCTTTCACTCAGCGTAATGCATTTGAGATTTATCCATGGTTTTGCATATACCATTGATTTGTTCTTTTTTATTGCTGAGCAATAGCCATTGTATGGATATACCACAGTTTATCTATCTACCAGTTTTAACCCTTAGGTTAAAATGTCCATAAGGACATGTGGGTTATTCTCATGTTCAGGTGAGTATGCAGAAAAAAGCAGTGAATATTTGCATGCAGTTTTCATTTTTCCTGGGTCAATATGCAGGAGATGGATTGTTGGCTCATGTGGTAAATATATATTTAACTTTGTGAGAGACCACTAAACATTTTCCAGAGGTGCTGTGCCAATTTGCATTTCCACCAACAGCGTACAAGTTTCAGTGGCTGCACAATGTTGTGAGTATTTGGTATCTTTGGTTGTTGTTGTTCTATTTTATTTTAGTCAATTCAAGTACATGTGAAATGGTATCTCCTTGTGGTTTTAATTTGCATTTCTCTCATGACAAAAGATGTTGGCTACATTTTCCTGTGCTTATTTGCCATCTGACTTTCTTTGGCGAAGTGTCTCCTCAAATCCTTTGCCCAATTTTCTTATTAGATTTTTGTGTACTTATAACTGAGTCGTGGAAGTTATTTATGTAAGCTGGACACAAGTTTTTTTTGTCACATATGGGTTTTATAAATACCTTCCGCAGTGTGTGGCTTTTCTTTTTACTTTATTAACATCTTCAAAGATCAGAAGTTTTAAATGAAGTCTACTTCATCAACATCTTTGGTTTATGAGAGGGCTTTCCCTATTGTATCTAAAAAAATCTGTGCCTAACATAGGTCACAAAAATTTTCTCGTTTTATTCCAGAAGTTATATAGCTATAGAATTCACATTTAAATCTAAAATTTGAGCTAAATTTTTATATGCTCTGTGAGGTATGGGCTGAGATTCATATTTTTGCCACGGGTGTCTAATCGTCTCTGCATCATTTATTCAAAATATAATCCTTTCTCCATTGAATGGAATATGCATCTTTATCAAAAATCATTTGGCACCTTTTCAACAAATGATGCTGGAACAATTAAACATGCCTAGGCAAATAATAATAATAATAATAATTGAATGTGAACCTCATACATTACAAAATATTAACTCAAAATGAATCACAAATTCAAACATAGAATTTAAAACTATAAAATTCTGTGAAAAAACCTAGAAGAAAACCTTTGTGAGTTAAGGATAGGCAGAAAGTTCTTAGATTGGACTGCCAAAGCTTACTTTTAAAAACGAAAAAACTGGACTTCCTCAAAACATACTTTTGTTATGCAAAAAAACTCTGTTAAGAGGATGAAAGTCCTACAGATTGGGAGTACATATTTGCAAATCATGTATCTGACAAAGGACTAGTATTTAGAGCATACAAAGAACTCTCAAAACTCAAGGGTAAGGAAAAAAAAAATTAGAAAATGGACAACAAACATGAAGAGATAGTTAACAAAAGAGGATATATAGATGGTAAATAAGTACATCAGAACATGTTCAAAATCATTATCCGTCATGAAATGCACATTAAAACCACAATGAGATTTCACTACACACCCATCAAAATGGCTAAAATAAAAAAATAATGGCATTACCAAATGCTGGTGAGGGTGCAGAGGAACCAAATTACTCAAAGATTACTGTTGAGAATGTAAGTAGGACTCAAAACCAGTTCAGAAGTTTCTTTTAAAAACTAAATATGCAGGACACCTGGGTGGCTCAGTAGGTTAAGCCTCTGCATTCAGCTCAGGTCATGATCTCAGGGTCCTGGGATGGAACCCTACATTGGGCTCTCTGCTCAGCAGGGAGCCTGCTTCCCCATCTCTCTCTGCCTGCCTCTCTGCCTACTTGAGATCTCTCTCTCTCTCTTTCTCTGTCAAATAAATAAATAAATAATCTTAAAAAAACAAAAAACTAAATATGCAGTTATCTTATGACTCCCTAACTGCACTCTTGGCATTTATCCCAGAGAAATGGAAATTTATATTCACATAAAAACCTATATTGGAAGTTCATTTCAGCTTCATTTGTAATAGTCAAACCTGGGAACAAATCAGATGTCCTCCCATGGGTGGATGGTTAGACAACCTGTGGCACATCCATCCCATGGAATAGTACTCAGCAACAAAAAGGAACAAAGTACTCATACACAAAGCACAAAGCGACTTGCATGACTCTCCAGAGAATTAAAAAAACAACCCCAAGAGGTTAGATGTTATGTGATTGCATTTACATGACATTTTTGAAATGACAAAATTATAAAGAGGGTGAACAGATAGTGGTTGCCAGGAGTTAGGGATAAGAGTGAGAGGGAGAAATCGGTGTGGGTTACAAAAGGAAAACAGAAGGGATCCCGTTGTAGTGATAGATCTGTATTTTGTAGGTCCTTCGACTGTAGAGGTAGGTACGTGAACCTACACGTGTGATATAACTGCACAGACCTAAACACATGCATGAGTAAGTGCAACCAGGGAAATCTGAACAAGATGGATGGATTGACTCGGAGTAAGGGAATCAGGGACGTTACACCACAGTTTTGCAATACGTTATTACAGAGGGAAACTGAATAATAAGAGAGTGGGACTTCTCTGTGTCATTTCTTTTCTTTTCTTTCTTTTTTTTAATATTTTATTTATTTGACAGAGAGAGGGAGAGAAGTCTCAAGTAGTCAGTGAGGCAAGCAGAGAAATAGAGGGAAGCAGTCTCCCTGCATCAGGCTCTCTGCAGGGCTCAATCCCAGGACCCTGAGATCATGACCTGAACTGAAGGCAGAGGCTTAACCCACTGAGCCACCCAGGTGCCCTCTCTGTGTCATTTCTTAAGACTGCATGTGAATCTATAATTATCTCAAAAAATTTTTTTGAAAAATCAGTTGGCCATATAGGAGTCTATTCTGGGAGACCTATTTCTGAAATCTCTGGTTTTTTGTTTGTTTGTTTTGTTGCTTTTTTTTAAATTTAAACTTTATTTTATTTTTTCAATGTTCTGAAATCTCTGTTTTGCTCCCTTTATTTATGTTTGTCTTTTCACCAATACCACACTGTATGATTACTGCAGCTTTATAATAAACCTTGAACTCAGATAGTAGGAGTCTTCTAGTTTTATTCTTTCTTCAAATTGCACTGTTTTTTTTCTTCCTTCAAAATTCTAGCTCTTTTGACTTTCTATATAAAGTTTAATTCAGCATGTATATTTCTCCAAAAAAAAAAAAAAAAATCCCACTGGGATTTTGAATGATACTGTTTTAAATCTATAGGTCAGCTTGGAAACAATTTTCATTTTCACAGTATGAAGTTTCCAGTTCATGAATATGATATCTCTCCATTTATTTAGGTCATCTTTCTTTCAGCACGTTTTGTACCTTTCAACATACAGATCCTGCACTATTTTGTTAGAGTTCTACCAAAGTATATTTCATGTATCTACTGCTATTTTAAATGACACTCATTTTTAAATTCTGATTTCTAATTATTTATTGCTACTGTATAGAAATACAGTTAACTTTTGTGGATTGATACGGTTCAACCTTGCTACACTCACATGAATTTCAGTAGTATCTGGTTTTCTAGAGTCCTTTGAATTATCTGTGTAGATAATCATGTCATCTGCCAAATAAGGAGTTCTTTACAATTTTATCTTATAAAAATTCCTTCAATGAACATCACCTTACATACTTCTTGGGCTCACTTAACTGATTACATCCTTAATAGATACATATGTTTTAAGTCCTGATACATATCTCCACTGCTTTGTATCTTCCAAAGTTCTATCTGGTCTTGGACCCGGAGCATGGGGACAGAGTTCTTTTCTCTACGACGAACACCTCTCCTTAACTGCAAGGTGAATTGTGGAATTTGGCTGTCTGCCTCCTTACAGATAATACCTTTTAATGTTGAGTTAGGATCGGTTTGAACAGAACATCCCCGTTTTGTAGAAAATCCCTTGCTTTTCCTTCTTCCCTCACCCAGTGATTTCTACAACTCCCAGATGGTTTCAGGAAGTGGAGTGATGAGGGAGGGGGATGGTTAGAGAGGTTCAAGAGCTACATTCTTGGGTAATCTCTGACTTCTAGCTCCCGCTTCCAATGATTAATTCAATCTATGAATCATTTAGATAACATATGCACATTGTCTCTCCTCTACAAAACATTGACTCGGCCAACTCCGACTCTTCCCTGAATTTCCAATAGAAGAGTGATAAATTTTTGGAAGATTGATATATTTGTTTGAGAGAGAGCAATATCGAGAGAGAGAGAGCGGAAGAGTATGCACAAGGGAAGGGAGGAGCGGGGAGAGAGAGAGAGAGAGAATCCCAAGCAGACTCCCCACTGAGTGCTCCTTGCTGGGCTCGATCTCACAACCCTGAGATCATGACCTGAGCCGAAATCAAGAGTTGGATGCTTAACCCATTGAGTCACCCAGGCACCCATAATAATAACTTTTAAAATAAACACACTTACATGAAGTTTTCATGGGTAGGCAGATTTTACTGAAGTTTTAATGAAATGAAGGAGATTTAAGTCATAAATCTGTGAATAACATATAATTAAAAATTATTAAAATTACCAATAAATTTTTATAAATTTTTTTAATTTTATATATAAAAATTATAAAAAATGATAACAACCCTCCTCTGCTCCTAAATATCTTCTTGACCACACTATTTTTCATGGCTAGGCTACCCTCACCTAGCACATCAAGTCGTCCCACCTTGGCTGGCCCTTTGTCCTTTTCCATTGTCCCACATATGTCCTCCACCATCATCTCCCCCACCAAATGACCCTAATCAAAATGATCTAAGTGACAGGAGAGGGCTAGCTTCATTGTCTTAACTTTAAGCACTACATATTCTTGTTCTGATTATGAAGGTAAGCTTTGACTAGACCCTTCTTCGAAACAAGATTTGAAATACTAACTGGAGTACTATAAACCCTTAGTTGAAAGACAGACACTGCCTTTGGCAACAGTGTTCTGGTTCTTTCAAGAGACACAAATTCTCCTCCTATTTGTATTTCTGCTTAATCCCACTTTCACAAGGTTAGCCAAATAGTGCTCCATGTTTGAGAAAGTACGCTACATTTAGAAGAAGATAACAGGAAAAAAATAAAACCTTAAAATTTTTTTAATTGCAATCATTTTTTTGTAGGTTAAAAAAAGTTGCTCCTTTGGGGTGCTTAGCTGGCTCAGACAGAGGATAATGCAACTCTTGATCTCGGGGTTGTGAGTTCGAGCCCCATGTTGGGTATAGAGATTACTCAAATAAATAAAAGCTTAAAAAATTCTTTTTAAATGAAACTACAGTGGCTTTAAAAAAAACATATAGGCTGCTCTTACATTCTGGTCTTTTCCCTCTTTCTCCTGATTAGACAAGGTTAGACCTGAAAAATGCTTCTTACAATGATAAGGAAGAAGTAGAATTGACCGATAGGAGAGAAGAAAAGGAGTGAAGAAGAGAAGGGGTGCGGAGGAGAGAGAGACTTATAGGGAAAGCCTTCTTCAAGGCTTGTTATCAGATTTAATATTTTTCTACAGAGATGATTGTTTTTTCAACAACAACACATTTAAAGGGTCATTTTCTTTAAAAGGCTACAGGCCAAATTTTTGTGGGCTGTTCAAACCATGAATTAAAGTGATTAAGCCCATAACTATTACCAACTCTAACAGTCAAATGTCATGGCAACGAGAATGATTCTCCAGCTGAAAGTCAGCATGCAGGGGCATAAAATTGTTCTTCTTAAAATCCTAATCTCATATTCCTTCAAATTCAGTTCTTTCTTGGGCTTCGCTTAAAAGCATTTTCACCCATTACAGTTCCTAGAACCGATAATGCTCGTCTAGTAATCAGAAGTCTTAAAAAGTTAGAGACCATACAGGAACAGCTTGCACCTGCTTTTTCGTTTTTTTTTTTCCAATGCGCTGGGAGTAGGTAAGTCAGGTCAGCGTCTTGCCAGTTACTGTAACCATTATAACAAAAGAGAATATCAAGGAAGTTCCCAGCCTCAGGGTCAGATTAAGTTGCATGCCTGATTTTTATTCCTTCCCAATCAGCCAGAAACAAAATTGTTACTCTAGTACACATGTACCATCTGCTTATTAAGCTCACCCATGATTAAAAACACCATTGAAGACTTTTTTTCCCATGTAACAGATTAGGTAAACGAGAACATTCGGCAATATCCAGTATAAGGGATAGTGTCAGGATACCTGTCCTCTGACAAAGCGTTCATGGGACTATAAAGTGTTGCAGCCTTTTTGGAGTACAATTTCAGAGTCTGTGGAATTAAAAACACACATACCTAGTCACCACTTTTAGACCTACATACATAACAGGAATACATCAACACTTATTATAAAGATGTTCTTTGCAAGATCATTTGTTTTTTAAAAAAAAAATGGTAATGCTTATTTGATACATAGAAGAATGGATGAATGAACGAGGGAATGAATGGATAGATGGATGAATGAGTGAGCAAGCAGGCAAGCTGTGGTCATTCTATGCCATGGAACACGATGCAAATATTAAGAAATTACGAGAGCTCTGTGCAAACTACCTTGCGACTGCTTTGAAGCTGTCATTGTTCCTTGACCAAGGTAAAATTCTCTGTATAAAACCATTCAATTCTTTGGAAAACTTACCAAAGAAAACTTGCCCTCGGTCACTCCGTTTTAACTGATAACATTTCTAGTGCAACCTGGACTAGATAGTAAAGTCCTGTTCTTCCAGGGGCCCTGCTGCCTTCCACGGCAGAGTGGTATCCTTGCTGCATTTTGTGACAAGGTCACAGAAAGGCTCCGCTTTTAAAAATTCACTTACTTGAAGAGCCAAATCGGCACAAGAGATTAATTCAGAAGCAATCATCTCTATCACAATGGTTTAGTTCACTTGCAAATGGATTCAAAACAAGGATCCTTTAAAAGGCAAAATTTCCTGAGGCTTTAAAAATATGACCCATTTAGAGAAACTGGAGGGGATTTGTGTGTTATGTAAATTGAGGAATGCCAGCAATCTAAGACCTCTGACAGTCCCTTTTCAAAGAGCATTTGGAACAACCTGTCTAACCCGTCATCCTCAGTTTGCAGGTACAAAGGAATTACACCCTCATCTCTGCCCTCTAGAAGTTTATGATTCATCCCCTTGCACTAGGTAGGGCAAGTGCCCTTGCACTGAACATTTAACACTAAATGCTTAAATGTCCTTACTGGAAGTTACGCAGCCCATGAGTTACCGCTCACTCACATGTAGGAGAAGAAGCATTTCCTGGTGTATCGTGTTTTAACTTATTCCCCAGGCAGGTCCCTTCTGTTCTCTGTAAAAATGCCCCCCCCCCCAAAAAAAACTAAGGTTCCATGAACTCAGGTTTTCTGGGAACCCATGAAGTCCACAACAATCACAAAACGTATCAGCTTCAACTCTCTAGCTATCGAAGGTCAATGTCAAAGATTCATTGACTCGACAATCAAGGCTGCTGCAGAGGAGAGCAGAGGCACCCTTGAAAGAGTGTTTGAAGCCTCAGAATTGGACTTCAGGAGTGCCCGGTTTTTAGGCCGGGACCAGAACATCCCCCTCCTCTGTGGCCTTGGGCAAGGCTTTTAACAACTAAATCAGTTTCTTCCCACCTGTAAAACAGATAATCATCACCTTCCTTTGAGATGCGCATAAATTAATTAGTTGAGGTTTGGAAAGAGTTGTGAAAGCAAAATGACAGTCATAAATGCTAAATATTAGTCGATTTTCTTTTCAATGTCATGGTTTTCCCTGGCATCGTATATCACATTACATACGCCGAGAAGCAGGAAATATCACCACCTTGTATCTGATTATTCTTGTTTCAATTACATAAGGGCTAACCTCAGGGATTAAAAGCAATTCCAAAGGACCCATAAATCATCATGCACTATTAAGGAAAAAGATTATTTGCAAGGCATCTTAATATCCTATAACATAGCCTGTTACTTTTATGAGTTCTGCTTCACAAACACTCGTGGAGGTGGTATAATGGTCTTGTCGCCGTCTCATAGCTTAGGAAGTAAGCAGAGATCACCCACATGCATACCTCATACAGGCAACTTCTGTCGCTAGAACTAGTGGCTTCTAAATTACCAATCGATCTCTCCTATGAAACACATCTTCTGCACACAAGAAATTTCCCCAACATGGATCACGGACATCTAAACAAAAACAAAAACAAAAACAAAAACAAAAGTGTGTGGTTTTTAGAGACTGTGCGAATGTCAGAAACAGTATTTGCCTGTAAAGAAAAGCCTAAGTTTTCTAAACTCCAAAATTCTCTCTCCACCCTTTAACATGAGGCTACATATGTGCTAGAAATCGTCTCTTTAAAAAAATAGAGTTTAACATAAAAGACTTCAGGATTCCAAATCACTGTTTAGTTTGTGGAGAGGTGATCTGTCATCTCCTCCTAGAGATCAGCAAAGGCCAGAGCCCTGAATGTCGTGGGCGTGTGCAGGGAAGTTTGGGTCTTATTCTAATAACCCAGGGGAGCCCAGGGTGGAAGGGAAGGAAAGGGGTACGTGAAACAGGTTGATGTTTTGGAAAACTCACAGGCTTCATGAAGAAGGATGGTCTGGAAAAGGCAATGCTATGTGCAGAGACACAAATTAGGGGTGCTGAGAGATTGGGGTGACATAAATTAAGACAGGCAGGGAAGCTGGAGATAGAGGACAAAAAAAAAAAAAAAAAAAAAGCCAAGAGCTGGTAAGCAGATAAAATCAGAGGGCCACAAGGAGTCCAGAAAAAATGGGATCCAGAGCTCACCCTTAGGATCGACTTTATTTAGGTAGGAGGCAGAACATCTCCATCATGACAGGGGAGAGGGAAAAAAATAAATATGTGTTGAAAGAATGAAGAAGAAACCCACCAAAGACATCAGCAACCGTCAGTGGAAGGTGCGAGAAAAGTGGTCAGAAGATGGAGGTCAGCGGAAGACTGTGGATCCTGATGACCTCAGAGGAACCTGTCTTGCTGTGAGTGTGCAAAGAAAAGTGGGCAGTAATCAGGGCCACAGGCGAGCAGCTGCACTGCCCTGGGAGGCAGTCAGGTTTGAGTGGAAGCAGGAGCAGGGAGGGGCTGCGGGGCAGGGGGCTGCTGCTCGGAGAACTAGGGAGTGTGTTTGCCACAGAATCGAGCTTTGCTCTACTCGTTCCTCAGGTCCTTTCAAAGTCGTTCCGAAGTCTAATTCTGATCTCAGACATACACTGTTAGTTTTTCCTTCCAAGAAAATGTCATCTATAAATTAAAAGAACAATGCTTTCTAGTTCTACTCACCAAAGGAAATATTAAAATACCTGGCCAGGGGGAGCGCTCAGGCTGCTATTAAAACAAGGGTGACAATCTCAGTTCCAAAACCTCTGTGCTCAGGGGCACGTGGTCCCTGTCCACTGATCACCAGGCATGACAAATGGCCTCAAAAGTCTTCTAAAGTCAAACAAAATAAGACAAATTTCAGAGGTTAGAGCACGTGCATCCATACACACACGCACACACGCACGAAGGACTGGTGTTATTTAGGAAATGAAACAAAAACATGTTTTTAAAGACTAATGTTAAGTAAATATCCCTGTGACAACATGACATGTTTTGCATTTCAAGTAGAAATTTAGATAAAGAATCCATCAGTTTCCTAGGGAGATTTTGTAATATGGCACACAGAATGGGAGCTTTAAAAGTTCTAAATATGTTTCTAACATCAGGCACATCCAAGAATCTCCTCCTCGTTCCCTAAGAAAGGCCGGGAGACAACAGAATGCCAAGGCCTCTTGAGAGGAACATACAGTGTTCCTTTCAGAAGAAAAATATATGTTTTTCCATGCCACAAAAGCCACGAAAGGTCATCAATTCAACCCAAGTATTCCCATAGAGCTCCTGCCAGGCCGCTGAGCTCATTATGCCAAGCTGGGCAGGTGTCTTCTGCAGAAACCCTTCTATCTGGGACTTCCTCCTACCATTTATCAGCGTTAATCTTGATAATCTGGATTTCTCTGAGCCAAAACCTGCATAGTCAGAAGATGAAATTTATGGAAATTTTTTTTAACCCTGAAAATGTGAAAGCTTAATATACAGGCTGAAATAGTCATCGTATAAATGTGTTCTTTTACAGCTACAAGGTAAGTATCTCTCTTCCCCACTTCTTGGCTCCATGTTTTTGTGTTTCTGGAAGACTTTCTATCCCAAGACCCAGAGTTTATATGCAAAGGCCCAGATACAGAAGCTCAGCCATTGTGCAGAAGAAACTACCCTATTTGTTTTTTCTGGCAAGCTCCCCCTGGAGCACAGGTCTGGAGGGAAAATGCATACAAAGTGAAAAAACCACCTTTCGAATTTTACTTTCTCCTTCAATCATTTTTTTTAATCTTGAAGAGTAAACTCAAGACAAAGATGACAACAATGTCCCTTATCAAAAGCACCTCATAGGCAAGAATAAGCTTTTTCTGAGGTATGTGAGAAAAATCTAGAGCGGCTGCATAAAGAAAAGGAAATGGATTCCACGCAGCCTTGTGATTATAGAAGGTTTTACTCACGTCCTTCTCTATAGAGATTTATGAGGGTTTCTGCTGACATGAAGTATGTTCTTTACTGAATTCCTCAAGTGAAGCAAAACCACACATATCTGGTTCTAAAGAAACATACTGAGTCACTAGTTTACACAGTAAATGTGAAATAGTCATTTGCAAGCCTCCCGCGTACCTGTGAAGTAGATTGAGCCATAACCACCATCTGGGAAAAAATAAGAACTTTTAAAATGTAACTATATATATATTTAAAAAAAAATTTTTTTTAATTGCCGGTATAGAAATCAGCTTAAAACCACTTCAACAACTACTGATGAGTAGGAATGTGCCAACAAGTGGATACTGGAGAGAAAGTAGGGAATCTTGGGGAATGAATTTCTCTAATGAATGAATTCTTGCAGCTTCTGCAGAATGGACACTTGAAGCAATCATCAGTTCCCCCTTAAATTCTAACTAGTGGCTCCTCTGAGATTGTGGGCCAAGACACTGCCTTTCTTCTAGTGCTTGGGCTTGGTCTCTTTCTGTTGCCATTGCCTGGAACCAGGCATCAAAGACCTAGTAGTGCCCTTCCTGTATCCTAGCCTCAGGTCCAGCTTTCCTTTTGTGCCCAACGGGACAACCTGAGTTCTGGTTCCTCATTATCTCTCACAAAATTTACTGCAATCTTTCCAAGAGGTTTTGGGTGCTCTAAACTCCCTCTGCACTCAAAAGCCAGGTCACTTCTCTCAGACCATTGCTGGGATTGTGGCTGAAAATGAAAAGTTTAAACACCATAGGCTCTCCATCCTTTCTTTCCTTCTCCTATCTATGGCCTAGCCTTCTTACCTACTACTTCCCCAGCATCTACCCTATGCTAATGTCCATTGGATCTCTTGCTAGTCCTCAAGCTTACTCTCTTTTTCTACCTTTATGCCTTTGCTCCTGTTCTTCCCTCTGCATATGATGCCATTCTTTATCCCAGAAAAAAAACACCACTACCTGCAAAGGGCCAAGACCAATATCACCTTCTGTGTGATATTCTTCATGAAAAACCCAGGACAATCTCTCTTTCTTTCCCAGTCTCCACCATGCTTTGTCTACATCTCTACTCTGACACCTGCAAAATACTTTCTGGTATTTGCTTTTTACATTTGTGTCTTAACTCCCATCTTATCCTTGTATTCAATGCACATACATTGGGGATTTATCAAATTTAAGACACCGTGTTGAAAGGCGAAGATATGCAGAAAATGAGATGAATATAGTGTCTGTTTTCATGGAGTCTTAGTCTAACAGAAACTTATTAGGTAAATGATGGCACAACATTTTACAGAATGAATAACAACGATGGTTTGCACTATAATTGAGAGTCTGGAGATACATAATAGGGGCCCTTAACCCTGTGGGGGAGCATCAGGCAAAGCTTCCAGGACAAGTGGTGTTTAGAGTGAGATATGACAAATTCACAGGAGCTACCCAAACAAGATAATTAGCAAAAAGCATACCAGGCCAAGAAAATTATCTGCCCAAAGTCCCTAAATCAAAAGTTACCTGAGGAAGACCAGTGAGATGCTATCAGAGAAGGAAGGGTAAGGAATTGCCTAGAATAAGGAATAAGGTGCAGAGGGGAAAGGGACCAGGTGATATAGGGTTTTCCAAGCCAGTTAAGACTTTAAACCTACTTCAAAGCACACTGAAAACTTACTGAGGATTTTAAGTGAAGGTATGATGTAATAAGATCTGTATTAGGAAAAAAAAAAAAAAGGTAAGTCTGGGGACAGTATAAATAATGGAAGAAAGGATAAGGACAGATGCAGGGAGGGCAGTAAAAGAGGGAACTTCAGCCATCTGAAGAACTAGCTCTTGGACCAAGATGTTGTCACTGAAATGGAGAAAAGTGAACCCAGCGAACATGTGTTGGGTTGAATCATTTGCAATTGCCTTTTTGTTGCAGTCAAAAAAAAAAAAAGTTGCTTATCAGCAATTGTGTGTTTAGGAGGCAGGTTTGGCAAGACTTGGTGCTTCGTGGGGTGTAAGAGATGAAGGAGGAGTCAAGGAGAACGTCTGGTTTTCTGGATTATACAGAGGACAATATCACTTACTGAAATGGAAAAACAGGAGGAGAGCAGATCTGGAGAAATAAATCATGATATCCATTTAAGATGATTTTACGAAATGCCCCTGAGCCACCCAAGAATGCATTTATATTAAGGAGAAGAAGAAGAAGAAGAAGAAGAAGAAGAAGAAGAAGAAGAAGGAGAAGGAGAAGGAGAAGGAGAAGGAGAAGGAGAAGGAGAAGGAGAAGGAGAAGGAGAAGGAGAAGAGGAGGAGGAGGAGAAAGGGGAAGGGGAAGAAGGAGAGGGAGTAGGAGGAGAGGAGGAGGAAGAGGAGGAGAAGGTGAAGGAGAAGAAGAAGAAGAAGAAGGAGAATGAGAAGGAGAAGGAGGAGAAGGAGAAGGAGGAGGAGGAGGAGGAGAAGGAGGAGGAGGAGAAGGAGGAGGAGGAGAAGAGAAGGAGGAGGAGGAGGAGGAGGAGGAAGAAGAAGAAGGAGAAAGAAGAAGAAGGAGAAGGAGAAGGAGGAGGAGAAGAATGTGTTTGTATGCAGTGATCTGGAATCAAAGGCAAGCTCTGGAATGAAGATTTAACTTTGGAAGTCATCAGCATATGGAAGCCAGGAGAGGATGAGCTCACCTAGAGAAAGGAAGAGAGAGAGATGCAGAGATAGGGGGGTGGGGGCGGACATAGGGCCATGGTTCTTCAAGAGGTTCTACAAGAGGTGTTATAAGAACCACCTGTGTGGTTCAGAGAGATCTGGAGAGGAGAAGAGTTAGATCCTCTCCCCCAAAGAGAGGGCACACAGCATCCAAAGGGTTTCAAGTGGCCACTAGGGTGTTTCACTATGCACTGGAAGACAAAATGATTAAGGTCACCAATACTCTACCTGTTCCTGAAAAAATATTCATATTTTCCACCAAATTAGTTCCCCATTCTTAGAGACTTCCTAATGCCACTACAAGATACCAGCCAAATCCCAGTGTTAAAGTGAGCACAGAGTTTTCAAGCAGCCCTATAATAAATGACTTATGATTAACAACTTCTCCAAGAAAGTAGAAAGAGTAAAATCAGAGAATATCCATAAAGTTGGAATCTGGAGGGACAACTTCCATTCCCTGCTGCACTACCTTTCAAGAAAGAAAACACAAGGATTTGATGGTAAAGAGAAACTGAATGGGAAATGTTGTGGTCATCCCACTGGGGAATTCACTACTTCGGGGCACAGTTTGATTTCAGAGACATTCGGAGTTAAGACCCTTGCTTTATAAATGAGATCCAGGCAAATCTAAGTGCTTACTTTAAAAACATCCTTTTCTAGTTGTTCAAAAGAGTACAAACTTAGGCCGTCATAAACCGTGCCTGGAAACTATTAATGTATCAATGGTCTTAAATGGAAACATTTCCTGTAAATACACAAGATCCAACATATGTTAACTAAAAGTAGCTTTTTTCCAGAGGATTTCATACTCTGTAACCATTAAGTAGCTACCATACCTTTGGTAAAATTAAACCCTTCATTTGCAAATATGCCTTTACATTAAAAAAAAATAACTTTAAAGATTTATCAAACATCTTTAGACTATTGCTAAATAAAAATTACTATTTTGGACTTCATTTGTCACTAACAAGCTTTAAAAACTCTCCAATTCAAGAATATTTTAAATGAAATAATTTACTTTCCTCCCATTTTAAATTCATTTTAAATTCTCCCTCCCATTTTTTAAGTTCTCTGGATTATGAGGTTTCCCTCCCCCTATATGATTTTCTATGAAAACCATATACACAAAAATAATAAGTGGGATAAAGAGGTAAGTAGGTTCTTTAATTTTATAAGATATAGCCTTGATTAAAATCATATTTCTACTCCAAATATTTTTATCTAATTGAAGTTGCAGAACAGCTCCACACCTATGTATATAAATTTCTTTGCCAAATCCAGCCTTATCTAAAGGTGGTATAATTTCATTTCTTTAGTGTTATATTTCTATTTCTACCTTAGATAACTTTTTTTCAGGTGTAAGATTTTGAAGTTGGTGCGTACTTTTTTTTTTTTTTTTACTCATTTGGGCAGTTTAATAATATCCGTTTAACACCATTCATTTCAAATATGTGTAAGTGACTTGGAAATATTACAGAACAAAAATAAGACTTTCAATAAGGATTACAGATGAGATAGGTTTACTTATTGTATGAGTTTTCTAGGTGTGCCATTAAAAAAGGGCCACCACAGACTGCATAGCTTAAACACAGAAATTTATTTTCTCAGGAATCCGGAGACTAGAAGTTGGAGATCAAGTCTTCAGTGGTGTTGTTTACTTCCAAGACATCTTTCCTTGGCTTGTACATGGCCACCTTCTCTCTGGGTCCACACTGCCTTTCCTCTGTACATATCTTTGTCCAAATTTCCTGTTTTTATAAAGACATCTGTCATATTAGGTTGACCCATCTTAATGACTTTATTTTAATGTAATTATGTCCTTACAAATCTTATCTCCAAATACAGTCATATTCTACTTCAACATGTAAATTTGGGAGGACATAATTCAGCCCATAACACTTGTCTTCAATGAACATATACATATTCTTAATTTACTGGCCACTGTTGGAATACCTCATGCTTATGAAAAGGGAAGTTCAAGGTGCACTACAATAATATTCTGCATACAAAAATTATACGTATAAATAAAAAGAAAATATTTGAGGGCACCTGGGTGGCTCAGCTGGTTAAGCGGTTGAGTGTTTGCATTTGTCTCAGGTCATAATCTCAGAGTCCTGGGATCAAGCCCCACATCAGGCTCCCAGCTCAGTGGAGAGACTGATTCTCCCTCTGCCTCTGCCCCTTCCCCTCCATGCATGTTCTCTCTTGCTCACTCTTCTCTCTCTTTCTCTCAAATAAAATTTTTAAAAAATCTTTTAGGGGCACCTGGGTGGCTCAGTGTGTTAAGCCTCTGCCTTCAGCTCAGGTCATGATCTCGGAGTCCTGAGATGGAGCCCTGCATCCAGCTCTCTGCTCAGCGCGGAGTCTGCTTCCCCCTCTCTCTCTGCCTTCCTCTCTGTCTATTTGTGATCTCCCTCTCTGTCAAATAAACAAGTAAACTCTTTAAAAAAAAAAAAATCTTTTGAAAAATGCAATAAAATGTTTGAGCAGGCCAACCATTTATAGAGTCAGGCATTAAAATCGAACTGTTTTGTAAATATCTTGATCCTAAGAAGTATATTTTTGTCCAAATATTTTATTTACTTTTTTGTAATTATAAAGATAATACAATGAAAATATTTAGTCTTTATGAGTCCCCTAAATTAGTAAAAACAACTCATATTTCATTTCCCAGAGGTTGTCCTTATAACTATACTACTGAACATTGTGATATCATCTCTCCATGAATACACACACACACACACACACACACACATACATACACAAAGATACATATATTTAAGTTAATATTGATGGAGTTGTCCTACATAGTTGTTTTCCAGATCGCTTTTTTAAATTAAACAATATGCTCTTGAAATATCTTTCCATGCCAGTGAATATAGCTATGACTCATTCTTTTTAATGGCAACATAAAGTCCCATTATATGAATGGACAATTATGATTTTTACCCACCCTTTATTAATGGACACAAGTCACTAGTAATTTTCTCACCTATTATTTCCAACATTGTAATGATGTGTGTGTGTGTGTGTGTGTGTGTGTATTTATATTTGGTGCACTTAAGATAAATTCCTAGAAGTGGAATTTTATATTTTGAGATTTAGTATCAAGATGCTTTCCGTAAATTGTACAAATTTATACCCCATGAATAATGTATAAGTGCCCATCTTCACACATTCTTGCAAATATAAGAGATCATCAGTCTTTAAATCTTTGCCAAACTGAGTTCAAACGTTATAATTCATATTTGCTTCATTTGCATGTCTTTGATTACTACTGAATCTCTCCACCTTTTTTACATTTTATAAAAAATATTTTAATTTTTATCCTATTGTTTTTTAATGTTATTTCCAAACCATCACAGAAAAAAATAAACAATATCAAGATCATAGAGTATTTTGGGTATCTGGTTATACCCTGCCCACTTATCTTTCCTCCCTTTACAGTGAAACTCATGTATTTCATCCACATCAGAAATGGTGGTAACTTACCACCTGATGCTAGGAAATCAATCAACCCATCGGATTCTGTCTGCCTGCTCTTTTAACCAAGATATCCCAAGAAACATTGCCAGTTCTCAACAGAGCTGAATGTCGAAGGATAACATGAGGTAGGTCTTGGTTATCATCTCTCACAACCATGTGTAATTTTAATTTAGAACAGAATGGAGAAGATTCAGTTTTGTAGTAGCAGGGGGAAGTCTTGTTTAAGAAATTAAGTAGTAGTTTTTAAATGTTGGCTATTATCTTCAAGTAGACAAAGGAGCAGTTGTGAAGAGGTATGTGACTCGATGAGTCCATTTCTGATTCTTCATTGGCTGGGAGACAAAATGGGTAGAGAGAGGAATGAATAAAATAAATTAACAACAGGTGTATAATAATGTAGTTCACTGACTTTATGTGGGCTGGAAGGCTTGGCAAACTATGGCGTGGTTAGGAAAATGTTTCTCTTATTAATTTAGTCAAGGATTGTGAACTTGGATAACTTTAAGGACTAAGTAAACATTTTAAATGTGGGAAAGAGGCAAGTGTTTGTCCCATCTTAAAGACACTCAGATTTAGAATTTTTTATACATGATGCTAGCCCAGTTATCATAACCATTTACCTAACTCCATTTACAAATTGCTACAGAGACACCTGCTTCAGGCTCTAGTAATATTGAGAATTGATGTCCATCCTGGTCCCAAGATACCACCTAAGTTCACATAAAATTTCCCATACCTGTCAACACTCATCTCACCATTGTGTTCACCCAAAATTCACTTTTAAAACCCTAACCCTCAGTATCTCAGAAGATAACTGTATTTGGGGCACCTGGGTGGCTCATTCGTTAAGCGTCCAGGTCATGATCCTGGAGTCCTGGGATAGAGCCCCGCATCGGGCTCCAGGCTCAGCGGGAAGCCTGCTTCTCCCTCTCCCACTCTCACTGCTTGTGATCCCTCTCTCGCTGTGTGTCTCTCTCTCTGTCAAATAAATAAAATCTTAAAAAAAAAAAAAGAATATAATTGTATTTGGAAATAAGGCTTTGAAGAGGTGATTGAGTTCAAATCATGCCTTTGGGGTGAGCTCTAATCCAATCTGACTAGTATCCTTGTAAGAAGAGGACATTCAAACCCACAAAGATACACCAAGGATGAGAGGAGAGACCTCTCTCTCTCCTCTCGCGAGGTCTCTCGCAGAGGCGAAACCATGTGTGAAGGCGGGAAAAAGTGGCTATCTACAAACAAGAAAAGAGGTCCCAGGAGAAGCTGAACCTGTTGATACCTTGTCTTGGACTTCCAGTCTCCAGAACTGTGAGAAAATATGTTTCTCCTGTTTAATCCCAGAATGTGGTATTTTCTTACAGCTGCCCTAGTAAACTAACACAGTCATTGTGTATACATGTCATTGTCATCAAATAGATGGAACTTCCTCCAGAGCAAAAGCTCAATCTTATTCAGTGTGCCTTCTGCCAACACAGTGGTGACACATGATAATAGTTACTCAACAGTTCCGTACTGAGTGAATGAAGAGTGAATTTCCTACAAATTGTATAAACTTTCCAACTTGGAAGTTATTGAAGTGTTCCGTGTGTTCCCCTTTGCAACTAAGAGAGGGATCGAGAAGCAACTTAGCAGTGAGCAGGCAGAGACCAAAAGCCCAGGACACTTCAGGAAGATTTCCACTCAAGTTGATAACAATCAGCAGCCAAACAAATGGTGTGAGGGGCATATTGGGTCCCTCTGGCTATTCTGAGAGACCTGCTGCTAGGGGAAATGCAACAAAAACTTTCAGCCCTGACCCCCGACATACCTGGACCAGTGCTTCCTCCCTAATGGGGTAGCAGGCCACGTCCCTTCCCTCCCACCATTGTAGGCAACAAAAGGTCAGCATCCTCTTGGGGCCCATGAGAGGGAATGGCCTGGAGTTTAAGTACCCCACTGTTCCCTGCAGATGATGAAACTGAGTACAGCAAGGCATAATACTGATGCTACAGGCCATGGCCATTGATCTGAGCTTGTGCAGTTACCGAGACTCTAGGCCATATTTTCCCAATTTGTTGAGAACTATATCATGTGGGAAGGAATTAAAAGGTTTACTAAGGTCAATACAAACATAATTTATTGCTTCCCCTCAGTCAACCAAGCTCATCTACTTAGGTCTGTGACTAGTTAGCTAAGTTGGTTATAGCATTGTCTGCTCAGGAGCAAGGTCAAGGTATCGGTTTACAAAATCGGTTACTTTCCCTCTGTGGCACAGTCACAGCAGACTGCCATAATAATTCAGTATGATTTTGTCTCGTGAGGAACCTGGAGACACAAATCCATGTGGAAAAGCAGTGCAAGTCAAGGACACTGGTGGAAAACGGCCTCAAACTCCACATGGGATACAGCAGGTCAGAAACTTCTGAAGGGATCCAATTTTCAATCTTTTAGGTCTAGTTCAAATTTAACTTGCTCTATAAGAGCTTATATTTGAAACAATTTGTCATAGACTTGAGTCATTCCACATATTAGATTGGCGAGCTGATTAATTTTCTTTTACAAATACATTTATTATTTTATTTAGGCATCTTTGTCAGTGAATTGAATGTTTCTTTTACACTTTGTGGTGACTTCATCCAATTTTTCTTTGACCCCAGGGTGTTAATCATTAGACCCTAAAGATCTGAATATTGCCAGATCAATTATTTAAACTTTCACAAGTTCCTCGTGCCAGCTGGATTTTCTGCCCTCATGTATGTTATCTGTTCTAGTTTCCTGCTCACACTTGACCAGATGTCAAATCCAAGGCTAAACACAAATTGTTTTCTACTATGAATTCGCTTTCTTCATCAAATCAAACCCTATTACAGTTTTTCTTCTTGGTTTGATCTTTTTTTTCCCTTGGGCTGTTCCAAATTCACCCCTAACACATCCCACCCTGTCTTCATAGGCTTCCTTGATAACCTGGCCTAACTCTCATTTTGAGGCATTCCAGTCTTCGTACTCAAAATTATCCTTTCATTTTGAAAAGCATGAATATTATAGATTAATGTGCAACAAAATGAGTTTCTCAATTCATGACTTTATAAATGGATGACCCAAAATTCTCTGTAACATCCTCGTATTTCCCTGGGCAAACGGACCAGTAGAAAACCAACAGTTTTCTATTGAAAAATGCAATTTAAAGAAGAGAATAATTTGCACACGTGAGACAAGGATAAAGAACGATCAAATCATTCAAACCAAACGCAAGCAGCACGAAATCTTTAATATCTGTGGTCTCCAGCACCTGAGCAACTTTCCTTATTTTGTAGCTTGCAGCTCTGCTACTAAGTGCCCTTAGCCTAATGAAACACTTAGGAATGAATGAACTGGAGCTGCTGAGTTCAGCATCTGTTACAGGAAAATTACAGTGTAATAGTATGGATATCCCAGACATCTCCTTTAATAATAATAAAAAAGGATCATTCTCAAGTATTAAAAAAACAATTATTCTAAATTAAATAGGATGATGGCACCTTGTCTGTGGAATAATTTTCACTAGAACATCAGTCATGCTGCTTCGTAGCTGAGAACTATGCTAACCTTAGGTCCCATACACACCCATACACAGGTTCATAAGCTACAGAAGTACATCAATTAGTAATTTATTCTCATGTTACTTTGTGTTTTTTAAATTTTATTTATTTATTTATTTATTTATTTATTTATTTGACACAGAGAGAGAGCAAGAGAGCACAAGGAGGAGGAGCAGCAGGAAGAAGGAGAGGGAGAAGCAGGCTCCCTGCTGAGTAGGGAGTCCTGATATGGGGCTGGATTACAGGACCTTGAGATCATGACCTGAGCCAAAGGCAGATGCTTAACTGACTGAGCCACAGGCACCCTATATTCTCATGTTATGTTGTCTTTAAAATTACAAGTCATCTGGGGCACCAAGGAGGCTCAGTGGGTTAAGCCACAGCCTTCAGCCCAGTTCATGATCCCAGGGTACTGGGATCGAGCCCTGCATCGGGCTCTCTGCTCAGCAGGGAGCCTGCTTCCCTTTTTCTCTCTCTGCCTGCCTCTCTGCCTACTTGTGATCTCTGTCTGTCAAATAAATAAAATCTTTTAAAAAAATGATAAAATAATAAAATAAAATAAAATTACAGGTAATCTACTAAGTAAAAATTGTATCTGTTGCAGGAAGGGAGGGGGATGAGAAGGGATGACGGTGCCTGGGTGATGGACATTGGGGAGCGTATGCGCTATGGTGAGTGCTGTGAATTGTAAGACTGATGAATCACAGACCTGTACCCCTGAAGCAAATAACACATTATATGTTAGTCAAAGAAAATTTTTAAAAAATTAGAAAATATTAGTAAAAATTGTTTCCAAATCTCATGTCATGTAGGTGAGCTAATGACATCAGATATTGTGTGCAATTTGTCTCCACTCTGCAACTTTACATTAAACCTACTTATTTTTTGTCCCCAGTGTTTAAATATTCTTTTTAAAAGAAAGCACATGAACAAGTATTTAGCCAACAATCTGATTTCTCACCTGAAATGATAATTTAACCAGCTTTCAGATTTATCATCTGAAATGATAACTTTCAACTGATAGCACTTCAAACATATTTTTTTTTATATCATGCTTTCATTTTTTTAAAAGCCAAGATGAAAATTATATGTGAATACACATGGCTAGCCACTCTGTTTCTTTAGACTTCGGTAAAACTTATTCCTGGATTATAAAGTATGGTATTTGGCAGAGGCTGTATTTGCTTACTCTGCACACAATAAAGAAGTAGCATAATGACATATATGACCAGAACAACTGATTCTATTTATATATTGATGAGAATGATGATATTATATGTATATGAAGCCAGGTCATATCTCAATTCTTCAAGTTCGTATCCTGTCAAGATATTCACTATAGGGCGCCGGGGTAGCTCAGTGGGTTAAGCCTCTGCCTTCCGCTCAGGTCGTGATCCCAGGGTCCTGGGATTGAACCCCCCACCACCACCGCATTGGGCTCTCTGCTCAGCAGGGAGCCTGCTTCCTCCCTCTCTCTCTCTGCCTGCCTCTCTGCCTACTTGTGATCTCTCTCTCTCTCTGTCAAACAAATAAATAAAATCTTAAAAAAAAAAAAGATATTCACTATATTCCAAATTAAGCCTGACCTGTATGATGAGAAAAGAATTTGCCCAAAACTTTCAAATGAATTCAAATAAATCCTTAGAATGACATTTCTAGCAAGTCAACTCTTAAAAAAAAAAAAAAAAAAAAGCATCATTTTCCTAAACACTTTAACACTATGCTTTTTACACAGCGCTTTTCTCCCAGAAATCTGGACAAGTCATCATAAGCATTAGTTAATCCTCACCATCCTTAAGATGCCCACTCCCAGAGCACACTCTGAGGCTCAGCTGGCCGCAGCGGACACTGTGGATGCTATAATTAGGTAACAGTTCTCCTCGGCCCAGTGCTCATCCCCTGAGCTCATGTATATACCAGCGGATCTTCGTATCTCAGATCAAACTGTCTTGCAAAGTACTCAGGCAGGCACTTTGGCATTCACTCCTTACTAGACTGGGATCCCCAGAGCACCCTGTAAATATGGGGCCTAATCTTTGCATGAGAAAGGTTTTGCTTTTGAAAGTTTTAAACGGCATATGTTTCTTAACTATTGAAACCAACAGGACACAGCTAATAAATTCAAGGTGTAGGAGCTAGTGTCTTCTGTGTAATTTATGCCAATGTACCCTATTTAATGCAAATACGTCATAGTGCATAGTAACCTTCTGCTTCTTAAAGGACCCAGAGCACTGCTATGTGAGATAACTGAGAAAAGCCTTTGGGAACATAGGCTCAGGCTTACCTTGCAAGGACAAAAAGGATAAGTTTGCCGATCTTACTTCAAGATATTTAAGTCTTCTCTCTTTGACCTCAGACAAATGAAGCATGTGCAGAACTGGTTTTCTCTCCTCAGTGCAGACAAGCTCCAATCTCTTTCTCTCTCTCAGTCAACTTTTTAACTTTACAGAGAACAGACTGCAGCAAAAATGAAATTTAATATGCTTTATTGCAGTTTCTTGTCTGGCAATGTTTAGTGGGTGGGTGCCCATTTTACATCAGTGTAATCAGAGGGCATACATGTTCTGTTCTACTCCTCTCCTTTACTGTTGCTTAATAAGCAAGTCCAAATATTGATGTCATTTACACTATTGTCATTTTTAGCAATCATAGAAAGATTGTTTCCAATCTTTGCAGTGTTGATATCAACCTGCTGAAAACAATACTGTTTTTCTCTACAGTTTTATTTATATGAAGTGTGTCCCCCAAAGTGTCAAAGAGTATAAACAATTTTATACTTCTGATTTCTGTTTCCTTGGATGTCCAGAAAAAAAAAAGGATCCATTTAGAGAATCATCAGCAATTGATGAGTGTGATTACATGAACTGTTTAGAGTAATCAGAGTTGGAATGTAAACTTTATGTGGTATTAATTTGTATTGTAACTACTAGTGACGTGGCCCATTTTTTCATGGTGATAATTTAGCATTTGTATTTTCTCTTGCACAAAATAGTATTTCAAAAATGTGGAATCTGATCTGTGAAATACTTTCTCTCACCCTCCTTCCCCTCCTCCGTCTCTATTTCTATTACTGTATCTCTCTCTCTCTTCAGATAAAACTATATAGCAAGTATTTTATGTGGCAGATGCTTCATTTAGGGACAGGATGATCGAAGGAAGACAAGAGAGGCAAGGTTCTCACCCTCATGGAGCTTTCTTTGCAGTGAGAAGGTAATACATACACATACACACACAGAGAGAAAATTTCTTATAACTTTCAGTGAGGAACCCAGTCTGAATCCTGTGCCCGAGCAGGCTGGATGGAGCGAGCTGTTCTAGAATGGCACGTCAGAGACACCTCACTGAGAGGGAGACACTGGAGTCAGAAACCGAACAAGAAAGCCAGCCTTGTGAAGACCTTGTGGCAGAAACTCTTAGACGGAGGGAACAGCAGACAGAAGAACATTCAAGGCAGGAACAAATATATTTGGTCGTTAAACAACAGAAGGAAGACTTGGGTGACTGGCATCTGGTCAAGAGGAAGAAAAGAGACCAGAAGTGCCCTCAGAGAGATGGGAAAAGGCCTAGTCAGGCCAAAGCTGTATAGGATTGAAGATATGTGGGACAAAGGGGGGTACTATGGTTAAATAAGTTGACGTTTGACCTAAGTGAAGCACATTTCTCCCTGTGAGATTTTCAAGGGTTTTACAATGTGAACGCTCATTGTAAATATTTCCAAAAGGGTAACATAGTTCACAGGGTTTCCCAAGTATATTTGGTCACGACATTCTTTTTTCATAAAAAAGCTCTTGAGACTATTTTTTCAAGGAAAAGTTTTCAGGGAACACTGGCAAAAAGCAGGAGTTGACAGTCTGCTGCCTTCAGGCCAAATCCAGCCTGGGGCCTATTGCTGTATAAGCTCATGAACTAAGAATAGTTTTTCTATTTTTAGTATTTTTTTAAATTTAAATTCAATTGGCCAACATATAGTATATCATTAGTTTTCTATGTAGAGTTCAATAATATATTTTCAGTCTTTAAAAATCAAAAGAAGAATATTTTATAACATGTGAAAATTATATGAAATTCAAATTTCTGTGTTCATAAATAAAGCTTTATTGGGACACGGCCTTGTGCAGTTGTTTACTATTCTCTGTGGCTGCTTTTGTACAACAAGAGCAGAGACCTATGGTCCACAAAGCCTGAAACACTTACTATCCAGCTCCTTGCAGAAAAAACTTGCTAAGCTCTGGTCTAAAGTGTCTGTGTAGTTACAATTACTCTACTATAAATCTCCATATGGACTTTGGATTATAGCCATAATTTTTATATTTTATAGTAAATATTCATCAAGTACTTGTCCTAGTCATACTGGATTGTTTTGCCTTTTATATGTATTACATTTTGCTGTAAACTTTTTTAAAACCTTTGCATATCAAACCTAGTTTCTTTACCTTTAATGATAGCCTCAATTTCTTAAATAGTATGAGTGTGTGCTTCTTTAATAGGTTGGTTAATAGGCAATTCAATTTTCCTATACTTAAAAACATGATTAACTCTTTAATATGTTTAGACATATGTTTAATATGTTTGGAAAAATTAGTGTGATTTACACAACTCTATTAAATCATTTTTGCATGATATGCATTTAACCAAGTGGTACTTCTCAGTAATTCCTGTACCTACAACGATGTTGCTTCTAATTTGTCAGGTGTCAAGTTCTAACACTATCTTAAATCTATTTCCTAGGTATCTGCTTATTTCACTGATCCCTTTTTTCTGTTGATGACCTAATAATGAGAGCTTCTTGTAATGGTCATTTTATAACATTTTTATATCTGCTAAGGCCAGTCTACTATTATTACCCTAAAACTAGAGGGAATATTCTTCCCTGTTCATTGACCCTTCCAAATATCTTCCAAGTGCCATACAATACGTTCAAGGAAATTTTCGTATTACATTAAGTTAACCTAGGGGGCATTTTCATGTTCATCATGACATAATTTTCCCACCAATGCCAGACTTCTGCCTATTCACACACATATCTATGCCTTTTAAGCAATAAATAAAAACAATAGTGTCGAACATTACAACACAGGGATGCAAACAATTCTATTTAAATTCATATTTATTTTAGGAGACAAGTACCTTTCTGTTTAAAATTCTGGGTATTTGTATTTAATTATGTATGCACAACCTGAGTACATTTTCACATTCCATATTCTAGGGAAAATAGAAGCTCCTTCCTGACTCCTCACCTGGTTATACTCCCCTCCCCATAGCCATGCTGCTCTTAGAGAAGACTATAAACTCTGTCAATGGGTAGAACCCTGCAGAAAAGACCACAGATCATTTTGTCCTGTTTGTCATTATCTTCCTCTAATATTTCTCTAAATTTACTGTTCTTAAAGTCACCGTGACTTGTCATACAACATGATTGATCATAGGGAGATACGGCAAGATTTGGATTCTCCCATAAGTGCTCAAAATGTAATAGTTTCAACTCAAAATCACCACTGGGCTTCTAGCAGCAAATCTTTTCCTATTTTTGTAACTGCCCCTTCTTATTGACAGAAACTATTAAAAGCTTAGTTTCTTCCCTCAGATCCCTGTGACTGATCCCCCAATTTGGAAATACTAGACACGTTAGAAGTAGCCCCAACGGATCTCATGTGCATTCGAACCTCACAGAGTTCAATCTTCTAGAATGCTGAAAGAAAAAAAAAAAAAAAAAAGTCCCCTGTACTTTTAGTGGTGGGTCTCTAAGGTAGAGCATATTTGGTTAAAACAAATCATGAGCTCCTTCTGGAAAACCAAATAAATACAAATAAGTATACCAAATAAGTACAACCAAATAAATAATCACATATACTAGTTTAGGCTCTCAGGGACTGCGATTTAACTGCCTAAATGACTCGAGTAGAACGAGCAGGATAACCAAGTGACAAACATAATCTCACGATAAATTTGTCTAATTCCCAAGCAGAGTGTCATCAATATATGAAAAACCTCCTCCTTGATTTATCTGGGTTTTTATTAAAAATAAAATGTTATGTCTGTAAAGAAGAGGAGAAGGGATGTGAGTAGGGTCTGTCTGTCTTCCTGAAGTTTCCACCTGTTAAGTCTACACTGAGAGGCCACACCAAACAATGACGCTTAGCAGACCTGTCTTCTCAACAACTATACGCTAAATCCTACAACTCTTCCATCCGGAAAAACTGCTCAATCTCCAGATAGATAATGAACAAAAGAGTCTGAGCTTTTGGAGTTTAGGGGAGGGGAAAGGTTGATCAAGCCCACTTAGCACACTCCTGAGATGTGAAAGACTATGGGAAAAGCGACTCTCCTTGTTAACGGTCCCCACCCCCTCCTTTCCAACGAAATGGAATGCTTTGCTATGCAAATTATGAGTCTGATCTCAGAGGAAGTGAAGGACTCAAGGTAGTAAAGGAACTCACCTTTTGGAGATAAATTAACTCTTTTAAGGTACCATTGAACAAATTACTTCTCCATGCTCTAAAAGTTCTCTTAGTGCCCTAAAACCTCAAAATCACCTGAGATTAGTTTGCTCCTTCAAGGGTCAGGCCTCCTAAAGAATGAGTCCCACTGGAAAAACATCTTTTGTCTGCCCTGGCTAAGGTACACAAAAGAAGCATGTGGAAATCACTCAGCAACTCGACATTTGTGTTTGACCCCAGCCAACTGGAATCTGAAGGTTGCAAGTGTCAAGGTCGGTTCTGAGCCTAGCAACCTCACTGAATAGGTTTCAATTTGGTAATTACTGTATGTAGATAATTCTGCCTCCCTGTCCCATGGTTCTCAGTTCCCAAGAAAACCCGTGCAGTCAGTCAGGGCAAGCAAAGGAAGGGCATCCACTGAGTCCAGCAGAAAATTGCTCAACCAGTGCTTTCTGAGTGTATGAGACAGCTCTTTAGCATGTCCTTGCTTCTCTGGGTCACAACTGACATTCTCCAGAGAAGGCACATACTCCACAAATGACCAAATCAGGCAGGTACAAGTCCTCCAGTATAAAATTATCTTGAGTCCTAGATGGTCAGGTAACCCAAGGAGCATTCTCTTTAGTAAGGGGACCACAACATTTGAGACTTAATGAAATCAGTAAGAATCTTAATGAAATTTGGAAGTTACAGCCAGACTCCTTACAATTACCTGAGGATAACGATGTCAGTTTTATACTCAGCCTACTTTCGCAAAGGAGGGAAGGTGATCCACATTATCATGCATATAAACTGTACATTAGAGATCTTGCATATGTTACGGTTATTACATTTTCTGAAATTAAGAAAAACAGAAGGAAAAATAAAAGTATGAAGTTATGCAAATACACCAACAAAAGCTGAACAACAACAACAGAAAAACATAAACAGTTGTTTTTGGATGATGAGGCTCCAAGCAAATTTGCTTTCTTATAAATTTCTTTAAAATATTTAAATACAGACTAGAAACAATAGAAGGAGAAAGACATGGTTGCATTTAAGCAACTAGAATGAGATCTTACAATGCACGTTGAATTCTGAGTCTAAAATTTCTGGAGGTGAAGTTAATGCTTTGGGTTATATAGCTCTCGTGAGTTCTTGAAATATATACTTTTTCTACTTTGGAATCCTAGGCCAATTCAAGGGATATTGGGTGTATCCTTAACCATACCTGTTGTTATCCTTGAAAAACAGCTCTACACTATTTTTCAGAATAATCAACATAAGTTTAAGTCAACTTGAATTCAATTAGAAATTTTCTCTCCCTCTCCCCTACCCCCAATAAAGTACATATCTTTGGACTCTTCCCTGGAGTCCTACCTTAATTAAAACTGCTTTGAAAACCAATGACAAGGATTGAAAATTAAACCACCATAAAGCTTAAGATGAACAGAGTTATACATTTTCTCAACTGAATTATGGGCAACTACGCACAGGAAGGAGTCAGTTGCTAGTACCAGAGGGACAGAGAAACAATTTCAGGAGTAAAGAATGGAACCCGGTATTTTAAACTCTCAATCAGTATGCCTTGGATCCCTAAGAAAATTATCTGCTGGCCATGGGTTCAGTTAATAAAACTGAAAAAAACATATTGCTGAGGGACTGACAATGAAACTATGCAAAACCAGAATCTAATTGCACCCTGACCAAATGGGATTCAAGAACTTATGATTGGGGGTGGGGGGGAGCTAGTCATTTTTAAAATATTTCTGTTAGAAACCAAGTTATAAAAGGTCAAGAGAGATCAATGAGATCTTTTCTTCAGAAACTGGGACGAAATCCACTGAAACCCAGGCTTAAGAAATTCTTGTTAGTAACAAAACTCAGCAAATTATTGTTCTATCGTGTCTTCTTTTCTTCAAATTTCACATTTTTGAAGTAAACATTTCTATAGTAATGAATCCTATAGTATTATATTTTCTGAATAGTTCTGAACCACAGAACAGCATTTATATTTTCATTCAGGGCTCTTAGCGACTACTTTGAAGAGAGAGAAAAAGCAGAGACAATTGGAACTTGGTTTAGTTGATACCTTAGGTAAAGTGACTTATGAATTCTAATTTCAAATGGCTTCCTCAGTGACCAAATACTCTGATTTCTTTTTCCAGGCTTTACTAAATGTGGCCTACCTTGAGTTTTCTTAGTTATTTTTCAAACTTTCCAGTTTTTCAAGAATATTAGAGCAATTGACAATTTTTTTTTCCCTAAAACCAGCCACTTTGCTTCATGGGCGACCACTGCAGTTTTGAATCGTGTATTTATTCTGCCGCTAAGTGTTGAAAACATGGGGAAATGGGGCCACGGGGGCTACATTTGTAACCACTCAATGTATTTCTAGTTTTTAGAATGATGATAGTTTATCTCAGATAATATGCCAGAATAATTCTGCATCAATTCTACCTCCGCAGTCCCCCAGTTACCCTAAATTCCTCCAGGGCGTACTAATAAGTTTCTGATTTCTCATGTAATGTAGGGTCACCAATGTTGCTTTTGTATTATTCTTTTCATCTAAAAAAGAGAACGTGTGTACATTTTATACGATTTGCTGTGTCTTGAAGCAAAAGTATCACAGAACACAAAGAGTTTGGAGACTTGGGTCTCAAGCTTTATTTTCCTTGATTCATTTGGGGGGTGGGGTGTCACCATTTTCAGCTCTGGCCTTTGGATGAGGGCAGGGACGCTGGGCGTCCCAGGGAGGCCCAGAGGAGTTCAGCCTTGGTGCTGTCAAGAATTATGGGCTCGGCATCTAATTTCTGAAAGAAATCAGTCACCCATTCTTGCAACGCCCTCGGCCTCTTCTGTTCTTCCCTGCAATGGGGAGTCGTGGAGGCAGTTCAGCGGGACCCCAGGGCTCTGTGCATCCCGAGGAGGCTGAAAGGACAGCCAGCGCGACCAGCCTGATGTCCGACCCTCTGTCAGGGGGTCTGTTCTCCCATGCTCCCAGTTTTATGCGGACCCACTGGGAGCGTTGTGCAAGCACAGCCTTGGTCGCTCGTTTTGCTTTCCGCCCGCCGCCGCGGAAAAGCCTAAAGATCTCGACCCTTCTTACGCCTCTCCACCCGGGTGAGATTTTTCCCCAGACTCCACCGCTCTGCACGGCCGCTTGACCCCATTTCACGTTAAATGTGCCGAGCACCCGCCCTTAGGACCCGCGTGCACTAATCCGATCCATCTGTCTTTGCAGAGCTTCACCTGAGCCCCGGGGCTCAGATCGAGGACGAGCTCCGGCGGTAGGGAGTGGGGCCGGGGCTGGGGGGCGGGGGGTAGGGCTGAAATCTGCAGTCTGGCTTGGAGCGCGCTGCGAGGAGGGAGCCCGCGCGGTGCATCTGCCGCCCCGCCGCCCAGTGCCGGGTCTAGTCCCCGGCGGGTAGGACGCCCCCTGGCGCCCCCGCCGCCGCAGCTGCCGCCGGCCGGGGGAGCTCCCGGAGCAGGCGCGGGGCGGAGCCTGTGAGGCCGGATCTTGACGTCGGTCCAAGGCCGGGTGATCCTTGGGGTCCGCCAGCGCCGCGGCTGCCCAGAGCCCTCTCAGTGTGGTGCTGCTCGGCGGCAAGGGGCTGGTGGAATGAAGCACGGTCAAGACAGAAAACAAAGTCAGCAGGTCACCTGGCAGGTTGCAACGAGTGCATTATGCAACGAAAGCCGGGGAATGTGTGATGGGTTCCGGGCCCCGACTCCCTCCCCCTCTTTCCCCTCTTTTTCCTTAGGCTCCTAGGAAGCCGGTTCCAGTTTAAAGGTTGGGCTGGGATCGACCGAGCAGCTCTTCTGACGTGCTTACGACTTTGCTGAATTCCTCAAGAGCGATTCTCCCTCCCCATCTTTCTCCTTTCTCTGGGGAAGAGACACGGGGTCGGGGGACGGGCGACGGCAGGCTGGATCCAAAAAACGATGCCGAGTATCGGTCTACAGCTTCCATAAAGTCCTCGGTCGAGCGTTAGTCCAAAATATAACGCTGAAACCTAAATTAAATCATCTCCACACACGTTCAACCCCTTATCTCCCCGGACCTCAGGACTATGACCTCAAACAGAATTTAAAGAGTTAAAGCTGGCCGTAGCTCGTTGTTTTTCATGCTAGCATTTGTGGCATTAGGACTATTTTGTTAACTAGGTATATGCAATTCACAGAATTTCACGGTAAATTCCCCAGACCAAATATTTGGCTGAACAAATAAACAACATTATCCATTCCTGAAAATAAGCCAGTAGAAGGAGGGGGAGGTTGTGGGGGGCAGGGTGGTTGCTAGAAAGTGACCTGAGCCCGGCAGCCACCAGGCTCCGGATTCGCCCTCTGAGAATTTGTCCAAGCGCTAGAGATCTGCGGGTTCCTTTCCAATAACACGGACATTTCAGAAAGTTGCTGGAAATCGGGCAAAACAAATCGAGCCCGCCTGAGGGGAACCCATAATGGGCTTCCCTTAAATGATTTATTCGACCTCCATACCATTAATCAAAGGGGCAGCGACCTGGGGGGCTTGAAGAGGGGGAGAAGTATCCCTCTATGCAGGGAGTTCTGGAGGAACTGTGGAGTCTTGCTGCCTTTGCCTGGGGCTCTGATCTCCTCTCTCCACCTGTGCTCTCCGGGGAGCTGGGGCTTTGGCAACCGCTCCACTTCTATTTTTATTGGTTTCCACTAAGCTGCTCCTTTTGGAGGATTGTAGGACTTCAGTAATTAAAAACAAAAATGAGTCCTGCTTCACTTACCCCACCGCCAAGAGCATACGTAAGAGTTGTGTACATGAATGCAGGGGGTGGGGGCACACCACACACCCCACCACTACCACTGGTACCTCCACCTTCATGAGGAAGAAACATACTCCTATCAGTCCACCTCACAAAGACAGTACGAAGACACAGCTTTTGTCCCAAACCTACCCGAGACTCTGCAGGGAAAAGTACACACATAAGAAATGAACCTAAGCAGGCCAAAATGCCAAGGCTGAATTTAGTTGCTAGTGGCAAGTAAGAAAAAGCCAAGGTCTCTTCCTCTGGTCCTCTTAGCTTTTATACACATGTCATTCTAGAGAGCCAATTCTCTGCCTTACTGGCAAGCCCCTAAATGAGGGATACTCAACATACTAGCATTTTCCTTTTGGCCCCAAATTGGACTTTTCTCCTTGAAGACACCCTGGCTCAGAAGAGCACATCCACTAGGTAACTCCCTTTCTGCCCAGCTCTAGAGGAGGGGAGCTGGCATTTGACTTGAGATTGCATAAAGGACAATGTTTTCACAGTGCCTACTTAGAAATTTTGACCCTTCAGTTTCTGATCCCATTGTCTTCCAGCCCAAACTGTTAGAATTTTGAACTCCATGAAGGCTTTCATGTGGGTACTAGGAGACAAGGGGAAAAAATCAAGAAGCACTGGAGAATTCCACCATGTGGAATATTAAAGTGTGGTCACCAAACTATTCGAAGGTAAGGCACATTATTTGTTCTATTGAATAAAACCCACTTCACCACCACCCTGAAATCCTGTTCTCACACACACACACACGCACACTCACGTGGAAGTTAGTACATCGGTGCCTATCATGACTGGAGACACCCTAGGGTATCATAAAAGCTGCGGTGGGAGTTATTCCCTAGGGATGAGACTCTATCCATCACACTCAGCTGGGACGCACCTCTAACAGGTGAGCAAAAACAGGAGATGTACAAGGAGCCCAAAACTGAGTCTTTAATCTGGCCTGCTCCTTTCATCCCACTGTTTCTCCAAGGCATGTGTCATCCAGATGGGAGAGGATACTGCGTCCTTGTTAACATTAAATAGAAATGGAAAACAATTCATCCTGGCAATTACCATCTCTCTACCATCAGTTTACTTCCTGTTCCTCCAACTTAACCACCTCCAGTTACCACCCTCCGACTTCCAACCTGCCTCCAGCCCCTCCTCAACAGGAAAAAAAAAATCTTTCAAAAGAGATGGGGCAGAAGGAAAAAGGATTAAAGAGAAAAGGAACAGTGTACCTTTAAAATAATGACTCATTTTATTTTTTCTTTTAATATGTAGTTATAAATATATTTTGTCAAAATATATGATCAATATGGTCAAAACATTTGCACGTAAAGTCATAAATAAGGTCAAGGTGAATGTTTAGGTTTTTTTTTCTTTTCTTTCTTTTTTTTTTTTTTTTAAGATAGAAGTCCAGCTATAAGGAAGCAGTCTGTGTAGTGTGTGGGTGAAAGGACAGGAACGTGTGTGTCCCCAAGGACTGCCTGATCTCAGCGACACCCACATCCCTCTACTACCATCTCCTGATAATTTTTCAGTACCACCTTGTCATACTCATCCAGGTAGAGCATGGAGATGGCACTCAGTTCGGTGGGAACACAACAGGCTTTGGGGATACTGGAGTTGACAGAGTTGACCAGGGTCTGCACAATGGCATGGTTGGTTGAGTTGAGGTGGTCGGCCAGTGGAAAGGGGCAGTCCCCGTGGCAGTAGAAGGCCTGGTAGCCTGGTGGGGCCACAATCCAGTCGTTCCAGCCCACATCGCTGAAGTCCACATAGAGCGAGTGGCGCCGGCAGTTCTTATTCTTCTTCCGGGCCCGCTGTGGATGATGCTTGGGGCTCCGCTTGGCCCTCTGGCGTCGGGTCAAGGCATGTCCACGGCCATCATGGCCAAAAGTGACCAGGAGGGGCCGGAGCTGGGCCCAATCCCCACTCCCTTGAGGTAACGATCGGCTAATCCTGACATGCTGGCCCTGGTGGGTCCGTGTCTGATGGAGGTGAGTCACCTCAATGGCCAGCCCGTAGTTCGGCTGCTTCTCCCGGGTCCAGCGAAGGACCGCAGGGCTCACATCAAAAGTTTCCCACCGTGTCACATTGTGGTGGACCAGTCTCGTGTCCAGTAGTCGTGTGATGAGGTGCCCACGCGCCACTTCTGCCGGGGGCTTCATAACCTCATAAATGTTTATTCGGTGGAAGCCCTGCTCCCAATCAGGGCCCTGGTTCACCTGCTCCCGGAAGAGTCGGAGCTCTGCAGAGGAGATCACCTCATTCTCTGGGATGCTACTGAGGTTAAAAAGGAAACGAAAAGCAGAGTTTTCGCTGGTCCCTGGGATGTTCTCCAAATATTCTAGGCACAGTCAAGGAGAAAAAAGAAAAAGGGAAAAGGAAAAAAAATAATAAAAGCACATTAACTTTTTTGAGAAATCTAAAAGTCAAGAAATAGCTTCGGTCAAGAAGCTTTGAGTGATGGGTGCTGAATTCTGCTTACATAGTGAAAGCCCATTTGGGGAAATAAGCATATCTTTTAATCTGAAGGAACAGATAAATGGGCAGCTAGCAAACCAGCAAAACTTAGCTAGCATTCAGCAAGCACCAAAGACAGAAAGTATCTCCCAACCTCCTTTATATGTCTAATAATTTCCATGTGTCAACTCCTTACTCCACCACCATCAGACTCCCCTTTTAAAGCTCTCTTGGCTTTGTGTACACAGTTTTCTTTACAAGTGGTTATAAAGAAAAAGGGGGGCCAAGAGAGCAGAGGCAGGAGGAAACATGCACACAAGTACCCTCTCCCTCTTCTTCCACTTTCGAGTATGTTACTAAACATTTCCCCAGCGATCTTGGAAACACAGAGCATGCCTTGTTGATCATGTTACAGAGGGGAAAATAAATTCCAACACAGTAATGATGTTGGTGGATTAATAACTCAGATTTACTTTGGAAAAGAAACATCCGCTAGGAAACATTCAGATCGGATTACAAGGCCCCTATTGAATAAACCTGACAAACACACAGCTGTAATATTAAATTCAGTGGGTGCTTTGAAAAAAACGGGCAGAAAACCTGGCAAAAAAGGCTTTGATATAGCAAAAACACACCACAGGGGCTAGCCCATGTCTGAGTGGTGTCATTCCCCTTCCCCCGAACCCCTCCCCTCTGTCTCCAAAAAATAAATTCAGCCACAGCTCTTGGAGGTAAGCAGCTCTGTTCTCCAGCGTCCAGGATTTGGGGCTTTGATGTAACCTGAACTCTTCTCCCCCAGGGCTTCCACGGCCCCACCAACCAGCCGTACTAGCCCTCCCCTGCCAGGGACTCTCTGCACGGACTGACCTTCGTGGTGGAAGCTCCTCACGGTGTTGGCCCTACTGGCCGGGCGCTCAGGGTATTCCAGACCGATGCTGTGGATCTGCTCTTCCTCCTCCTCCTCCCCAGACTGGAGCCGGTAAAGATCCCGCATGTAATCTGGGATGACGGCGCTCTTGCTAGGCTGCGGGCGGCGGCGCAGCCCGAACATCTGCAGAAGTGTAGCCTCGAAGTCCCGCAGGAGCTCATGGCTCTGCCCTGAGCGGCGTCCTCCCGCGTGGCCCTGAATCTCGGCGACTTTTTTCTTCCCCGTCTCAGGTATCAAACTAGCATGGCTCGAGCCTCCTAGCAGGACTTGGCATAATAAAACGACCATCAGCATTCGGTTACCAGGAATCATGGTGTCTCTGGGGAGGGGGAGGAGGTTGAAGGTTAAAGAATAAATAAACACCAATAACGAGAGAGAAACAGAGATGTCTCTGCATATGCATATAAGGCTAGTGATGGAGGGTCAAGATGTAAAACAGGTCAGAAAGATCAAGTTTGTGTCTTCTCCCTCACACACCCCCACCAGCACCAGCTGCAGCCATGCACGGCCTGAAAGTAGGAATTGCCCTGTAATTACTTGGTCTAACTTGTTTACAGTCAAATAACCCCAAATCAGATAGCCTCCATCCTGTTAATCTTTTTTTGTCCCAACTGCTATCTGAGCCATGATCTCAGCTTGGTTTCTTCAAGGATAAACAGTTAACATTGAGGGGGTAAAAAAGGGTGGGGGAGGGAGAACTAAAATGCCATCGCTCTCCACTTCAGACCTTCAGCCTCTCGCCCTCTTCCTCCACCCCCCTTCTTCCTCCGCCCTCGGAGCCCAACTTCCACAACTTCCAGCTGGTTCGGAGCAGGAGGGTGGGCGAAGACTCAGGGCGGCGGGGTCCAGAGGCTGAGACCAGAACGTGGTCTGGGAGCTGACCGAGTGAGTGGCTTGACGGTTTATTTTACTGTGGCTGATGAGTTTGAAATGCCCAGCAAAAAGCATCTGATCGCGCCCGCTCACTCACTCCCAGGAAAGCAGGGGGTGGGGGAGTGGGGATGGTTCCGAGAGAGACCTCTGTGAGTTTTGACAAGCAGCTGGGAACAAGCGCGGGGGCGCTGGGCGCTCCCCAGTTAAGTGTGTGTGTGTGTGTGTGTGTGTGTGTGTGTGTGTTCGCCCAGAAAGGACAACCCCGGGCTGCGGACCTTTCATCTCTTGAGCCCCCTCCTGCTCCCCTTTCTTGCAACGCACACCATCTGAGAGTGCGAGTGGGAACAAGCAGAGCTTTAAACAAAACCGGTACGCTCAGAGCCCAGCGGCTGCCCGGCCAAGAAGAAAGCGACAGCGCTGCCAGAAAGCGGAGTGTGAACTCTGGAAAAAAAAAAAAGGTCCGACGGGAGCGACCCGAGGCGAGCAGGGGTGGGGAGGGCAGAGTGAAATCCCAGGAAGGGGGGGGGGGAGGAAGAGGTGTCTACTCACTGACAGAAAACAAGGCATATAATAACAGTCCATGATTCTTGACAGCCAATCTTGAACAAACTTGCTGGAAAGGCTCAGAGGAGCTGCGGCAGCGCGTTGCTCTGGATGGCACTACGGAATGGCTCCTAAAATGAATATTTGAATATAATGAGACTCTGGCGCAGACTGGCTCTGTTTTTCTTCCAGCCCCTCTGAGTCACGTGAACGCAGAGGCCCCGCCCCGCGCACGGAGGAGCCCGCCCTTCCCGCGGCGGGCGGCGAAAGGGCGCGCGCGTCCTCCTCCCGCGGCCCCGCCCCCTCCAAGAGAGGCCAACCCCCGCGCGGGCCGCCGGAGCCGCCAGCCGTCCAGGAGGAGCTCCGCGCCGCACTCGGCGCAGCCCCCGGTCCTTCCCCGGGCGCGGTTCGCAGAGGTCGCGGTCCTCGCTTCTACCTGCGACGTTCGGTGCAGCGGCTCGGGCCCTCGCGCCAGCGGCCTGAAGCCGGAGGATCTGGGGCGCACCGTGGGGACTGCGCCTCCAGCGCGAACACGGCTCAAATGGGGCCGGGAGCGGGGGCGGCGGCGTCTCAGCAGCTCAAAGCCTCACCAACCCAGGGGCACTTAAAAAGGAAAGCGCTGAGGGACAGACAAACACGCGCGCGCGCGCTCCCCGCCACTTCCTCCCCGGGGTCTCGGCGAGGCCAAATATTGCTCTCAGCGACAGCCAGTCACCCCCTGGCGAACTCCTGCGAGGGCTCGGACTAGCCGGGCTGGCGCTCGAGCTCCCAGCCGAAAGCAGCCGCCCCTGTCACGCACCCGGCCGGAGGGGGAGGTGTTAGGCGGAGATCCGTGTGGGAAAGTGGGGAGGGAGCGGCCGCTCCATTTCGGAGAGAATCTCCGCACCGCGTCAGCCTCGGGGTCCACTCCGAGCAAAGCAAATCCCCAAAGAAAGCGGTCCTCGAGCCATTCAAGGCAGAGGGGCGGACTCAAAAGGAGACGTCGCCGCGGAAAGGGCGCATCACAAGTTTCGGGTCTTAATGTCGCTGAGGTTTTACAGCTCCCGACCCGGCGCAGAAAGGAAATCCCACCGCGTTCCCAGGAGTCGAGAAAACCGTGAACAGCTTTCGGCCTGCGCTCGACCTCTGTGTCTGCGTCTCTCGCTCTCTTTCTCCAGATTGTCTTATTTTTGAAACCACCACTCCTCCCCCGACCCCGCCACTTCCTCCCCCCACCCCCTTCCTCCTTTGCACCAGCTGCAGAGTCGCAGCAAATATTTCTTCAAGAATCTTAACCAATCCACAGCTCAAGGAATTACCGGGATGTCCTGACTCTAAGGGAAGATGCTGCGTGCGTGGGTCGTTCTGCACGGGGGCCTTCACAAAAACCTAACCCGCGCGACTCTGCCTCGGCCCCAGCCCGCCGCGGGGTCCCGAACCCCAGACTCCTGCTCCCAAGGCCACTGCACCCGCCCTCCCTTCCGAGGCTCTTTCAAGTTCCAGCCTCGGGTCTCTTCAGAGATCCAGGGCTCAGGTTCCCCGCCTCTCGCCCTCACAAATTTGGTTTTCTTCTTGGCACGCGCGGGAAGCGTTTGAGGAAGAGTAAAGAATCAAGCGCTTAGCTCTCCCTCGGATACCCGGCTGCCCAGCGCCGCCCCACACCGCCGGCCGGGGAGTGGAGGCCGAGGGCGCCCCTGCGCGACCGTCGGCGCCGCGAGACAGCCGCGCCGTTCCGTGAGCCGCTCTACGGTTTTCCCGCTCCCGCGCCACCGCTGGGACTGACTGCGAAGGGGCTGGGAGAGCAAAGAGGGGTTGGTGGGTTGGTTGGTTGGTTGGTTGGTTTTCAGACGCCTGGAACCCTAGATGTGCCCGGTGGGAAGCGCTGTAGAAGTGGGAAAAGCAGATGGAGAAGAGCCAGTCCCCGCGGGGCGAAGGGCCCGTGGAAGGGGCGGGCGCCCAGGATCTCACTCTGCCCCTAGGAATCTCCCCGGGCGGCGGCGGGAGCGCGCAGGACTCCCCGGGTAGTGTTTCAATTTTGGATTTCGTAGGATTCGTCTCTAATCACGCAATTACCCCCTTCCCCATTTTTTCTTTGATTAAAAAAGACAAAAGCCCAAAAGGACGTCCGTCTCCAGAACTGTTTCTGGGGGGAAGAGGGTGCCAGGGACGAACTCGTGGCGTTGTCCTTTACTTCCCCGCCAGAGACTTCTCCCGACGCCGAAGTTTGCCCAGAGGTGGCCTCGGTTTACCAAGTCTATGTTTTGGGGCGGGGGGGGGGCGGTTAACGTCTCACAAAGCTTTCAGCCCACAAACTGCGCTCCTCACAGTCCATCCACCTAAGCGGTGCGCAGCAAGCGGTTGAGGCCTTCGGCCCAGCTCTGGCGGGGAAGGGTCCGCAGGGACCCGGGAATTCCCGGACCTTTGACGGTTGGCTCTGGGTTGGGAGGACCAGTATAAGCCTCGGTGCGCAGGGCGTCTCGCCAGCGACTCCCTATGGGCCACGACACCGCAGGAAGACGCGTGCTCGCAGCGCCAGGCATCCCGACCATTGACCCTACAGACCCTACGCCAGGAAATGATAGGGGAGAGCCTCCTTGGATGCTGCAAGTTCCAGAAAACAGCTTGTGGATAAGGCCCGTCGTGCAGCCTCAGTTCGCGTGCTCTCAGGGGCTCCCGCCGGCTGGGGACCGGGTCGGGTGACACTCGCCTCGACGCAGCCCGCAGCCCCTAGGGCGGCGCGTAGGCTCCGGAGGTAGCAGGACCGCGCTCCCGGCAGCAGAACCAGCCCTGGTTAGGTGTTCTTCCTCCACCTCGCGATCCCTCGGCCCCCTCGTACTGTCGGGACTTCGGAGCTACAGTCCTTTCTGTCTCGGACCTTCCCGTCCGGGGGTCGCGAACACCAGAGCCCCCGCAACGCGTTCCGCTCAAGACCTCGCAGTCTTTCCCAGCGACCCCCAACTAAAGGCTCCTCTTCTTCCCATCTCTTCTGCCCGGAACCTACCAAAGGTGAAAATCGCCCGCGGCCGCCGGACGGAGAAAGTGGCCTCGGTAGAGGCAGTAGCAGCTGCGGAGGTGTCCTTCAGCGCCAGCATCCCTACCTCTAGCACCACCGTTGGGGGAAAATAGGCCACCTTGAGTGGGGCCAGAGGCCACCTTGAGTGGGGCCAGAGGCTGAGCACCCCCACTGTTCCCCCCACGGATGCTCCCCGGCCCCCTCTGCCCGGCAACCCTCGCCAGGTAGCCTTGCTCACCATAGGTCCCTGCAGTAACGGGCTCGCCAGCAGCAGCTCCTGGGGACCTCTGAACGGCTGCAGTGAACCTGGGCAAGGGCCGAGGACTGGGGTGCTGCAGGCTCGAGACGGCGCGGATGGGAATCCCATCAGGGAGAGAGGCGAGATACTCAGCCCCGAGCAGCGTCTCAGGCTCCCGTCCCTCCGCTCGGATGCCACACTCACCTAGCTTCCGGGCAGGGCTCCGCTCTCCTTCCCTCCCTCCCTCCTCCTCTGCCCTCGTGCATCTTCTCCTTCCCCCCTCTTTCCCTCGCTCTTTCTTTCTTTCCTTCCTCCTCCTCGTCCCCGGCAGCCCCTCCTTTCTTCCCTCCGCCCTCGCTCGCCTCCGTTCTGGGATGGGAGCCCCGCCCACATCCTCCCATCCAGCCGCCGGGCCTCGCCTCGCAGGCCAGGGTCCCGGAAGCCCTGGCTGCGCCTGAGTCTGCAGCTGCTGCCCTGGCCGGGACGACGCTGCTTCCAGCTCGGGGAAGCGGCCGGGGCTCACCTGGGGACCACGTGCAGAGGTACTAGAAAGCATGCACCGACTAGTCGCCGTACCTTCCAAAAATACCCATGGGAGTCTGGGCTTCCCCGAGTTTAGAGTAACTGCTGCCCAAACTGATGATTAAAACACTGAGTAATCACCATTTACCCCAAGTAATTAGAGATAATGAAACACCTCTAAAATCAGGTTATGGAAAAAGGAGCTGTTGGATTGCTTTAAAGAGTGGCCTTCCATAAACTGTTAAAGGATTTCCAAACAGTGAGAAACAGGCTGTGCGCAGAACTGTGTGCTCTAAGAGGTACTTCTTTGGCTATCGAAAGGTGACTTTCCTTCCAAAACATTGTTTTCAATGCTTCTTTTGGAAAGCCTTGGCGATGACCCTCAGAAATATGGCCCCAACAAACAGTTGAGTTTTCCCCTCCCACCCCAGGCCTAACACTTTTGAGGACAGTGGTGGCATGGAGACAGGCTGGGGCCATGTTTTTACAGTTAGAAAAGCCTGCTTATTATCACTCAGAAACCCTCTTAAGAACCACCACAGAGGTCATTTTTGTTGTTATTGTTGTTTATTTGTGGCACACCTGGGAATACTTAAACTCAGCAAACTGACCTTCTCAGGAGGTAACCAACCACTAAAGCAGCAACCTTTTTGGCCACAGGGAGACAAGAAAAGACACCCTTTGTTCTGTTTTTAAAGGAAGAAAAGGGTGAGGCGTTGGCCCTTTCTTACACGAAAGTGCTAGTAATCATATTAACAGGGAGGTGGAATGTGTGCTTAAAACCTTCCCAAACAGGAGTTAATTTCACACGGTGTCTCTGATGCAGCAGTGCGGGAGCTATCAGCATCATCTCCCTGGTTTACAAACACAGAAGGGGAAGAACAACCAGGTTAAAGGATCTTGCCCAGAGCCCTGAAGTAAATCACAGGCTCTGCTTTGGACTTCTGAGCTAATACTGCAGGGCGGGGCTGAGGGTCACAGCCCTGAGCTCAGGGTAGACCAGGGAGTGCTGGAGGACTGTGCCTTTTCTGTTCGGATTTCTTACCCTGGGATAGCTACTACTCTTCACTGTCCCAGCAAAACATGTAGGTCTTTACTTAAACAGGTATCCGTCCTAGGTACCTCACCTACAAAGACTTTTACATTAACACACCTTCAATATTTAGAAAACAGGAACTACCTCCTATGTGGAACACAGATCACCAAAGTCTGGAATTAGATGAAATGGGGGGGGGGGGGAACACAACTGTGAGAGCAGGGCCAAGGCATCCTGCCATCTTTTCCAGGTTAGGCCTGTGAGGTCTTTTAGTTTAATAATGCCTCAGACAACAGAAACAAACTGTACGGCTTTGAGCATGTTCTTTAATTCCTATGGGCCTTGGTTTTCTCAGCAGCAGAAGGAATGGATTAGGACAGTTTCCATACCCCTTTTCAATTTAAAAATGATTTCATTTTTTAATTGAAATTCATTAAACACCTATCTTCTTTCATTTTAAATCACACCTGAGCTCACCTCTTCTAGAAACCTCTGATTAAACAGGGCAGGGCAATACCACCACCCTGAAAGGATGACTGACAGGATACTTCCAGCTTCCAACATAGTCAGAATTACATCAACTTTTTAAAAAAATTTTATTTTATTTATATGAGAGAGCGAGAGCACACAAGGCGAGGGGTGGGGGCTGTAGAGTGAGAGGGAGAGAGAGTCTCAAGCAGACTCGGTCTGCACTGAGCACAGAGCCCTATGCTGACTTCTATCTCCAGACCCTGAGATCACGACCTGAGCCAAAACCAAGAGTCAGAAGCTTAACCAACTGCGCCAACTAGGCACCCCCAGAATTACATCAATTACTACTAATAATGAAACAAATTAAAATTCCATTAAGTAGTTACCTAATGTCCATCCTGGAGCATTAGGCAGTGTGCTCCTTCCACACACTGCCTAGAATAAGGACAGATTAAGTGTTCACTGAGCCCCCTAAAACAATCAGTATTGTTTTAATCATTAACAAAATGTTCTTCTTAATATTTAAACTCAAAAACAACAGTGATATGCTGTGTTTAAAAGCAGGGCTTTATTTTAAGGCACAAGATAATAGGTCGGTTTTTTTTTTAATCCAAATCCTTTTGGATAATTGCTATTATCTCATTTTGCTGAAGCCTAAATAATAAAGTAGCCATTGGCCCACCCATGAGTGTGTGAAACTCATAGTCCAGGAGTTTCTAATTAAGCTACCTGACATACCTTGTTTAGACCCCGATATGAATCTTTAGATGTGTGGTGAAAGAACTCAGCTTCAGTTCTCTTTGGACAGCTTTATTTCTAGCCCACATTGTACAAACCATCTATTATCACCTCCTTTTACTCACTCCTCTTTTCCTTTTTGCTTCCAATCTCTCATGGAAAAAGAAGAAATTACTTGCTTTAGAGAACTAAATCCATCACAACCCAGCTATCAGAGCTGGTGAGGGAAATCAGTCCCTACCTCAAGCTTCTTGTGAATCCTGGTTTTTTATAGAATATAATATAGCTGGACCAAATGAAGCTGTGCCCTTAAATCATTTAGATTAGGAGGAAACATCTATTGTAATTCAAGAGTTAACTATTGCTCTTCTGCTGCTACTGGTGGTAAATGAAAGGGTTTGTTTGGGTTTTTCCTGGGAAGCTTCAAGAAAGAGTAGCTGGACAGAAAACCCTTAGGACAGCCTTTCTTAAGGTATGTTCTGAGGAGCATAAGCTTCAGAACAAGGCTGGATACTGAGAAATGCAGATTGCTCAGCCCTGCCTACCTGAGATCTATGCATTTCACAAGGTTTCCTCAAGATTTTGAGCACACTAAAGCTTGAGAACTACAGTTTCAAAAGTTATTTCACTTTTATTTTCAAGGCTGATGGATACCATTAAAAGGCTGATACCTAGACATTAGTAAACAGGCAAGGAATATGCTTGGCGTGTGCTTTATAAGCTGTTAAATATAGTAATTATAGTATTACTATGCCCAGAACACTCCAAATAGGTCTTTGCAAATGAAAAGATTTCTAATCCTATAGGTGTAGTAGTTCCTATTTCTAGGCCCTTGATTAAGAGCCACATCAAGTTGGGGCGCCTGGGTGGCCCAGTGGGTTAAAGCCTCTGCCTTTGACTCTGGTCGTGATCCCAGGGTCCTGGGATGGATCCCCGTATAGGGCTCTCTGCTCCGCGGGAAGCCTGCTTCCTCCTCTCTCTCTGCCTGCCTCTCTGCCTACTTGTGATCTCTGTCTGTCAAATAAATAAATAAAAATCTTAAAAAAAAAAAAAAGTTTGAAGAACCACATCAAGTTATCAAATGTTCTTTGTCAATTAAGTGTCTGTTGAAGATCTGGAGATATATTTTGAATGAATCCCCAGCATCCTTGCTGACTTTTAAGAAACATTAAGGTAAATAAATTGGAAATGGAATTACAAGGGATCTCTGAATCTGGCCAGGACCATTCATTTTGCTCTAATTTATACTTACCATTTGTTACATATTTGCTGTCTGGTCCTCACAACAACTGTCATAAAAATCCTTGTTCTATAGATGAGAATCAAATTTAGAGGAATCATACAAGTTTCTCAAGGTCACAGAGCTAGTAGGTCGGGGATCCAAAATTCAGCCCAGGTCAGTTTGCCTCCACCTCCAAATGCCATTAAGTGGGCTTGTAGAGGGATGGAGGGACCATGCCACCCCAACTCCCCCACCCCTAACATCCCCCACCCCTGCTCCAAGGACAGAGCTTCTGAGTAGACAAGGCTTGCTCTGGGGGCTTTCCCAAGACCAAGGCAGCAGCTGCTGCTCTATCCTTACAGCACGTGGTGACAGAGAATGTTAGGATATGTTCCCAGTGCTCAGAATACAGAACAAAATCAAGACCCAAAATCTTACCTCATCGGGATTCTTATTACATAGCCCACCTTAAAGAAGTTCCTGTGAACTTCCCCAGGGGTAAAAGTTGTGATCTTGAGAAAGAAGCTCCTTACCTCTGCTGGGTCTCAATTTCCTCAGTGTAAAATATGAGCACTGACCAAGTTCCTCACGGGTGTCAATGAAGATGAAGACGAAGATGAAGATGAAGATATAAATGTAAAGAGAAAGAAATAACAATATCCACTAGCTAAAATCATGGTCAAAAGGTTTAACCCCCAGAGTCCTGGTTTGCTCTCATTTATAATCTGAGAATAACAATTTCTATTTCATAACATTCTTACAAGAATTAAGGGAGTTAATATAATAAAACGGCAGACATAAAGTGTTCCGCAATATTAGCTATTATTTTTCTTCGCAAAGGTAATGATTACATGAGCAAAGTAGGTAAAAAGTCACTCTGGCACTGAATTTTATTTATTTATTTATTTATGATAAACTTTTTAAAGGAAGGGGTTACAGCTCACATTTATTTTATAATCATTGGGGCTGCACGTGTCTTACATATTGATTGGATAAAGGCTGTTTATGTGAATCAGCACACACGGAGTTAACATTCATTATTTGTCTATATAAATCTGACCCATGAGCAAATCTCTGCTAAGATGACTAGTGTCAAAGTGGACAGGCATTAACTCCTGAGAACAAAAAAATACTAGACTAGATGAAATATTTTCCATCTCTGATTTTTCCCATCTCTAACATCTCTGACTTTTAACAATTTTTCTTTATAATATAAATCATTGACTCTCTACTTTCTGGAATACAGTTCTTTAAAAAAAAAAAAATCCTCAAAACAGACCATCAAAAATGGACAGAGAATTCTAATCAAGATCCCAGAGAGATCAGACAGATGAAAAGACTGCTTTTATGTCTTAACATGTTTAACATGTGGATGGCAGACAGAGCATGAATATTGAAATTCCTCCCTTTCCAAAGAGGATGGCATTGGCATATAATGAAGAATATTTGGCTTCTCCCTGTTTTAAGCTTCCTCTGCTAAAAAGTAGTCAACTGTACCCCCTTGCTTCTATGGCAGGGATGCTGCTTGGAAAAAAACTATCCTGAATTATGTAGAGAAGTCAAAACTTTGGAATATCTTCAATCCCAGCATATATTTCTCCCTGTGGCACATTCAGAGTGTGACCTGGATAAAAATGCAGTGTCACTATGGGATGCGTTTTGGAAGCAGGAACATCAGGCTGTACCAAATGAGTTGTTATGGTCTCCAAACCGGAAGTCAATTGGGCAATACCATCTAACCACCTAAACAGCTCAGTTCAAGCTAACAGCTTTCTAGCCTTTTGCAAGGACAGTTTTTGTCCAAAGGGGTATGTGATCCAAGAAATTTTTGTTATACAAATAAAATTTGGGTGTGTTTACAAATAGTCTAAATATTTCATGGTACTGGGGAAGGGGGAGGGGAAATCCTTTTCCCCAATGTCTTCCTCAAGAATAAATGTCTATTATTTGTAATCCCTTCAGGGTTTATGTATAGATGGATTCAACATTCAAAAATGCTTGTTGATGTTCACTTTGTGAAAATTCATCAAGTTGTATACATGAGATTTGTGTGCTTTTCTGTGCGTGTTGTATTTCAATAAAAGTTTGGTAAAAATATGCTTTTGAAATTATTCCTTAGGGTTATTTGCTTCTGAAGCCCACCAGAAAGAGACGATGTTTCTAGCCACCTCAGTGACCAGAGGGATGTACAGGGAGTTGCACAGGGTGAAGCTAAGGGAAGCAAACTGGGCACAGCACCAAGGAAACAGACCTGGGGCTTCAGGGAATCCGCTCTGGGGTCTCCAGAAGATGAGCAGTTGCAGCAACCAAGGCGGGGCCTTTGGGGCGCAGTGCAGCCCAAGGTAAGAGGGTAAGACGCCTGATGCACCATCCTGCACGCCTCTCTAGCCCAGGAGGGCCAGAACCTCTGGGCCCGAAATAAGGTTCCCGGAGGCATCTGCATTTTGGACTCCTCTCTTCCCCTCCTTTGCTTCTCTGGCTGAGAGGCTTGGAGAGGGCATTACAAAGTGTCAGTCTTTAGGGGGAAAGGCGAGGACACCGGATATGTATTTCTGAGGACAGAAATGCCCTAAGCTCAAAGAGAAGGTTAAGAGCTTCAGAGAAAGAAATGCGCGCCATCTCCACATTCTGGGAACCTTGGGCTTGGCAACTGGGCTGCGGACGGGCTGGGGACATGAGAGCAAGAGAGAAAACGGGGCTCCGAAGGAACGCCTCCTCTCTCCATGCCTCCCCGAGTCCCAGCTGGGACGCAGAAATGGCTCTTAGGTGCACGTGACCTTGCGTCCCCAGGGCCAGCTCCGAGACCACGTGAGCTCGGGTAAAGAAAGCGTGAGGTGAGAGGCTGCGGGAAGGGGGCCGACCTGCGTTGGGGAGAGCGGAGACGCACCTAGCTCTCCCCTCCGCCTGCGGATGCAGGAGGAGGTGAGGACGCCTGGCAATTCTCTGGCACACTGTCCCTTCGCGACTGCATGTGCGCAGCAGGCCGGGGACTCGGGCCTCGCCGACCGCACCGCGTCCTATCGGGTCACACGGGGCCGTGGGCTTCCCCGAGATTCCCCCTGAGAAACTTCCGCTCGCGTCCCCCGATGTCCGAGAGCCCGGGCGGAGGCTCGGGAGGCTGCGGCGCCCGCTCCTCGGACACATTCTCTCGCGTCCCGGCGGCGCCGCCCGCGTGAGCGGCCTCGGGTGTCAGCGCAGGCCGGAGGGACGCCACCCCGCGCACCTCCCGCGGTCGCAGCGCCGCAGCCTCCTGCCGCGCCCCAACCTCCGGCTCTGGCCCTCCTCGCTCTGCGGCTGCACCTGCCTACCTGCGAGAGCTCGTCCCGCTCTCAGACTCGCTTTGCAGGATCTGTGCCCCAGATGGCTAATCTGACCCCCACGTGAATCCACAGCGAGCGCCCGGGCCACCCGGGCGGGCCACCCGCATAGGATTGCCTTGCGACCCCGAGAGTGGCTCCTCAGACATGGAGTGTTCCCACTGCTTTCTTCATCCACCTCGACTTGGAAACACCGGACTCTTTCTGGGGAGAAGGGGGGATGGAAGTAAGGGAGGGAGGGAGGGAGGGAAGGAGGAAGAGTTGTAATGTGGTTCCTGCAACAGTCTGCCCCTGCTCCCAGCATCAGCCACCCCTCCTCCAACAAGCCCCAGATATGTTGGGGCACAGGGTACTGGAGTCCTGCTTCTACTCCCAGAAAATTAAGTTTGGCTAGTATTTGTTAAGCTCGCGTCCTTACCTAAACACCCCCTCCCCTACCAGTTCCATCTTTTGATAGGTTGTCCAAGGCCAGAGTCTGGTTTTCCTCATCAAGTAAGGAGAAGAGGGAGCTTCCTCAGGTGCCTGGGCTCCTGGGATCTGCGGTGTCTACTTGCCAAGCCTTGCTGTGATACCTGCAAGTTTAGGTCACCTCAGAGAGTGAGATTAGTAAGGCTAGAAAGGAAGACCAGGGACCTGGCACGGAGAAGGCCAGCAAGAGGTATAAAGTTGCTGGAAAAACTTCAGATGGTCTCTGGTGGGGCAGGGGACCATTGCCAAACAACCTGGGGTGCCCTACCCTTTCCTCAAGAGGTAAAAATGCAACATGACAAGAAGACTCCTTATTCAGTACATGGGAATGTCAGGCTGGATTTTGAAGAATTTGCTTCAAAATTCTGATACTCGTTCTGAAAATCTTTTTGTGTCTCCATCACTTCCTAAGTGTGTTAGGGTGTCGGCTGCGGGTAACAGGTCAATATGATTTCAGTTTGCACCTGTGCTGTGCCACTCTTGCATCTGATTAATTCTTTAGCTGGACTCTGAGAAGGTTGGATAGTATGGTTTTATGTCCCCAGCTTTAGACAGAACTAAAAAACAACGAAACAAAATAGAAACTGGAGGATTGAAAAACAAAAGTTTTTAAGGTGAATATTAAAGTGAGTGCAGGCTTTCCTTCTTGTATATAAATAAAAGGCTAATCCCTTTAAATTAGATATTCTTAAACCTGCTAAGTGGCATCATTAAGGATCTCTAGAGGGATTTTAGGGGATCTGTGAAAACCACAAAATTTATGCATACAATTATGGAAGTAGATGTAAAAAGTGCAGGTATGGGGTATAATTTTATCAAATTTTCAAAGGGATTTGGACTCAGGAATGGTTAAAAACCTGTAGAATATACTGCATCCAAATCCGTTTCTTAACTAGGAGAATGTCTCTAAGCTGTACACACAGAAGCCTTGACTCAGTGGTACATAGCTTTCACACTCCAGAGCAATTTTTTTTTTTTTTTTGAGACTTTGAGAGAAGGGGAGGGGGGAGAGAATTGAGCCCCCAACAGGAGCAGGCGGAGTAGCAGAGGAAGAGGGTGATTGTGTCCAGGAGACTCCTCACTGAGCACGAATCCCAAAGTTGATCTCCATCCCAAGACCCTGAGATCCTCACCTGAGGCAAAATCAAGAGTCGGAGCCACCCAGGTGCCCCCAGAGCAAAATGTTAATGCTCCACTGAGACAACTGGTAATGTCTCTCAGTTTAGAGCCAACACCTATAGAGGGAAGGAGCCTGGCAGAAGTGCAGAAATGTGACTTGGAAACCAGGTTCCTGCTCTGCCCCAGGTTAGCTGTACCCACCACCTAGCCCCCCAAGACTCTCTGAGATTTTTAGTTTGTAGATCAAACGCTGCAGTATATGTGAAGCTAATTCACAGATCACAAAACATATGGCTGGTGGCATTTATTTATGGAAATAAGTGCTGATAGGTTTCCACACTCATCCACATGATGAACAATTATGTAAATAATTATAATTAGGTGAATATTTGCATATTTTTTCCAACAGTATATTTATGTAGAAAATCAGCATACTTTGGATTCCTGACCATTGTTAGGTACCTTCATGTTTCATTATCTCATTTAATCCTTGGACCGATTTATGGCTTGTATACTATAGTTATCCCCTCCTCCCTCCCTCCCGCCTCCCTTTTAACATTTGAAGAAAGACCAAGAGAGGTTAAGTCAATTGCCCAAGGCCACCCAGCTAACTCCAGACTTCAACTTCAGATGAGATCTCTCTCTGCTTTAGAGAAGGGATACTAGGGAAAAAAAAGAAAATTTTATTCAGATTTAAGTAAATTTAGTTCTTATGGTACCTGTAAATTTTGTGCAAAAATACAAGAGTTTGAATTAGAGCAGCCACATTTGGGATGTTCGATGTTCTCACATACTCTTTGCTGGAAAATGGTCTTTAACCCATTTGCTTCCTTTTCATTTCCTCCACATTTCGGGCTCACCAGCAAATTAACAGAAATTGATACACTCAGTTCCTTTTTAGTGGCACCTATGCCTTAGAAGGAAAAGAAGACCTTTGCCCTCCACTCCCCAAACCCACTGGAAACCTCTGTAGGAAGCACTATCATCTTCAGCCTCTGACAAATGGCAACACTGAGACCCTCCTCCACATGGTTCAGTGTCTCACCTGAGAAGAGACACATCTTTTTGTGTCTATCCCATCAAGTCACGGAGCTGATGAAAATGGGATGGATTTGGTGTGCCGCTCCCTGAGTTACAGGTGTGTTAAAAGAACTGCTACAAGCTCTGGTCCACTTTATGTTAAATACTCTCTTCTGCCTTTAGCATTTGTATATGGGTTTGTTCAACAGATAGTTCTCCGACTTTATTTCTCTTCAGCATAAAATCCATGATACCAAACTCTATACTACGTAAGTTTGAGGAAGCTCCAGAGAGCAGGCAGACATCTGTTCTTGATCTTTAATTATGTTTTAATTATAGTTTGAGAACCAGTATCACAGAAAATGAGTTGCTGGAGGCCAGGGCCCAAAAGCAAAAACAAAAAAAATATGGATAATAGCAGGCACTTTGCTAAAAAAAATTATGAATTATGGTATGTTTCTGTAACGGCCTCAGGTTGCTGGGAGGGGGAAATAATTGATGGAAACATCTTCTCAGTAGTATTTTGGTACTTGGACTTAAACCAGGGGGAAATGACGAAACGGTTTTTAAAAGTGCAGTAGTCGGTGTAGCTATGCTTTTTAAAACACAGACTTGAAGTCAGATAGCCTGGTTTTAGGTATAGCTACACCAGTTCATACTATACGTAAAAATGTGGATATGTGACTTCATTTCTGGAAGCTGCCATATCTTCATAAGTTATATGGACTGGATGATCTCTAAACTGTCAGTGTCAAAGCTTTTTCTGTAAAGGACCAAAGAACTTATTATTTAGGCTTTGAGGGCCACACACTGCCTCTGTCATTATTCCTTCCCCACCTCCCCCTATCTGGCCCCCATTCCCTCCTCCTCCTCCTTCCTTTCCCTTCTTCTCTTCCTCTTTCTCCTCCTCCTACAATTGTTTACAGATGTACAAACCATTCGTATTCCTTTGTTAGGGCTGGTTTGCCAAAGCACGACAAACTGTGTGGCTTAAGCAGAAAATGTATCATCTTGCAGTTCTGGAGGCTAGCGGTGGGGATCATGGTGTCAGCAGGGTCAGTTCCTTCTGGGGGCTGTGAGGAAGACTCTTCCACGGTAATCTGTGGTGATCTTCGGTTTGTAGAACCTCACCCAACCTCTACCTTTATGTTCACATGGCGTTCTTCCTGGGTGTCTGTGTCCAAATTTCTCCTCTTTGTAAGGACAGCAGCCCTATTGAGCAAGGGGCCCATCTTTCTCCAGTATGACTGCCTCTGAACTAATTACATCTGCAGTGATGACCCCATTTCCAAATTAAGGTCACATTCTGAGATGATGGGGATTAGGTTTCAACATATGAATTTTAGAGAGACACAATTCAATTCATAAGCTCATTCTTAGCTCATAGCCCATACAAACATAGGTTGCAAGCTATAGTCGGCTGACTCCTTTAGTAAGACCTCTGTTTATTCTAAAATCCCATAATTCTCTATTCTTCATGGCTTTATATCACAAATTTCTCATCTTGTCCTCCTGGATTTTACAGTCTAGTAGGAAAGGCAGACCACCAACAAAGTAAATATGAACAATTCATAGCATGTTAGATGGAACTAGGTACTAAGATTAAAAATAGAGTGGGAAAGAGAGATAACAATGAGGTTGACTTTTAACACAGCAGTCCTGGAAGGCTACACAGAAAAGGTAGTATTTGAGTAGAGACCTGAGAGAGATGAGGGACCCAGCCACGTGGATGTTGGGGAAACGGCTCTGTCAAAAGGCAGAGCAGTGTGAACTCTGAGGTGGAAGTGGGCCTGGTGTGTTCAGGAAATAGCGAAGAGGAAGAGGCATGTATGTTTGAGTGGAGTGAGCCAAGGAGGGAGGGACTGGATATTAGGATGAGGTCAGAGAGGCAGAGGAGGTGAGAGACTGGATGGTGTATGGTCTTGTAACCCACCATAAGAACCAATGTTGGGACTAGGTTGAGGCAAAGGAGGAACCCAGGGCTCCCTATTTAAGGAGGCACTCCTTCTCAAGATGGTGTAAGTGCTGGGTGGGCCCCTGAGAGTGAGCACCTCCTTAAATGCTGTGTTGTAGGTGCCTCCCTCCCCTCACCTAGTTCCAGCCCTAGAAAAGGTTTTGGCTTTAATTACAAGTGACCCAGGAAGCCTCTGGAAGGTTTTCAGCAGAGAAGCAGTGTGATCAACATTCTCTGGCTGCCGTGTTTAGGGCAAGGATAGAATAAAGGGGGCCAACTGGAAGACTACTGAAATAATTTCCAGAGTAAAATGGTGAAAGGGTCTGTACCTGGTAACCTGCCAAGGATTGCCCCCCGCCTCCCCCATAGAGTTATCAGGCACAAAACTAGTAAACCTTGGGTTGTCTTTTCTTTTTGTTCTCACTCAACGTTTTTTGGAGATTACCTACTTCTAGACTGTATGTCAGGTGCTGGGGTTCTAATAATAAACAAGAAATGGTCACTGCCTCAAAAAGTTAAGTTTTTTCCTTCTTTACTTCTTTCCTTCTTTCCCTCCCTCTTTCCTTCTTTAAGTATTTTGAAATTTAAAACAAAAACAAAAACCCTTCCTCAAAGCTGATCTTTAAGGAAATTTGCCACACATGCTGAGGGTTTCTGGTCCAGACACTCCATTCCTGTTCCATTTGGAGTCGTATATAGATGGTGGTGAGCATTGAGGAAGGACTTAGGATATCAGTCATGATTTATTATGATTTCTCATGGGAATACTACATCTCCCTTTCAGTTGTAAGACCAGGGAACTTTTAGGTCCAGAAGGTTTGCTATCCTCATGCTCAACCTTTCATTTTATAAATGCAGAGATGGAGGCCCAGAGAGATAACCCCCAATTACCTACTTAGTGGTAGAGCATGGTAGACTGTATTTTTCAAAGCTAGCTACAACAATGTCTTCCATCTCACATGCTCTTGAATATGACATCGACACTCTTCCCGTGGCAAGATGGTAATTTTCTATGGCTGCTACAACAAATTACTGCAAACTTAATGGCTTACAACAGCACAAATCTATTATCTTACATTTCCAGAGATCAGAATTCCAAAATGGATCTTACTAGGCTAAAACCAAGGTCATAGTAGGGCTGTGTTCTTTCTGGAGACTCTAGAGAAAGCCTGTTGCCTTGCCCTTTCCAGCTTCTAGAGGCTGTTGGCATTCTTTGACGCCTGGCCAGCATCCCTCTATCCTCTGCTTCCACTTCATATTTCTTTCTTTGACTCTGACCTTCCAGCCTCCCTGTTATAAGGACACTTGTAATTACACTGGGCCCACCCAGAGAATCCAGGATCAGCTGGTAGCCAGCATCACGCACCACCCATGTGAACCAAGATGCCTCCAGGTGATCCTAGTCCCCCAGCTGTTTCATTACCCCCAGCTTTCAAATATTCCCACCTGAGGCCCTAGACATACCCTCATTATGTCCTATTCAAATTCTTGATCCATAGAAGATGTGAGCAAGAAATAACATAATTGTTGTTTTAAGTTAGTGAGTTTGGGGCTGAGTTGGTATACAGCCATGTATACCATGTATACCATCTTCATCTTCAGAGAACATTTTTTAATCTGTGGGGAAAATGTCCAGAAAGCATCTCTCAGGAGTGGAGTTAGGAGGCTGGTGCCCTAGTCATGGTAAGAGCTGGTTAAGACCCTGAACCCTGGGCATGGCACTGAGAAGGAAGAAACATTAGAATCTGAGAACTTTCCTGAGGATTTGTTGACAAGAACTTCCAGATGAGGGATATGCAGAAAGAGAGGTGAGGGTAAGGAAGCTTCTGTTGTTTCCAGCCATTAATTTCCTCTAAGAGGAAAGTCAGGCTTGCGGAGCCTTTATAGGACATAAATTCAGTGTCTTGTCAGAGTTTCCAAATTGGGGAAGCAGAATGCTTCCATGTGTCACCAAACCTCAAGTTCCACAAGGACAGAGGCTTTGTTTTGGGACCTCACTCTATGTGTCACTTCACATGGTTGTTTGATTTGTACACTTTAGTATCCTTTGTAATAAACTGGTAAACAAGTGAGTAAAAACAAAAACAAAAACAAAAAAAGCAGTGTCTGGTCATCAGTGAGGCCGATCTATGCTTTAGAAAGCATTTTTGCCATTAAGTAATACTTGGTTCTCAATGACAGAACATTTAAAGGACCTATGAGGGTCACCTTAAGAGGTACTACTGTGCATGTAGGCAGGAAAGTGGAATTCCTAGCATCCACCCCTGGGAGCATATCTGACCTTCGGCACAATTTCTCACGGACATTGCAGCTTTGCATAGACTTGTTGCCTTTGTTCATCACAGAAGGTTGGGTAGAACAAGGGGTGGTGTCACCGTTTTGCTCCTTAGAAAACATTCAGAAATGGCAGGATCCCACTCCTTCCCAGTGTGTGCTATCTCTCCAACAGTTTCTCATTTCTCAGGGAAAAGGCAAGCACTTGTACTTTCATTATGTGGTGAGTCTCAAGGCATTTTCATGTGGACCTCAGAGATATAAGCAAACAAGAATTTGCTACCATGAGCCTGTTCTGGTCTTTTTCTATACTGGGTCACTTTCACAATGGGCTATGAAGTTTGTTTCCACATAATTATAAATATAGTGTTTCCTGCTCTATTTGGGAAACTCAAATCATAGCCATGGAATTCTCCATTTTTGTCTCTGTCCACTACTCCACCACCAATCCCTCCTCACTCTGGCCCACAAAAGCTGCTCTAGGAGTTTACCTGAGTCACAGACGACTTCTTTCTACTTTTTATTTTGTTGCCCATGTGAGGATAAGTGCTGCGCTATGACTTCCCAGAAAGTTAGGAAAGCTGTGACAAAGACACCTGGAACATATGCAGCTGGTTGAGAAAAAAAAAAAAAAAAAAAAAGATTTTACTTATTGTGGTCTCAAATGGGAGATACATAACACAATAGATATATCAATACTCCAATTTAGTTTTATTAAATAACATTTTTTCCTGCTTGAAAACTAATTCAATTTTATTATAAATATTTTAGAAAGAGTATGAAAGGCACTGAGAAAAAACAAAATCCCCTTGTGAACTTTTGCCCCAGAGAAAACTACTGTTAACAGTTTGATGAAAATAGTTTGGGGACACTTTTTTGTTTTTTCATAAATATACACTTAAAAACATTTTGAATATAATTTTGTTGCACTTACTGATTTGGAACCTGATTTTTAAAAACTAGCCTTTTTACTTAATACATTGTGAATATCTTCAGAGTCAGATCTTATTCTATTTTTTTAAATTATTTTTATTAACATCTAATGTATTATTTCAGATTTTATTCCTAAAACCAAGGTGAGAAGTTTTCTAGGGGCTAAATGTTTTATTATATGAATATTTTATCTATGATACACTTATCTGTTCTCTCCTCAAGTGTTTATTAATTCAACAAATATTTATTGTAGACGCACTGTAGGTCGAGTACTGTGGCCAACATTGGGGATACAAAGGAGAATAACACAGACAAAATCATTGCCATCTGTGAGCTTATATTCAAACACACAATAGTCAAAGAGGCAAATAAACATGTAATACAATGCTAGGTAGTGTTAGAATAGTATTTCTTCTATTTAAGTAAAACAGAAAGAATTACAAAAGTTTTGCATATAGACTTCAATTGGTCCTGATTTGTATATTTACCACAAAATCTAATTTAATATAAAGAAACAGCTTGCAGTCCTCATCTGTGGTTTGGATTTGAGTGTGCTGTAACTGCACCAGAAGCCTTGGGAATCATGAATGTTTCAGTTATCCAGTGCTTCATAATGAATAACCCCCAAACAGAGGGGCTTCAAATAACAACTTATAGTCATCTCTTTAGTTCTGTGGGTTGACTGGGCTCAGCTGGGCCCTTCTTGCTTCGGGTCTTATGCAGTTGCCGTCAGGTGGCGGCTGGGGCTCCAGACAGCTGAAGGCTCAACTGGCTGGATGTCCAGGATGGCTTCTTCCCTAAGTGTTTGGCACCTTGCCTAGATGGCTGGGGTTGTTGTGGACCGGGGGAAGTGGGCAGATGTCTCTTTTTTTCCATGCACCTCTCAACACAGATAACTTGAGTTTTATCACAGCATGGCGGTCTCCTAGTAGTTAAACTCCTTAAATGGCGGCTGGCTTCCACCAGCGTGAGCTTTCAAGGAACCCAGTGCAGGGGCTAGTAGGCTTATTAGGACCTAGCCTCAGAAATCACACCAATCAGTCCTACCATAGTCCTTTGGCTACATAAAGCCTGCCTAGATTCAGTGAGGGGAATCTATGCAAGGATGTGAATGCCAAAAGCCAGTGTTCATTGCAAGAGCATCTTTAGAGCCTAGCTATCAAGATGAGAAAAGCAGCTTAAACAAAACAGAATGGCATTATGCTATGGAAATACTGATCTCAGCAGAATACACCCAATGGAGGTCCTTTCTAGTAACAGTCCCAACACCACGAGCCTGCTAGTTCTCTGGGTCAGTTAAAGCCGGCAGCGCACAGAAGTGTAGACATGGCCAATTTCTTCAAAACGTGTGACTCTTTGGTACATGGTGAGTAAGGGTCCTTTTTGTGGAGGAAAAAAGGACTCTTACCACCAGGAGTCAGAAAGTAACACTGATTTCTTTCCTCCAGTAGGACAAAGCACAACTAAATGCCCAGCACTCTCCTGCTCAGTATACCTGGGACGTTGTCCTCCGGCTACTTTACTTTACTATTTACTACTATTTAGTATTTATTTATACTATACTATTTATTTATTTATTTATACTATACTATTTAGTATTTACTACTATTTACTATTTACCACTCTATTTACTTCACTATTTACTACTACTACTACTATTTACTACTTTACTATTTAGGCTGGTGGCAGCCCTGACTAAGAGCTACTAAATACTCGCTTCAGAGTAGGCTCTGAGGCCGGGCTCTGCATATTCACTTACTCATTTTGTTTTCCTAGGCCCCCACGAGCTAACTGTCACCCCTGTTTTACAGATAAGGAAACAAAGGCACAGAAACTTTTAAACATTTGCCCCAGATCTCATAGGGGAAGTCCAATGCCAGACCTCATTCCCTTAACCGTGGCACTGCATTGCCTTGACCAAGTCACTCACTTCTCTGGGTTGCAGTTTCCTCATCTGTAAAACAGGACTAACACCCCTTCCCTCACGGACTTGCGCTAAGAAAAGAGTGTCCGCCCAGGTTTGCGACTTGCAGGTTATGGGACCCTGGACAAACTGTTTAATCTTTCTAAGTCTTGGTTCCGTATTTAAAAAGGAGTGTGTTCTTCTGAGGAGTCCAGGAGTTAATGCATATAAAGTACAGTGTCTAGCATAAGGGATTTAATAAATGGTATTAACTGGCATTGAGATTATTATTACCTATATTGTAGCACAACTTCAAGGTTCTTAACTTGAACCTAACACCCTCACAAGTCTCCTGCTAAAATTGCTCTTATTTTCTCTGATTTTTACTGTTTCCTTACTTTCCCACCCAGGAAACAGCTGCACATTTGGGCAGAGGGACATAAAAAGCATTGGTAGATAGTCACGTTGTCACCACAGATGTCCCTGCTTTGGCTGAGGACAGAGGACAGCAGCCAATATTCACAGAGGACTGCAGATGTTCTCCTTTAACTTGGATCAGAGGGACCATTATAGACACAGTGCGGGTATAGCAGCCTTTACTGTTCAGAATGGAATATTATAGAATATGCGTGCATTCATCCAACATTTATTGAATACCTACTCTGTGCTGAGTTGCCTTGGAAATACAAAGATGAATGGGACAGCTCCCTGTCTTCTTAGACCTCAAAATATAGATGCAGGGATAAAACACACGTAATTAACCAGAGTACAGTGTGAGGATTCTAGGTATAGTAGAAACACAAACAGTGGTTGATCTCAGAAGGGAAAATTTTGTCAGAGAGGTTTGGAAGGAGACCAGGAAGATTTTTTGGATGAAGTGGTATTTTATCAAGGCTGAAACAAAAGGAAAGCCCTTCGATAAGCAGAGATGGGGCAGAGCAAAGATCATTCAAGGTAGAGGAAATGATGCCAAGGCAGATGAGGACTGAGGGGAGTGAGCTGCCTAACCACAGTGGGTATGTACATGGCAGGTACCCCTGACTGGCTGGCCCACCTTCATCCTTAACCTTGCTCCCCACCCCCAACTCATCACCTTCTACTGTGTGACACCCTTCTGACCACTGAGTCATAAGCAGAAGATTGCTGGGTTAGGATTCTTGGTAAGTATTCCCTTCACCCATAAAAACAGGACAGGCTCAATTAGCATGCACTTTCCTTCAGCTTTGACCCTTGCCTCCTACTGGGATGTGACTGAGATGTCTGGAAGTGCATCTTGAGGTCATGAGGTAATAAACAAAAATCATATACTGGGATGGTGGTAAAGAGAATTAAAAGGCGCTTGGATCCACCATTGAGCACTTGGACCAGCCCTGAACTGCAGATCTATTAATTTCTTATTATGTGACAAAAATAGTTGTTGAAGCCAACACACATGAAATATTCTGTTACTTGCAGCCAAAGGTATTCTTGACTGATACAGGGTCCATGGTGACTCATAAGATACAGGGCCAGAAAAATTAGTGGGATCCATATTTCAAAGGGTCATAGAATACATTTACAGACTGATTGTTCTTTATTTAGGAGGCTGTGAGGAGCCAGTGAATGTTTGTGAGTAGTAACAGTATTGAGGTTGTACCTTAGGAAGACACACCCAGAAACAAAAGGAAAAGTGCATGGAGTAAAAGAAAATGTTTAAGAAATAATTCTAATAGTTGCTGTACAAAGTAGGATCTCCTTATCGTAATCTCTATCACAAATTTGAAAAACATATATGTATAATTTGATGTACAGAATGGATACTTTGTATGTTAAGTCTACTTATATAAAACCGCTATATTTCATTTTTCTTTTTGAAAGCAGCTTCAAAACCAGTCTCCTTAACCCTTTCTGCAACCAGACTGTGACCCTCCACCCTCTTTTCTCTTTAAAAACTGAAGAGTCATCACTGTGTAAGTAAGAGAGTAGCAACAGCCAGTGAAGGGAATGAGAGATGTGAGAAGCACATTATAGGAAGAATTGATGGGTCTTGGCAACTATTTAGATGGTAAGATCAAGAATCAGGATGCATTAACTGTGACTCCAAGGTAAGGTCTATTTTGCTCCAAGTTTCAGGAGAGAAGTGTGCAGAAGGAGCAGGTTCGAGGGCAGAGTAGTGGGAGATGGTTGGTTTCTCAGGCAGTTGACGGTTAGGAAGGGAGACTCTAAGAACTGTCTACATAAAATGGAGCCACTGCAACCAGCAGCCAGAAGAGGGACTCTTCCTGAAGCCAGAACCCATGAGTCAACTCCTGGGTCAACTCTACTCCATTTTTTTCCCCATATATGACGGCTAATCTTATGTGCCAACTTGATTGGGCCTTGAGGTGCCCAGATATTTGAGTAAGCATTTTTCTGGATTTGTCTGTGAGGGTGTTTCTGGATGAGATTAATATTTGAATTTGTAGACTGACTAAAGTAGATTGCTCTCCCCGATATGGGTGGGTCCCGTCCAAATCAGTTGATGGACTAAACAGAACAAAGAGACTGACCCTCTCACAAGTAAGAGGGAATTCCTCCTACCTTAGTGTTTTTGATTTGGGACATCAGTTTTTGTTCCTGAAGTTTTGTCCTCAGACTGAAACACTGGTTCTTCTTGGGTTTCAAGTCTGTTGACATTTAGACTGAACTATCCATGCCATAGGCTCTTCTGGGTTTCCGGCTTGCTGACTGAAGATCTTGAGACTTCAAACTTCCATAATCATGTGAGCCATAATTCCTAATAATACATTTCTTTTTTATATTTGTCTCTGTTTCCCTGGAGTACCTTGACTAACACACCACCCCATCTCTACTTGTTCCATATCCAACCTCTTCTTTGTCCAGTTGGCCCCCAGTTGGGTTCTTCTATCTCCAGCTTTAGCATCTCTGTCTACTGATTCTTTTCCCCATGGCTTGTGACATCCCAACTGCACAGAATACTGGAACTGCCTCTCCATCAGTCTGACCCTTCCTGGTTGACCTCCTGGCACTGCAACTTCATCTGGGGGATATAAAGATCAGTAAGGCACTCTTGAGGACCTCAGAATTCACCCATTTTACAAAGATTTATTGAGTGCTTATTATTTCCCAGGCTTTGTGCAAATGAATACAAATTCGATATGGTTAAGTCCCAGCCCTCATGATGTTTGATAAACGAGAAAAACAGATAAACTTACAATAATAGCAAAGCAATAGGTGACAGAGGCATGCTGGAGAAGTGTCAGGATCAAGTGGGGAGCTGGAAGGCTATCCGGAAGACTTCACAGTGGGGAGAACTCCCTTGAATGCCAAGTGAGCGAGAGCCCCCCCAGACAGGGAAGACAGCATGTGACGGGGGTGTCACCCTGCTCAGTGCATTCTGCCATTATGATGCTGTGGCTGCAGGTGGGGAGAATATGTGTAAGTAAAAGGATGAATGAAGCCCAAAATGTAATCTACAATGAACTTGCACAGTTTACTGAACCTCTCTGAGCCTCCCTCTGCTTCTCTGTAAAATGGAGATTGCCCCATGCGATGGTTACGAGGATTAAATGAGATGACGGACAGAAGGTGCTTCACACAACAGCAGGCGCAGTAAGTGCTCAGCAGCTCTTGTTATCTCGTGGGTCACAGGCCAGGCTTAGCCTGGCATTTCACAGAGACTGCAGCGGTGCACTGGAGTAGACTGTACGATACAGGAAGCCCAGAGCAGGGCCAATTATAGTGGGCTGGGCCAGAGACATTGAAGCCCAGAGTGAACAGTCACGAAGAAGTTGGCATCTCCCTTCATTCCGGAGGGTGGGAAAGCTTCCCTGAATGCACTGTGCATAGCACTTTACTGTTGCCTTCTACCATGTTGTGGCCATTTGTCAAGGAGGCTCAGCAGTAATTATACATAATCTACTGATTATTAATTGGGTATTTATTACATGCAAGGCATTAGGAAAACTGTCACACTCTTTAGTATAAGATCCAAGTTCGTTCAAAAAGATTGTTCTTGTGCGAAAGAATGAACCTTGCAAACACTGAAAGGGCATGTAATTTTTAGATTTAAAGATGTAAAGCAACTGAATTTACAAATGACTGTAAATTCAACCACTGCTTCTTTAAAAAAAAAAAAATGGTATAACATTCAAAACAAAAGAAGAACTCTCAATTTTCTCACAGAATTTATCCGGGTCCCCAAACCACCCAATATGGTTCTGTGGTGTTCGCCTGGAATGTTTTGGCAGGAGAAACAAAGAAGAACTCTAGAGCCGTCTGTTTCCTTCAGGATGGTTTGTTCTCATGAGCACACATGAACTCAAATGTTCGCCAGGGCTTTCTGAAGTTCACGTAATATGATGTTGAGTGGTACATTAAACAATGCCTTTTCTTACGAGTTGATTTCAAAGGGAATGTGATAGCGTGGTCTTTGTCAGTTTTTAGGCATATAAGATGAATACATAAGCTCTGTGATGTGGAGAGGGTTTCCTTTTTTCTAAATGAAGGTGGGAGGAAAACTGAACCAGACTCCCAAATGTGGCAAGAAGGACCCCTACTTATAGGCACCAGAGTAGAAGCGTACGCACTTGCGGAACCTTGTGTGTTATGTTCAAGTTTCCACGCCCAGATCCAGTAGATCCCGATGCACTGCCACAGCTTTCTACCAGGGGTTAGGGAGAGTTTGTGTATCAGTTATAAGCCAAGAATGCAGCAGTTTTCATCTTGTTTTAATGTAAAAGAGGAAAAAAAAAAACCAGGCAGGATATGAAAAACACAGAAAGAGCAGTTACCAAGAATGCCCAGTGCCCCAGTACACACTGTGCTGATCGTGTATGTTGATGCTACTTCGTTCAGAGATCAACCATCAGCAGCAGTCACCGACCCTTCCTCTACCATGGGTCACAGAACATTTATCTTCACTCTAAAATCCTGAGGCAGCTCTCCCCTGTTCTCATATTGGGCATCAAGGGTTGCAAACTTCTGCCATATTTTGCCTGGTTTAAATAGTATTTGTAAACATTTGTACCAACATTTTAAAACTGGGAAATTTCACACAAAAATCTTTATTTTTCACTTCTCTTGTCAAATAAGAAGATTGTTCCATGGCAGTAAGAGCTGAAGGGCAGCCCCCTTGAGATGTGGGAGCTAGAGCTCCTCTGCTTCCTACGACCCTGAGGCTGCGAGTCAGTCTCTGTTTCTCTTGCTTGGACACTGCTGTGTTTCTTACAACAGAGAGGCATTTCTCTGTGCTTATATCTCTCTCTAAGGTGGGGAAATGAAACACATACACACATGCACGCACGTACGCGTGCACGCACACATACCCAGACCAAGGTCAGCAGTCCTCTCTAGAAAAATCCAGCCTCCTTTGTACATTAGAGGTCTTCATCATTCTTTGTATGCTTCTGTGTTTGCTGCTTTCCATAGCCTTTCACAGAGTCCAGCCTTTCACAGGTCCCAGTGACTAGTCCTGGATTCTAATTTCTACCCTGCCCCAAACTGGTGGTGTGACCTTGAGCAAGTCACTCCACTGTCAACACTAGTTCCTTCCTCTGTAAGGTGAGGCAGTTGGTCTCCACCATTCAACTCTGAAACAACGTTGGCGCTTTGCTGGCCCAGGCAGGACATGTCTCCTTCTCCATCTGGCCTCTTTTCCATAAAAGCCTCCCAGGGTTAGGCAGCCACTTCAGTCCCAAGCTGGGGATGCTGACTGATGGAAGAAGGAGAAAGAGGAGAAGAAGGATGGGAAATGAGAAGAGGAAAAAAAAGCAACCTAAGGAGGAACCCAATCCAGAGATTAGCAGAGGGATAAGAAGGGGAAAGACAGTCAAAAATTCCTCAGGGTGTCTGGGTGGCTCGGTCATTTTGACAGTGAACTCTTGGTTTCAGCTCAGGTCTAGATCTCAGGGTCAAGAGATGAGCCCAGGTGGCTCCAAGCTGAGCACTAAATAGGCTTGTCCCTCTTCCTCACCCCCCACCCCAGCTTATATGTGCACCCTTGTACGCATGCTCTCTCTCTCTCTCTCTCTCTCAAATAATAAATTAATAAATAAAATCTTAAAAAAAAACCCAAGAATGAAATAACATGATAGAAATCTTTTTACACTTTAAACAAAATTACATTAAATTTTAAAAATCATAAATATTAACTATAAAAACTTTGAAAAATTCTGAAAATTAAAAAAAGTAAGTAAAAAACATGAACAATAATCGTACCACTTAAAGTCAAGGACTCCTTAACTCTATGCATATGCTCTTCTTAACTTTTGTTTTTGCATTCTTTTTATAATGTCAATTATATGATATATAATTATTAATATATATTATATAATTCTTTGTATTCTTCTGTGTTTATATATAATTATATAATATATATATTATATAATATCAATTATATGAACACCTCATTTAATTTGAAAACAACAGAAGTCATAAAGTAAAATAGAACTGTCCTACTGAAGTTAAAACTAGATACACCAGTATACTTCTGTTTTACTTATTTATGGTTTTTTAATAGGCTGCGCTTCCAGGAAAATGCAAAAAAACAAAACAAAACAAAACAAACAAACAAAACCCTCCTTGAATAAAATCTTTCATTTTCCATTACCTTTTCAATTTACCAGGGTAGTTCAAGGGTTTGACATCATTACTCTGACATATGGGCTTTATTATAAAAGGGTTTAAAATAAGACCAATTTGCAGAGTCTTAATAAAGGAATAACTTTCTGCATTCTGACTTCAGGTCTGAATAACATTTTCCTACAATCTTTTTTCTTTTCTTTTCTTTTCTTTTCTTTTAGTGGGCTTTCCTTTGGCAGGCATTGGGGTGTCATTTCAGAGATCAAGCATTTCTTATGTCTATTATTTCATTTCAATCAAGAGCTATAAAGTGTTGATAAAATCCTCTTAAAACTGATGATTCCAGTTTTTATGACATAGCCATTATAACCTCAATGGTTATAATTCAGTGTTTTTTTTTTAAGATTTTATTTATTTATTTGACAGAGAGACAGAGATCACAAATAGGCAGAGAGGCAGAGAGAGGAGGAAGCAGACTCCCCGCTGAGCAGAGAGCCTGATGCAGGGCTTGATCTCAGGACCCTGAGATCATGACCTGAGCCGAAGGCAGAGGCTTTAACCAACTGAGCCACCCAGGAGCCCCATAATTCAGTTTTAGATAACTCTTTTGATGCACAAAAGAAAGGTAAGAAGATGTGATTAAAAATGTTTGTAAATGTGGAAAAATAACCTTATTGCTCAGAGAAGCTGGGGAAGAGCCTATCTCTACCTTAGTTTGCCATTAAGTGTGCTCGGAGAACGAATGCCCCAGATACAAAGCCCAGGACAGGAGAGGCCGCCTCTGCCCAAGGAAGGGCACTTGTTTGCAGGTAATTTTACCCGATTTGCTGAGAATCTCCAACCTTATCAGAATGGAACTACCTGGCTTATTCTATTTCTGCCTTGTTGATAGCCTGGCTGGCCTTTCTTTTCCTTTCTTTCTTTTTCTTTCCTCTTTTCTAACCAAGAATGGTCTAAAGCCTGGGGCAAGCTTCTGGGTGTCCTCAAGACTTACACGCCACTGCTCAAAGAGGTTGAGATCCTCGGGGCTGCAGCAAAAGGATAAGGTAATCACACATCCCTTGGAGATGCTCTCCTGTCCTTTGCCAAAACAGGGTCTGAGAAACGAGGACTGCATTCAACAGCTGAGAGAAACTCTACCATGCAAAGCCAAAGATTAGTATTAGATTTTTAGGTTAGAGAAAGTTTTTGTTATAATAATTTATCTTGGAGAACAAGAGTTTATTTTTCATTTATCAAGAGCTCAGCATTTCCCTCTTTAGAAAAATGCTTTGAGGGATACACTATACCCAAGAAAACACTCACTAACAACATATTTTTGTTTATCAGTTCTAGCTAAAAACTCTTAGAGATTAAAAAAAAAAAAATCCCAGGGGTGCCTGGGTGGCTCAGTCGGTAAGGTCATGATCAGTTCAGGTCATGATCCCTGGGTCCTGGGATGGAGCCTTGAATAGGGTTCCCTGCTCCACGGGAAGCCTGCTTCTCCCTCCTCCACTCCCCCTGCTTGTGCTCCCTCTCTTGCTGTGTCTCTCTCTGTCCAATAAATAAATAAAATCTTAAAAAAAATTTTTTTCTAGCACAGGGAAGGAGGGGTGTCCGTTGGAAATGGTTGTCTCCAGAGTGGAGGACTTAGCCTCCTTTGCATACCCGGTAATCACTTTAGCCCTTGCAAAGAGAAGGTGGCCCGTGAAAGGTGTTTTAAAGTAACAGTACCAAGGATCTCCACAGTAGACGCTCTGCTGCCAGAGGACCCCCATCTATCTTCAGAGGAAGCCACTTGAGGTTTAATATTTGGAAACTCAGAGCAGAGAGCACTGGAGGAAAGGTGATTCCAGAGTTTTACTGAGGATTATTTAAAAACTTTTAGTTACACTTATCAGGAAAAGAAGAAAAAGAGAAGAGAACGGGCAGAAGCAGCAGAAGGAATACCCTTTTTAGTAAGTGTGGTCAGAAAGTAAGATACTCCTAAAATATTTTCATCCTAATGAGATAAAAATTTAGCTCTTCAATGCCTAAATATCACTCCCCTACCGAAGTCTCAAATTATACGCAGGTTGACGTAAGGTTCAGATGATGGGGTCCTGGTTCATCTGGTTCAACCAAAAGAGGGTTACTTTATCCAGAATTCTCTCTTTCAGAATTAGACATGCAGAATCCTTTTTGGATATATCGTGTTTACTCAAATTTTAAATGAAAAACTTTTTGCTAGTGAAACTCACTATGGGTGACTGAAATGTTGCTGGGAGGCAAAAAGCTATGTGCAAAAACATCTGAAAATGAAACACTCCCAGCACATAATCCCTTCTCCTGCATTGCAAGGTTTTCAAATAAATGAAAAAAGGAAAAATGCACACGAGACCTTGCCTAGGACAAGAAGGTATGTGCATAGGGATCTCCTAGCTGCAAAGTGCTGACATTTGACACCGCTTTGAACCCTGCATGCAGCTGGTGTTGGACTCTGAATTCTCTCCCACCTTGTTTTTGGCCTCTCACTCATCCCTGTGGCCTAGCGCCCCAGGGCCTTGAGGGCCTCTTCCCACCGCAGAGATTGTAAGCAGGGCAGAGGCTGAGCTGGCCAGGATTCGATTGTGTTCAGTGAGAAGCCACCAGAAGGCAGGTCACCAATGACTTCCAGAGAGGCCATTTACGGACTTGCTGGAGAGTCTCTGTTGGTGTGTAACAAGCTTCTGAGAGTTTGTATATAGATGTAATTAATTCAATCCCAGCCACACTGCGCCGTCGCCGGGAGAGTTCCTTGCATGAGGGAAGGGCACTGAAAATGTTGTTGTGGCTTCTGGGGTGCGGTAGCCATGGCAGCCCGGGGTGTGGGGCCGAGATTAGGCCGCCACAGACCATTGTGCCACAGACCATTGTGCCGGCCAGAGAGAATTAGCCTTTGATGTACACTGGGGTCTCAGTTGTTTTCTTTCCTTTGATACATTTAAAATTAAGATTCCGTGTTAATCTCCAATTAATTCTGAGATCAGGCTTCTATTTTAGCTCCTTGAATGAGTGATATTGGAATGCTTTAAGGGAAATGAAGCCAGAATAAAATATTTTTCAATTATATTAAATACTTTGTGGGCACGGTCATTAGGCATTGTTGTGTTAAGTGTGGGATTTTAAATCAGAATGTTGTTTAAGATCGGAAATCATTTCAAGTCAGAAATAGAGCACTTGGGACAATAACGCTCCACACTTAAATGGCTGTACCAAAAAAAAAAAAAAAAAAGAGGAAGGCTAGAAACTTCTATCAAAAGTGGAAGTTCAACTTCATGGTTGTATAATTAAGAGGATTAAATATGAAGTATGAAAACTCAGGACAGGATAGGTAAGATGCCCACCAGATGGGAATGTGAAGCTGGGAGAGGAAAAAGAAGGAAGCCTGTAGTTGACTAGCTTTTTCTAAACTGCAGTCTGCAGAGAAAATCCACCTCTCCCCACGTGGGACTTCGTACAGGCCCTGACAGAGGGTCAAAGGACAGCTGACCTGCACTGGATCCAGGCCAGACTGTGAGGTTAGTTGGGACTTAACGAGTCACCTTGCTAGACCTCCCCACCCCCATCTCATCATCCCAGGTGTCTGCAGCTGAGCCTGGAAGGGGGTGATTCTTTATAGAAAGGAAAAAAGCTTCTCCTGGGGACTTTTCAGCTACCCCACGCACGGGATAGTAAAGCATAGTAGTAACCACCAAATGATGCCTGAGATTTGGCCAACATTTCTTACAAATTTGTAGGACAGTCATGATTTTTAGTACTGCAATCCTTTACCCTCATAAATACAGGAACATTTAATAGCTCATCGGTCTGAGCTGTAGTTTGGAGGGGGAAAAAAAGTTTGTCACCATTTCCATGGAAACCTACACGATATTTCAGTCCTACTCTATTTAAAAAAAAAGAGTGAATTTCATTTTTTAGTCATCATTTCCTCTTTCCTATCATGTGTCCTGGAAGTTGGGTGAAAGCAGGTAATTTTCTGCTTCTCTCTTCCACCCCTAATTAGGGGCCTGAGTTCCAAGTGATAACATCTTAAAGGGTCTTTACCATTACCAGTGGGTGGGGCCACAGAGTGGGATGGGGAGCACTCGTCTGCACGGGTTCTCAGGGGGCCTGCCCCTGTTTAATTGGTTGCTAAGTTTTGTTTTGTTTTTTTTTTTTTTAATTTTATGTATTTATTTGACAGACTGAGATCACAAGTAGGCAGAGAGGCAAACAGAGAGAGAAGGGGAAGCAGGCTCCCTTGCTGAGCAGAGAGCCCAAAGCGGGGCTACATCCCAGGACCATGGGATCATGACCTGAGCCCAAGGCAGAGACTTTAACCCACTGAGCCACCCAGGCACCCCTGGTTGCTAAATATTTTTAATATTACCTGACACAAAAACTTCATTTTATGAGACTCCTGGTCACCCAGTGAAGAGAACTGGTGTTCAGTGAAACACGCTGGGTTTGACATCATCAAAAGATTTGGGTTCAAGTGCCATCTCTGCCAAGAGAAAATGAGACACTAGGTGTGAACACCTAGAGTAAGAGAGGTAGGACTATGTATGATGACCCACTCTCAAATACAGTCTTTCTTATGATGTTAACATGGAAGGGAAGCATGCTGGAACATCCTGGAAAAGGTCAACCAGGCTGCCACTAAGGTCTCATTGGTCTCATCAACTCAACACTAAGATGTAGGGAAGACTTATCAAACCTTAAAAAGTATCCACAGGGGGCACCTGGGTGGCACAGTCAGTTAAGCGCCTGACTCTTGGCTTTGGCCAGGTTGTGATCTGAGGGTCATGAGATCGAGCCCCATGTTGGCTCTAGGCTCAATGTGGAGTCTGTTTGAGACTCTCTCCCCCTCCCATTCTCTCTCTTTCTCTAAAATAAGTGAATCTTTTAAAAAATGTATCCACAAGTCCTCAGAAAAATCATTACTCAAAGTATGATTCATTTTGGGTGGCCTCTTATTGATTTGTCTGCCAAATGCAGATTTTTAGACTCTGCTGAGACTAAATTTTGACATGCTGAGTCAGAATTTTGAAAGGTGCATGGCGCAGGAATTTTGTTTTTAAACACTCCACAGGAGATTTTTGACAGGTGAATGTAAAGGTAAGAACTACTAGTTCGGTAGCCAAACACTGCGACACTCAACCCTGGTGACATTACAAACAAAAAAGAAGCCAGCTTCTGGATACCCAAACTACTGGCTGCTGCTCAAGGACTCTCTGAATGCAGTTTCTGAAATGACTACTAGAAAAGTGTGCGTGTGTGCATGTGTGCGTATCTGAGTGTTTAGTAGGAGTTCATGGGATTATTTGAGAGAGACAGAATGTGTGTGTTTGAGAGAGTGTTGTGCAAGCAGTGCGTGCCTCTCCGGAAGAACAAACACTATTCTCAGGCCAATCCCTCTGGATTCATGGCAATATCACTAATTGCCTTTGGTTTCCATGACTTTGCTTGGATTTCCAGAGAAGAAAGCTAGACATACTCTTGTCAAACTTGACCCCTATGAACTTAATGAACTTCTGACTAGGGCATCACCATAGAGTCTGTCAAAAAGTTTCCTCTAGTTCACACTAATCTGCACAAGTAAAGTTGCACTAGCTTCAGTTTTATGAAAAGCTTCTCAGGGATCTCTGAGCTTGATACAGACTAAAACCTAGTGGAGAGGGGGCAGAATTCCTTGTTAGCCGGCTTCCCAGTCCATATTTTGTAAAGGATTGTGTGTCCCCCCACCTGGCCTCAATAGGCTCACTTGTGCTCAAACTTGCGCTTGTGGTGTTGATCGCCTTTCATTCAGATGCATAGGAGGAGAGCCACAGTCCAGCTTCTGCAAGACCAATGGCTGCAAACTCCCACTTTTCTTCTAGCTGTCTCTTTTCTCCTGAGTGCGCCAGTCTTTGCCTTTCAATTCAGTTCAGTTCGATTTAACAAACATTTATTGAGGACCAGCTAAGTCCCAGGCACTATCCTAGGTGCTATTTGTGTCTGCAGCTAGGGTGGGGATGGTCCCGGTGACAGATGAGCAAGACCCTATTCCTGCCCTCCGAGTTCCAACCATGGATAGCCCATGAGACAGCTACACAAGTACCCATCCACTCTTCAAATTGTAAAGAATGCTAAACTAGTAGTTTACCCAGAGCTTGGAAAGAGGAAAAATTATTGTCTTGGGGAGTTCACAAAAGTGCAATTGATCAGGGTCTGAAAGGAAGCGAAATGTTTTGAGCCTCATTTCTTTGGGTCTTGAATGATCCCATAAATGTTTTTAATTCTGTGACAGTGATGGACATATAGCCATAACTAGACATGAACTGAACACTGATTACTATACACACACACACACATACACACACATATACACATATATGTATATTCATTTAGTCCTCACAGTAGCCCTGTGTAATAATAAACACTGTTATTATCCCCATTTCTGAAGTAAAGTAATTGAGGCAAAGAGAGATAAAGCAACAGAACTCCAAGGCCACACAGGATCAAAACCTGGGCTGTCTAATTCCAGGGGTGGAAAGCCTAAACACCACGCCGAAATGTACACACATTCATATTTTATGCCACCAACAACCTACCCTTTACTTTTTCTGCCTACATAAATATTTTTCTATCCAGTTTAGTATCCTTCTTACTTTTCTTCAATATTTCTACTGTCTGGTGAGAAGAAATGATTCATTTTTGCCTTTAATCCTAATATTTTATGGGACGTCACAGAAATTCCAACCTGAAGAAGGCATGTCTAAAGGGAGTTTCTCCTCCTTGCTGCTATTGTCCTGTCCCAGGGTCCACTATGTTAGAGTCAAACGAGAAGGCCCACTGAAGAGGGCAAGGATGTGAATTTTCAAGCCTAGATCTACAGTAGCGAAGATCCTATAAACGCGGGTCCAAATGACTCTGCCTAAATATGACTGCTGCCCCAACTCCCGCCAAACGCTCCTTGGGCGTTCTCAATGATCTAAATTTCTGGCCAAGGAAGGCGAAAGCTTCTCATTCAGATCCCCTCAGACCTTTGTGTTCTCAAGACACTCAGAAGTGCCACGTTAACAGCCAGGAAGCGAGCACCCATAGGGGTAAGGAGCACATCACGGGCACCGAGAGTCTCAGGAATCACACGAAATAGGAGTCAAGTCCTTGCCAACTGTGTGCCTGCTGACTCTCTCCGCACCTCTGTGAAATCGAGGCAAATAAGTCCCTGAGAAGGGTTTTTGTGAGAACTGAATAAAAGAACGTTTACAAAATGCTTAGTATGGTGCCTGCCATGTAGTACGGAAACCATACTTCTGATCTGTAGGAATTGATTATAATGGGGAAAGCAGAGTATGAGATACTTTGAGGGCTGAAGGGAAGAGATTAAATGCAGAGTTCAGAATTGAGTGTTCCACTGCACCCATGCTATGTCCTTTGATTTTGTGTCCGCATCTGGCCCAGGGAAATCACAGCATTTATCAAAGCAGAGGGAGAAAAGCTGGACAGTAGTGCTGGGACCAATACCACAGGGGCCGCAAATGTTCCCCACTCACTGTTCTGCCACCCAGTGCCCAACCCACACCCCCAACCCCACCTTTGCTTGAACTTCCCATATCTCATGGTGTTCCTTCTCTGAGGGGCCTGAGGGCTTGGCCCCTGCTTCCACCTCATCAGCTGGCCGTGCCCACTTCCCTTACACCACACCCGTCCCAACTTCACGTGGTTGTTCCTTAAACTTCCCCTGAGACTTCCTCCCTGACCCACGGGCTACTGAGAGGTGTATTGTTTATTTTCCAAACATCTTTCTATTATAGATTTCTAGCTGAATGCCATTGTGGTCTGACAACATATTCTCTGTGATTTCTATTCTTTTAACTTTATTAAGGTTTGCTTTATGGTATGTCAAGGGTATGGAGTATGTTGGTGAATGTTCCATGTGCACTAGAGAATACGAATTCCACTGTTGTTCGATGCAGTGGTCTGTAAGAGTCAACAAGGTCCAGCTGCTGGCTAGTGCTGCTTAGGTCATCTTAACCCTTATTCATTTTGGGGCGCCTGGGTGGCTCAGTCAGTTAAGCAGCTGACTCCTGATTTCAGCTCAGGTCATGATCTCAGGGTTCTAAGACTAAGTCCCTCGTCAGTAGTCTGCTTGAGATTCTGTCTCCCTCTCCCTTTCCTCCTCCCCCGGCTCTCTCTCTTTCTCTCTCCAAAATAAATAAATAAATCTTTAAATCCTTATTCATTTTCTGTCTGTTAATATCCATTTATTAGAGAGGGGTGTGAAGTCTTCAGTCATAACTGTGTATTTGTATATTTATTCTGTCGGTTTTTGCCTCATGCATTTCAAACCTTTACTAGTAGATACATACACATTTAAGCTTATGACTTCTTGGAAAATTGACTTCATTATTATTATTAAATATCGTTCTTTACCCCTGGTAATGTTTGTGATTCTGCGGTCACCCTTGTCTGAAATTAGTGTAACTACTTCAGCTTTCCTTTAGTTGACATTTTCATGTTATATATTTCTCCTTTTTTTTACTCTTAATCTCAGTCTTTACATTTAAAATGGGTTTGCTATAAATGGCATGTAATTGGGTCTTGTTATTTTACTCAGTCTAAATCTCTGTCTTTTGGGGCGCCTGGGTGGCTCAGTTGGTTAAGCAACTCCCTTCAGCTCAGGTCATGATCCCAGGGTCCTGGGATCAAGCCTTGCATTCAGCTCCCTGCTCAGTGGGGAGCCTGCTTCTCCCTCTTCCCCCTGTTCGTGTGCGCCTACATGCGCATGCGCTCTCTCTCTCTCTCTTGCTGTCTCTCTCTCTCAAATAGATAAATAACATGTTTTTAAAAAATAAAATAAATCTCTGACTTTTAACTGGCATGTTTAGATCATTCACATTTAAAGTCATCATTGGTATCATCACATTGAATTCTACCATCTTGCTAGCTATTTTCTCTCTAAGAAACTAGTTCTTAGTTTCTATGTCCTTTTCTGCCTTCTCTGGGTTTAATTGAGCATTTTTATTTTTCAATTTTATCTCTTATATTGACTTGTTATTTATGCCTCTTTTTTTTAGATTTTTTTAAGTGATTGACTAAGAGCTCTAATTACTTTTCAGTGATAAAGAGTTTGATCATTTTGTGTTTCCTAAGAATGGGTTCAGAGAAAGGTATAGTTTTGTTTCTTGCTAAGATGGTCTTTGAAATACTTTGGTTAAAGTAGTTAGAATTTAAATAGAATATTTCAGTATGGAACATAATTTCATTTGAATAGTATGTTTAAATTTCATTTGTAAGCAATGAACTAACACACACTTTTTTTAAACACAGGAAGATTAAATCTGGTTAAACAGAAATACTCTTCTGTACAAAAAGGAAAATACGGTGGTGTTTTAACTTGTTTAACTTTATTTTTCTGAGAAAACATAGCCAGAGATTATTGAATTTTGCTTATTAGGAAAATCCTGGAGAAATTTTCCCTTCTAGAGAAGCAGTTCTTATTTTTGTTTTGGAACCAGAGTCCCTTTGAGAACTTGATGAACATCACCCTAGAAAAACACATATGCTCCTCTACACATCAAATTTTGCATATAATTTCAGAGAATTCACTGAATCCCTTAAGAGTCTCTAGATCCCTGGTGAGGAACACCTGCCCTAGAGTAAGTAGCGAATGTTGTCAACAAGTATTTTGCTGTAACTACATATCTGGGTATGGAGGCCAAATAGCAGAAGTATCAGGTTTGACTTGAGCTTCTTGAGTAGGGCAAGAGAAACTCTTATTCTCTTAAACTTTTTGCTAAAGCGGCCCCACAGCCAGGTCACATCCAGATCTAGCTCTTAAATTTGTCACCTGCTCAGGCCTATACTTTAATATGACAGCCCTGCAGATGGCAAAGGAAGATGGTGAGAGCCACCTGGCTAGTCTAAATGCCCAGCATACTCAGGATATGTTTATCTCCTTTAATGCCACAGGGTAGAATTCTCCTAGGTGCAATGATTACTTAAATTATGGCTATAAGCACCACGACAAATTTGTCCATGAGCAAATTTTCAAACTAACATCAAAACTATCTTTGGTAGAGAGAGAGAAAGAATGTTTTAAGTAACTGCTTGTATTTTAAAAAGAGTCTTCCATTTATACTTAAAAACTCAGTCACATGGGGCACCTGGGTGGCTCAGTGGGTTAAGCCGCTGCCTTCGGCTCAGGTCATGATCTCAGGGTCCAGGGATCAAGTCCCACATCGGGCTCTCAGCTCAGCAGGGAGCCTGCTTCCCTTTCCCTCTCTCTCTGCCTGCCTCTCTGCCTACTTGTGATCTCTGTCAAATAAATAAATAAAAGCTTTAAAAAAAAAACAAAAACTCAGTCACAAACATTTGATGGCCGTGAGTCCTGAAGAATAGACCCCCTACTCCTCATTCTTCTGCCAGGTTCTAACATCTCCTTCCAACTGTGATATCCTCCTGAGGCAATCAAAACAGAGTTACTTGAATCCTCTCAGTAACAATTTTGTAAGCAAATAACACCATTAACTTTGTCTGTTCCTCTACAAAAGCAAGTCCCATTGGCTTGTATTTCATTTTTTCCTTTCATGTATTTGCCCCTCTTAATGATTCAGTAAAATCCATATCTTCAAGATATTTATCTCATTTGCAAATGAATCCCATTTTTCCCCAATTGACATAATGCCACATAGAAGTATTTTTAATATTATCAAATAGGGATGATGGATCATATGTTTAGATCATATTTTTGAGTATTAACATGTTTACTTTCCAAATAGTAAAAATAATAGAGTATTTTCGTTAACCAGATTGAATGGAACTCTTTGCAAACAACCATTAATGAGAGGTTGACCTGTGGCCCAGAAGCTCACTCTGGCAGTTGAGTGCATTTGCTTGTAAAGCATTGCAAGCATTTGCTTGTAAACAAGCAATGTTTATAATGGAAAAAAAGAGGAAAAAAAAAACTCTTTTCCAAATTTCCTAAATAAAAATATTTGAGAAAACTTCATTTCCAGAATAAGTTAAAGGAACCCTGAAGAAACCAAAAGGCATTCCTTTTTGCATGTTTATGTCTTTTTAGTGCTCTTTGAAATAATCAGAATGTCAGGACTTTGGCATTTCGAAAGGTACTCTAACCGGATAGTTTTAATTCCTCTTTATGCTTTGTAATAGTTTACACTCTACCAAAGATAAGCTTCTCTTTCCCTATCAACTTTTCTTTTCCGCTTGATAAACAATGATACTTTTTAATGTGTTCCCAAAGAAGCCAAAATGAACTTAGATCAATTTCAGGGACTTCCTTATTTACATGTCATCCTCATGATAGCCTCAAAACTATCATCCAACACAGCGCATCTATCCGCCTCTTCCTCCCCCTCTGTCTTGAGCATCTTCTCTCTGAACAGTAGCCCTTTCTTAATGGCTTGGCAACATTACTAAGACTCGTTTTCACTTAGTGCTAAGAAAAAAAAAATACATTCCTGGTTTGATTCTGTTGTTCCGAATAAAATCAGAACTAGAAAATAAACACACAAGTAAAAATTGGTGCATGATTTTCTCCTTCAGTTCCTCACCCTAAAATGAGGTGTTGCACAAAATTTCTGAGGTTCTAAGTTTTCCAAGATTGTGGTGTTATAGTACACTGTGTCACCTAATGGATCACCTAATATACTGACTTTAGGGCAGAGCAGGTGCTTGGGAAAGGTTAGCCGCCCTCGTTTTAGCCAGCATTAGCCTCTGACAACTACGGTGTGTTTGCTACTTGAACGCATCCTTAAGTGCTCGGTGTGCCCATCGAGACTCCCTTGTTTAGTAGTTCTGTAACTGTTGCAAGTTCAAGGAAAGTTATTCTTTTCCTACAGCACCACCACAAAGCGCCTCACTTCTTGCATTTTCAAGAATCAGAGTGTGAAGGACAATAAAGGGAAGGGAAGAAAGGAGGAAGACAGAACTGGAAGAGGGAGCAAGATCAAGGTCTTAGCTGAGGTGAAATAATCTTGTGGATGAGTGAAGAACAAAGGTCAGAAGAGGAAATTTGCCACCCATTTTCCACCCTCTTACAGTTTGTGGGTTAGGTGGAGGAATTTTCATCATCTTCTTGACCTATACATGTGCCTCATCAATTAAAAAGATCCTTGCCATAGATAAGTTTAAATTTTTGTAATGTTTTAAGTGTATCCATCTTTTCTTTCTTTCATGGCTTCTGGGCTTGTATCCTGTTTGGAAAGGCTGGGCTCATTTCATTCATTCCATGATTATAAACAAATTTAATCATATTTCAAGCTAGTAGCTTCATCTTTAATATTTCAATATTTGATCCAGGTTTAATTCAGCTTGTGAAAATTAGAAAATTTATCTTTATTAATGTAATTTCATTTCAGTGCAAATTCCATACAGGTCACACTTGGATCAATCAGGCGTTTACTACTTACTAACAACCTACTATGAGCCAAGCCCGTGAGGGCTCCATAAGAAATATAAGACATGGTAGTTGATTTCAAACAAGTTACACTGTGGCTGGGGGAAACAACTACCACCCCAAGCCATTTCTAGAACTAGAGAGCATATAATTAAGTACTTAATATTGAGATAGTGCCTAGAATTGGTGTGGGACCTCTGAGGATGGAGAAATCTCCCTAGGCTGCAGTTGTTAGGGGAGACTTTGTAGACAAGATGGGGCAAGAGTTGTCTATGTACTTCCCCAAATGTTGAAACAGAAAGCTACCGGCTATGTCCATACGTGTGTTCACATGCGTGCACTCATATGTGTAATTTCGGTGGACACCCAGTTTTCACAGAACTACTCAGCTGTTGGGAAAATATGCCTGCCACAGACTAAGTAGGATTTAGGTGCTTACTTGCAGATTTGAGACAGGGTTTCAGAGCTAGAAGGAAGTCACACAGTGGCAAGGGTAGTGGTGGGAAATATGTGCCTGAGGTGGGGGATGCTGGCCTTCTAATCACTACCCAAGCAACTGTTAGATCTTCCTGCCCCTCCTGGCATTTTGCCTACCCTGATCCTGCCAGAGAGTTCTGCCAAGTGTGGGTGGGCATCCTCTGGAGGGTCTCCGTCCTTAAGCGACTGGCTGCTACTTCCTTTCTCCTACTACTTGAAAGAGTCACGACCCAGCTAATTCTTAACCAGCCCCACACATCCTCAGGGTAGTGAAGAGCAGTGAACAATACCTTAGTACACTACTTCTTCTTCTTCTTCTTCTTTTTTTTTTTTTTGAATTTTATTTTATTTTTTTTTTCAGTGTTCCAAATTCATTGTTTGTGCACCACTTCTACAAGTCTTTTATGGCTGTTGGGAATAAAAGTTGGTTCAGACCTTGGAAAGGGCAGAAGAGACAAGGATAGGTATAACAATTTATTTATATCAATAGGTATACCAATATATTTTAGTCTTGTGTTTTGGGGCACGTGGGTGGCTTAATAAAAACATATTGCTTACTGTTTTAAGTGCTTAAAAATTAATTCATTTAATCTTCAGAACAATCTTTTGAGATATGCACCATTATTTTACAGGTGAGGAAAATGAGATACAGAGAGGTTAAGTAACTTGTCCATGGCCACCAGCTAGTATATGGCAGAGCCCACATTTGAACTCATGCGGTCTGACTAAAGTCCCTGGAGTTAACGACACATTATACTACTACCTGTGATGGTTAATTTCATGTGTCAGCTTGACAGACCACAGGGAGCCCAGAATAAACATCACTTCTGGGTGTGTCCATGAGGGTGTATCAGGATAAACTAGCATTTGAATTGGTGGGTACAGAAACCTAGATTGCCTTCCCCAGTGTGGTAGGTGGGCAAGTACAGTTTGCTGAAGGCGGGCCCCTCAGAGGAAAGAGCAAAAGTCCGAAGAAGGAGTAATATTCCCTTCCCCCTGCTTTCTCTTCAACCTCACTGATCAAGCTGGGATATCCCATCTTTTCCTACCTTTGGACTGAGACTTCTGCCACTGGCTCCCCAGGTTCTCAGGCCTTCAGACACTGACTGAATCTGCACCACTGGCTTTCCTGCGTGTCCAGCTTATAGATGGTAGACTGTGGGACTTCCCAGCCTCCATAGTTATGTGAGCCAATTCCTCATAATAAATCTCCTTGGATATAAAACCAATAAGATATTTATATAACCAATAAGATATTTATATAACCAATAAGATATTTATATAACCAATAGGAGACATACAGTTGACCCTTGAACAACATGGCTTTGAACTGTACAGGTCCACTCACATGAATTTTTTCCTATAAATACAGTACAGTACTGTAAACATATTCTCTCTCCTTTCTGATTTTCTTAATAATACTTTCTTTTCTCTAGCTTACTTTATTGTAAGAACACAGTATAGGGGCGCCTGGGTGACTCAGTGGGTTAAGCCTCTGCCTTCGGCTCAGGTCGTGGTCTCAAGGTCCTGGGATCGATCCCCACATCAGGTTCCATGCTCAGCGGGGAGCCTAATTCCCCCTCTCTCTATGCCTGGCTCTCTGCCTACTTGTGATCTCTGTCTGTCAAATAAATGAAATCTTGAAAAGAAATACAGTATATAATACAAAAAGCATACAAAATATATATTAATTAACAGTTATGTTACCGGTAAGGCTTTCCGTCAACAGTAGACTATTAGTAGTTAAGTTCTGGGGGAGTTAAAAGTTAGGTACAGTTTTTTGACTAGATGGGGGTCAGTGCCCCTAAACCCCATGTTGTTCAAGTGTCAACTGTTTATGTATCTCCTATTTGTTCTGTTTCTCTGGAGAACCCTAATACACTGCCTAAACAGTCAGCATGAAGGAGCACGAAGAAATGGCTATGAGGCTGTTCATCCAACACAAACATACTAATGCCCACTGTGTGCCAAGCACAGCCGCTCTTCCCTTTCCAAATGGATGGTAAAAACTCAGCTGTGAGTCATGAAATAAATTTAGTGGATTGTGACCAGAATTTCTTTAAAATGACACAGAAAATAGGGACGCCTGGGTGGCTCAGTGGGTTAAAGACTCTGCCTTCGGCTCAGGTCATGATCCCAGGGTCCTGAGATCAAGCCCCGCATCAGGCTCTCTGCTTAGTGGGGAGCCTGCTTCCCTGCCCTGTCCCTGCTTCCCTCTCTGCTTGTTCTCTCTCTCTCTGTCAAATAAATAAATAAATAAATAAATAAGATACAGAAAATAATAGAATACAGATGACCAGAAAGTGACATTTCATGACATTTTTTTCACTTACATATGTTTGCACAAGCGTGTATGCACAGATTAGTGTTGAGTCAGAATACCATGTACTCACTGTGAGTTACAATCAGAAAGGCTTAAAAGTCACCAGTTCAGTAGGAAAGAAAAACATCAGATAAGTAATTATACTTGTATCAAGTTAGTTTTTTAAAATAATTGCAAAAAGTTGTCTGATTAATAAGAAATTATTAAATAGATTATGATATGGACATTTAATGGAATTCTACCTAGAAACTAAAATTGCATTGTAGGGAAGTATTTAATGACATAGAAACATATACAAGATATAGAAATATGGGGGGAAAGTCAGATTATGAAACAACATGTGGAATATACATTTTAAAATATATGTATATATAGACACATGCACATTTGTGTATTTGAATAGACAAGGACTAAAAAGGATAGTCATCAAGATGTTTCTTGATGTGAAGTTACGCAAAAAATATTCTTTTGTCTATCTGCTTCTTCTGTAATTAGTGTAATTACTTTTATAAGATACATCATTATATAAAATAAGGTATATTTTATGTACATGATTAAATAATAAGGATTAGTATAAATATAATGAAAATTCTTGCAAACAATAAAAATAAAGAATTCTACAGATAATCAAAATAAAGAATCTTTACAAACCATAATAATAATGAAAAGGAAAAACTATTCAATAAAAGAGTGGGCAAAGGATAGAAACAGATCATTCATGGAAGAGGACCTTTTCTTCCCATATAAACACGTCAAGTGATGCTCAACCACACCAGTGATGAGAAAAATGCAAATTAAAACAAAAATAAGATAAAAATATCTCTTTTATCAGTTTTGCAAACTGCTAAGCCTGCCCTATGAAAACCACTCCACGAAAATCAAGTATCTGACAACCTGGAGTTTCTGAATGGAAACAAATGAGTGAGTACCCTGTACATATCAAAGTTGCCTGGGTACTTAGTATGTGCTTTAATTTCTGCCTCAAATTCCAGGGCCAGGGGTCAGAGGAACTGAAACACTAGCATTGATAAGCAGCCCTATAATATCATGAAATAAATCATTAAGTGAGGTACAAAGCCTTCTCCAAAAAAGTACAGAAACTTCTAACACAGATAGAAAGATAGTGTTTAGGGGCACCTGGGTGGCTCAGTGGGTTAAGCCTCTGCCTTCAGCTCAGGTCATGATCTCAGGGTCCTGGGATCGAGCCCCACATCAGGCTCCATGCTTAGCGGGGAGTCTGCTTCTCCCTCTCCCACTGCCCCTCTGCCGTGCTTGTGCTCTCTCCCAAATAAATAAATAAAAATCTTTTAAAAAGGATAGTGTTTATAAACAGAAGCAATAACTGATATTATTTCAGTGTCCATCCCATACACACACATGCACACACACTCACACACACATCATGTTAATCCCTTAATATATATTACCTCATCTAATCCCTCCATCAGCTTTATCGGCTTTATTTAATAGCCCCATTTTTACTGTAAGACGACTGAGGCTACAACAGGTAAGTGGAAGAGATGGGATTTGAGCCCAGATTTCAACACCTCCACAGAGCGCAATCTCAGCCACTTGGGTAATTTCCCACATTGCAACCTGATGGTGGGTTGTGCATGATGTTAATTGAGGATGTTGTTTTTGAGGTCAGAGGGCTTCAAAGAAAGGTCTGGGGATTACTGGTGATAGATACAGGTTTCCTTAAGTTTCTTAGAGCACACATTTATAAAATGGTCACGACTGGATTTTTTTTTTTGTCTGATGAAAATTCGAGTGTCATCAGACACAATGTGTCTTATCCTGACAAGAATTCTCTGTTAATGTGCACAATAACAAGGAAGACTCTGTTGTGTTTTTTTCCTATGGTGATATAATTCATTCTTTAAAAGATTTTATTTATTTATTTGACAGAGAGAGAAATCACAAGTAGGCAGAGAGGCAGGCAGAGAGAGAGAGGGGGAAACAGGCTCCCAACTGAGCAGAGAGCCTGATTCAGGGCTCGATCCCAGGATCCTGGGATCATGACCTGAGCCGAAGGCAGAGGCTTAACCCATTGAGCCACCCCTATGGTGATATAATTCAAATATAAAAAGACACTGAAATCATTGTCCTAGACTCTTTCTACAGTTTCATAGAATATGGTTATCATCCTATATTTGGCCCAGAGACTTCTTAGTATTATAAATGTAACAAGACAGTCATCAGAATTATGACAATAAGAATAATGATAAAGGGCGCCTGGGTGGCTCAGTTGGTTAAGTCACTGCCTTCGGCTCAGGTCATGATCCCAGAGTCCTGGGATTGAGTCCCACATCGGGCTCCCAGCTCCACGGGAAGTCTGCTTCTTCCTCTGACTTTCTCCCCTCTCATGCTCTCTCTCTCTCTCTCTCTCAAATAAATAAATAAAATCTTTAAAAAAAAAAAAAGGAATGATAGAAGCAGGGGCACGTGGCTGGCTCAGTTGATGGAACATGTGACTCTTGATCTCAGGGTTGTAGGTTCCAGTCCCATGTGGGTGTAGAGATTAGTTAAAAAATAAACTTTATTTTAAAAAAAAGAAAAAATGATAAAAGCAATAGTTGTATTCATAATAGTAATGCACTAAGGGAAAATATCGATGATAATCACGTGTAAAGGCTATGTTTTGGAGGGGCACCTGCGTGGCACAGTTGGTTAAGCATCCGACTCTTGGTTTTGGCTCAGGTCATGATCTCAGGGTTCTGGGATCCAGCCCCGAATCTGACTCTCTGTTCAGCAGGGAGTCTGCTTCTCCATCTTCCTCTGCCCCTCCCCCTCGTTTGTGTACGCACTTTCTCTCTCTCTCTCAAATAAATAAATAAAAATCTTTTTTTTTAAAGGCTGTCTATTGGAGAGATATATTTTGGAATGGAATATGAACTTCAGTTTTTTTCTTTCATCTTTTTTGGGAGATAAGGCCCACCTGGGCAGGACCCAGTAACTAGAAAGTATGCATCACTTTTAATGCAACACAAGACACACTTGGCCATTCTTAACAGTTTCTGGCAATAATGTCATTTAACACTTGTGTCCTTTAAATATCCCATTTCTGGGGCGCCTGGGTGGCTCAGTGGTTAAAGCCTCTGCCTTCGGCTCAGGTCATGGTCTCAGGGTCCTGGGATCGAGCCCCGCATTGGGCTCTCTGCTCGGCAGGGAGCCTGCTTCCTCCCTCTCTCTCTGCCTGCCTCTCTGCCTACTTGTGATCTCTGTCTGTCGAATAAATAAGTAAAATCTTTAAAAAAATAAATAAATAAATAAATATCGCATTTCTGCAGTAACTCTTAGTTCCAGTAGCAGTGGTGATGGATGACTGTGCTTTACAGTTGACCAATGTCTTTCATGAGCACTCATTACTCGGATTGTCTTACTTGTCCTACTTCTTTTCCCCTTCATCCTGATTTATTATTTTATTTTTTCTATTTTATAATCACCATAAAGAACTTGAGGGATAAGACTGAGATAAACACATGCACGAAGAGTCAAACACACTATCTCAGCATGAATTTCTCCCCATAGCCAAAGAGTTCCAGGTCAGATGGCTCCGCTAATGGCTTGTAAGTGGCCTCGGAGTGGGAATCAGAGACTAAAGTCTCAGGTACTAAGGTGATGACAGTAGGCTACATCTTATATCCCAGAGAATTGAATCTGATTGTGCCTAGGATCACTACTTTTTACTTCCTTCTCTTCCCGGTATTGTTGTAGTCATTTCTTCTTTTTTTTTTTTTTTTAAGATTTTATTTATGAATTTGAGAGATAGAGCACGAGCAGGGGGAAGAGGCAGAGGGAGAAGCAGACTCGTCACTGAGCGGGGACCCTGAAGCAGAACTCTATCCCAGGACCCTGAGATCATGATCTAAGATGCCCAACCATCTGGGCCACCCAGGCACCCCTGGTTGTAGTCATTTCAATCAAGCCCAATGGAATGTGGTCCCTGCAGAAAAGCTGGGCATGTGGGAAGAGCAGAGCAGAGGACTAATTTGTGCTCTGCACAGATAACTCTTTTTAACATAAAATCTCTTCCCCGTATCTTTTATTTGGACTTCTGAGAGTAATAATGATACCTTAGTTACCCGTAGAGTTATAGTGCAAGATATATTTACTTCTACATTTTAAGTACACACATGCACAGAAACATAAGGGAATGTGCCATCACGTCCAGATGTATTCAAAGATTTCCCCAATAATTAATTCACAACAGGTGATGAAGCAGTTGTTAAATACACTTTCAGTGAATCTGCAAAGGCAAATGAAACATTTTAACCAACAATAACATCATAGCAGCTAAGTATGTAAATAAAGTAAAATTAAATTAGATAATTACTAAGACAGATTACTTTTTCTAAAGTTTCTTCAGACGCGTGGCTGGCTGGGTCCTCCAGGGTTGACGGACGGAGGACCATGGTGCATGTCCCCAGGGCCACAGCAGCGGGCGGCAATAGGAAATGGAACGCCAGCTGGTCTGGGACGTGGTTCTGATTCACCATCCTCACAACTGTGCTGGGACAGAAGTGGAGGGTACAAATCACTGTAAGAAAAGGGGTGTTTTTATGGTCTGCGCTGGTAACCAGCTGCACAGGATGGTGGGGGGAGCTGCTAGGGTTAAGCAGCTCCCTTCAACATGCTGCTGCCTCGACTTCTTTTTTATCTTTGTATCCTTCCCTGAGAGTTCTAAGAGCTGGAGCTCAAATTCAGTGTTGAGCTAATAGAGAGAGGGAAGGCAAGAGGTTAAACCAAACGGTTAACTGTGTCTCTTCAAAACTGACATTTAATACAGGGTGTAAATCACTAGGGGAGCCTGTTATTCCTTCAGGAATGCAATTACATAGGGTCAAATAAAACATGAAAGAAACCAACAAGTTTTAAAATGTAGTATGTTCTCAAAAGTAGGCAAGAAGGAATGTGAAGCAGTTCAAATATGCTAACACTCCCTGCTGTCCTATAGGAGAGGATTACAAGGGGAGGTTTCTGTGCTTTAATGATTATGTGGTTAAGCACGGGTATGGAAGCCCATCGCCCGATCTGACTGGTCCCACCGGACCCTCAGCCTCCCAGAGCTCCCTGCATTCATTCAAAGCAGGTGTAGGCTCTGCCGTTCAGCCCATTACCATTACAGTCCCATTACCAGCCCTGCCCTCCACTTAACACTTTTCAAAAGTGTTTATATGGCAGTACAGAATGCACCGCGGGTATTTTTTTTTTTTTCCTATTTCACTCGCTCCTACAGGGAAAAAAAACAGAAACAAAACCAAAACTACCAGGAGAATCCTTATTCTGTGACCTCAAGATAGAGAAAAATCAATGCTGGACTCTGTTAAAGGCATTCTAATATTTATAGCTACTTGTAAATTGTGTAGGTGCTAATTTACACCATGGGGCAGTGGAAGGTGGGCTTACGTTTATATTTTGGGAAGTGTCTGTTACAGTTCAGCACATTTCAAAAATCTGATGCCTTGAACAGGTGGGTTGGCCCACCTTCAATCTAACATCCCCATGACCTAGGATGATCAACTCGGCCCAGCCTACCCTGTGCTCTCTTGTCTCTAGCACACGACGTCCCATAGCCCAGGAAACTTCTTGTTCCCTAGCAAACCAAGACGACTGGCCATCCTATCCCAACACATGTAGCACACGTTCTTTCTTTGCCCCCGTGCTCCTAGCCCGGGTATATATCCCACATGTGTGCACCGGGTGTGTGCAAACAGGCACACACGTGACAGGCAAGTGGATTCTGAATCAAACAGAATTTGTAATAATTTCTTTAGTGTCTTGCTCTAATCATATGCAACAGCATGGTGGAAACTGGGTATAGATTGTGTGAGGAGAGAAGATGGCTGGGAAGGGACACTGGGATCACTAATAAACTAATTACAAAAGAATTCAAACAAAACAGACAGGTCATCTGGGTTCAGATTCCTGTACAATCACTGACTTTTATAAGCTAGTTCTCACTTCTCCAAGAAAAATACAGTTTCAAATGAGTTGTGACTCAAACTTGATTTTCCTTATCTTGCTTACAAAGTGTATCATACTACAAAGCTGACTTCTCAGAGTCTAAGTCCAAAGGGTGCAGATTCTATCTAGTTGGTTGACTCCTGGGAGCTTCCATCCCCCAACCCCACCCTCCCACCCCACCCTCGTCCCATCCCTCACCCCCAGCCAGGCAATGGTGGCCCCAGGCTGGTCCTTTTGAATCCTGCCCAAGGGCCGGCAGCTGCCCAGGTCAAGCTCACTGACTAACAGGCACCTTGGGGGTATGTCTCTGAGGTGCACAATTTCCTGAGCTCCTTGCCACATCGGCAGTTCTGCGGGCTCCCAGGTCTTTCCAACAAGCCCTTGGCAACTCCACAGACTGCATGGCCGCCCCAGCACCTAAGACAGACCATTCTGACTATGAGCTGAGTTATGAAAGTCTGGGAATCAGCTGAGCTCCTGAGAGCAGCCTAACTGAGCAGACCCAAGACCAGAGTAAATCTTAGTTCATCTTACACGTCTAAGTCTTTTGGCTTTTTCTTTGGCTCTTTGCCTGATTATTCTCCTGACAGTGCAGTTGGAGATCTGTCCCAAGATAATCCATTTTCCCTGCCCCCCACTCCCTCTTTCTGCCTTCCCATCCTTCTCACTTTGTGGCTATTTTCTTATTCTGTCAAGAGATGCCAAATTGATACATTCACCACAAATAACACAAAATAAAGCAAAAAGTGATTATAAATAATGTTTTCTCTTTTGACTTACATAAACCTCTTACTTCAGAGGCTCTCCATTCCTGTGCTTAGAACGTGTCTGTCCAGATCAGACACGGTATAAGCATCAGTCTCAAAACTTAGTCAAATGCAAAGAATTTGGTGGTAGACAGAACAGATAAAGGCTCGAAGACTAAAAGAACAGACTTGGAAAGGAGAAAGGTGCCTCCCTAAAATTTTCAAATGAACATGAGATGTGCACAGGGGGGTCAGAACCTGGGCTTGAGAGGCAAACAGATCTAGGTTTGAATTCCAGCCCAGGCACTTACTAGCTATGTGATCTTGGACAAGACACTTCACCACTGTAAATTTCAGTTCCTCCTCTGTGCCATGGGGATAATTCTAGTTTTAATAGGAGGACAGGAAATAACATATGTAAAGCACTCAATACATAGTTGATGTTTAAGAAACAGCTTCCACTACCGTGGCGATGGATTTCACAAGGAAAAGGAAACCCCTCCAACAGCCCACGATGCCTTCTGTGTTTTGACCGCTGGGTTTCTTCCCTAATGGACATCTCTAGGAACCCTGCTCTTAATCTCAGCTCTCCACCCACATTCCCCAACTGGCCTGAGGCAAATCACTTATCTGCCTCAATTACTTCATCCCTACAGAGGAGGATAATAATATTTACCTCCCTCAGAGGAGTGTTGGGAGAATTAATGAATGCTTGCAAAGTATCCTGAGATCTACAGATGAAAGGCATTGTAGAATTGCAAAGTATTATTATAAATATTAGTGTTATTTTGACACATTTGCATGCATGCATGTGTGAGCAAATTTGCACCCACAGCACGGGATGAGAGTATGTGACTTTCAAATATCATCCTGTGAGCACCGCTGGCAGCCCTGGACATTTATGTCTGTGTAATTTATACACAATCAAACAGCTGGTCCCAGAAATAAGAATTTAGGTAGCTGGCGTAAAACTGACCGTAGCTTATGTTTAAGTGCTTTCTAGAAGCCTGTTGGCCAGTGCCACAGTCCTTCCAGCTTCCTGTAGGGGTAAAACCTTACTATGTGATCAGCTCCCTAAAAGGCAGTAAAGTGTAACCCTCAGACTTCTCCATCTGCCCATTCCGAGAAACAACCTTGTGCCTAGGTGTTTGTTCCTCAGCTAACTGTATCCACTTGTAAAACACACAGTCATAAAGTCCAATTGCAAAGAAGCACCTCTTTCAGCCCACCTCACAGCCCCATTCTCCCCCTTCCACACCAGCAGTGCCGAGTTCCAGGTCTTGTCTCTCCTCTCCTCTTTCCATCAAGGGCCCTGCTTCCTCCCAGCTGCCTCTGCTCCCCACCGACTGGATTCTCTCCCCTTAAGTGGTGTGAGGTAACATTACAACACTATCCTCCATAATCTCACATCAGAGTACTCCCCAGAGACCACTTCTGTGACCTGCGCTTATAGAAATAAAAAAGAGTAAGAGCAAATGGAAGTTACATGAGGAAGTTAAAATTCCCTTGTGCCTCGGGACTGAGCCCTCGGCTGCCGTTCCTGGCTGTGTGAGGATGTGGCCGCCTCCTCTGATTCCGGATACAGAGTAGCACATGGGCGTGAGCAAGACATATGTCTGGTCTCCACCATAAACCTTTGCAGCCTGGCAAGAAACATCTAGGCTTATTCCAGACCCAGATTCTCATTCCTGCTACAGCCATCATAAACGCCTGCTGACACCAAGGAAGAGCAAGCCTGTAATCCTCATAAAAGAACGTTCTTGAACCCTGGAAACCAAAGAGGGATATGGATGCCAGTTCTTAAACCGACATTCTCTTGGCTCCTGGGTCTGATCAGACATTGAGGAAGCAGGTGACTGCCTTCAAGTTATGGGTTAGCGGCTACACCGTGGCCTCCCTGCTCTGCACATCTCCCCCCTTGGCTGGGCAGATGGCCTGGAGTTCCCACAGCTTGTGGTTAAGACATTGTCTCCAGAAGGCTGTGTGTAGAGTAGAAATATGTGACATGGAAATCAACATGTTAAATCATTCCAGCAGTGTGCTGGGTCCAGCTCGCAGGGGCCTGAGAGAGCCAACTCTGTGCATCTCTTCCCAACCCTGTGTTCCCATCACACTGATAGCCTGAAATCAGCCAGGGGTGCCTTGAAACCACCAAACATAACAAATCAGGTCTCCCTGCTCCCTGCTTTGAGGAAGGTGATTGTGAAGCCTTGACTGCACACCACCAATTAGCACCCACTTTGGTCCATTATCATTTGGTAATAAGACAGGTTTATGCTATTGCCAAGGAACGAAGTCCAGGTGGGTCTTGGGTACGGAAGGCACGGGGAGCCAACCAGGACAGCAGGGAGCATGCTGGGGCCCTTGTCGGGGAGCCGCCAGCAGGGAGTGAATGGTTTGGGGAGGAGTGAGCAACATGGCTCCTTCAAGTTTTTGCCAAAGGTTGGCCTGCCTTGTAGATTTTAGCCCCAAGCAGGGGATGCATCGTGCATACATCCCCGAGGACGCTAACGGAAGAAACGTGGGTGTTAGACCCTTTGTTGCCCTAAAAAACTGTATCATCTCTGAGCCTCACTTCCCTTAACTGTACAGTTCTGCTGACCGTACTCCTTTGATGGGATTTGTGGATTCGGAGAAATACTGCTTGTAAAGTACTTGCCCTTCACAGAAGGAACTGGTGAATTGATGGACACGGAATTCACGGCCTCCTTCTTACTCAGCTTTGCCACAGTATCTGTCATGTTCAGTCGACCTGGACTGAAACCTTCAACCCCTCTGGCTTCTGAAACCCCATGCGCTCTTCGTTTTCCTTCTTCTCTGATCCTGCCTTTATTGGGTCTTTCTTCTCTAATCCCTCTCAAAACTTAATCCAGGGCCTCCTTCTCTCATTTCTCCACACAGCCTCATTAGGCAATCTCATCTAGTCCCATGGATTTAAATGTTATCTTCATGCTGATGACTTCCAGACTCCTAGAATTATCCTCTGTCTAGACCAGTGATTCTTCAAGTAGGAACCCTGGACCAGCAGCATCAGCATCACCTGGGAACTTGTTAGAAATGCAAATTCACAGGCCCCACCCAAACCTTCTTAACCAGAAACTCTGGGGGTGGGTCCAGCAATCTGTTTTATCATGCCCCGCAGGTGTTTCTGATGCTCCCTGAAGTTTGAGAACCACTGGCTCAGGCTAACATATTTAATGGCCTTATTTACATCTCTACAGAAATACCAGACTTAATACACCCAACACAAAACTCCTGTTCCCTCCCTATTTCTGCCCTCCTACCATGTCCTCAGAATCGCTCTGCGGAGACAATGTATTATCGTCCACTCATTTACTGGAAATCAAGACAATCTTCCCTTTGTTCCAGCTTCCTCAGCTCACATCCAATCCATGAGCAAATCCTATTAATTCTGAGCCAAAACATAAATTTACAACTTTCTCCACATATCCATCACCACCACCACAACGGGGGCCACCATCAGATCTTGCCTGTTCAAGCAAGACCAAAGCAACCTTTTCTACCTGCTTCCACTCTGGGCACCCCCCCTTACCCATTTTTTCTGTCTCAGCAAGAAAGCTAGATCTTCTTAAAATGGAATTTGGCTCCTGTTACCCTCCATCCTAAGATACGTTTTGGTTTCCCTTTACACCTAGAATAAAATCCAAACTCTGTACTATGGTTTCCATGGCCCTGCATGGCTTGGCTCCTCCCCATTTCTCTATTACCTCACCTAGTAGTGCTCTTTCCCTCCCCTACCCTGTCCTACGCTCCCTGTTTTTCTCTCAGTTCCCTGAAGCAGCCAATGCCTTTCTGCCTCGGGGAATCTGTCCTTCTGTCTGGAATGTTCCTCCTCATCCTGTGATGGCTGCTTCCCATCCTCACAGTTTCAGGTTACATGTCACCTCCCCTTTGTGTCCTTCCTTACCACCTATTAAAGTCCCTTCCACACACCATTATCTCATAACCTTTCTATGTCCTTGCTGGCTCATCTGCAGTTTGTTAGTTTTCTATTCAGCTATTTACTCTCTTGATGCTGGTTGTGTTTTGTTTTTCTCTGTCCCCCTCAACCTACCACCTGAATGTAAACTCACAAGGGAAGGGGGGGAGCTCATCAGTGTTTGTCACTCTCAGTGTCTGGCACAATGACTGATTCAGAATGGGCAGTGGTTGATGTTGCCATTATTATTAACATGGGGGAAAGGAGGGCAATCTGCTTTACTGTCTATCAATTCACATATTAATCTCATGTAGAAATACCCTCACAGACACGCTCAGAGTAATATCTGACCAAATGTCTGGGCAGCTGTGGCTTAAGTCAAATTATACATAAAATTAACCATCTCCACACTACTGATAAAACTTAGAAAGATTAAGACCTTTGCACGACAGAGAAACCAGTATTGAAATCCACGTACATCTCACTCCGAAACTCAGTTACTATCATTTGTATTCATGATTCCCAAGCTCAGTTTGTGCTGCAAAGAAGATGCTGGTTCTTGTCTATAATAGACAAGCAAACAAATGGGAACAGGATGTTAACTGGAAAATTTCTACTGAGGCACCAAGATGAAACAGAAAGGAAATCCCAGCAGAAGGTGCAGACCAGGATGTAAACACTTAAAGAAAATGTTCAGAACTAATTTCTTAGCTGTGGGTATGTTCACCCATAGCGCTGACGTAAAAGGACAGATACAAGGCCTCCATGAGGGTCTGACTCACTGGGCTTTGGGATCCATCCCTTGAAAGTGCCTAAAGTGGGGCTTTGGAGAAGATTTCCTGGGGTCCACTTCCAATTGTGGCTCTCACTGCTTAGAGCTCCTGCCGCCGGGGGGGAGAGACAGAGAGAGAGAGGAGTACCTGCCCCTCATCCTAGTTCTAGTGAGAGAGGCTCCAGAGGGAGTATCCGGAGAGTCTCCTGGGTGTTTTTTCAAGTTGTGAGACAGAAAAAGCAAGAGGCTGGCTAACAGCCAGTACAGCACAGTAATAACTGCAAGCCAGTGCCATGAGAGCCCCCCAAATGTGGGAAATCCACAGAAGAATGTTGTCCCAGGGTCATTAAAAATGGAGTCTTGCCCTGTCTAAATAAGCTTCTGCCAGAGTTCAGAAGAAAGTGGAAGAATGTGGAAGCCAAGCAATCGGGGAGCCTGCAGAGTGACCAGCCAAAGAAGGGACACTGCCCACTTCAAAGGAGTTGAACTTGAAGAGGCACCCCCACCAGGGGAGTCTCTGAGGAACCCACAGAAGAACTTACAAGATCCAGACATGGCAAAGTCAACTTATGACTGCAACAGTCAAGTAAGAACCTGCCAAGTCCCCCGTCGCCCCACCGCTGGGTGCCCTGCATAGTTGGTGGGGAGAGGAGGAAAAATGCGAGGCAGGTAAGAAATGGACAGCAAGGGACGCCTGGGTGGCTCAGTTGGCTAAGCGACTGCCATCGGCTCAGGTCATGATCCCAGAGTCCCGGGATCGAGTCCCGAAACAGGCTCCCAGCTCCATGAGGAGTCTGCTTCTCCCTCTGACCTTCTCCCCTGTCATTCTCTCTCTCACTCTCTATCAAATAAATAAATAAAATCTTTAAAAAAAAAAAAAAAAAGAAAGAAAGAAAGAAAAGAAATGGACAGCAACCCCTCTTCCACTCCGAAGGGTCAAGCAGAAGCACGACTCAACCAGGGCAAGAAAGGTGAATTAACGTGATACAAATTCAGACTTTGATTACTACACAGGACTGGACAATTAATTACTCAACTGAGGCCATGATTATGACACAAGTGACTGCAGGGTATTTTTTCCACTGCAGTGATCAGTGAACTAGCCCAGCCCAGATTTTAATCCAGAGATTGAAAGTGGGGCTAGCTCTGCTGAATAAATGTTAACTGTCTGTGAGTCTAGCTTCATCAGCATACTATTTCCAGAATGAAAGAATGACGATATATGAATCAATAAACCAAGCCCCAACAATTCCCAGAGCTAACCTGTCCATGATGGGGAGACAATTCCAAGTGCTATGTGTCCTTTCAGATCCCACTTGTCTGTAGCATCTGCTAATGGAGCTCCGAGATAAATCCAGGAGAAGGTCCTAGAGAAACAAGGAGGTTGTTTATTGATTATTTAGCTAAAAGCTATGACAGCTGAAAAGCTTTTTTGAATTAAAGAAGCCAGATACTTATAAAAACAACACTCTTCTCCAATATACCAACTCCCCTCCCACAAGACGATCCAAAGTCAGCAATTTGGTCTGTAAATTTCTAGTCCTTTCTCTACACTTGGCATAAATACAGGGACAATGTGCTCATATACATTTTGGTGTTTGTTTGCTTTTTCAATGGATTCACAATATACTTGTTATTCAATAATATTTGTTTTGACTGGACGACATGTTTTGTACTGATATATCTTAATTTATCCAACTACATTTCTACTGATGGATATTTAAATTGTATTTAATTTATCAAAGTGATACAGAGGACTTTTTTCTAACATCTCTGCAGGCACAAGTATTTCTTTGGGTCAAAGATCCATCAATGTAGACAGATACTGCCTGAAAGATATCAATTAACATTTCTACCAGGACTGTCTGATGGCATTTACTTCCCCCAACACTTGCGGATGCTGGATATTACCAAGTTACAATTTTTTCCCAATCCATTGAGTAAAAAATGACATCACAGTGTTGTTTCTATTTGCATTTCCTCCATAAGGAGCAAGACTCACCATCTTTTTATGTCTGTGGACCATTTGCACTTCTCTGCTGTTAATGATCTGTTCACATTCTTACCCCATTTTTCAACTGGGTTGTTGATCTTTCTTTGTATTTGTGAGACCCATTTTTATTTTGTGGATACTAACTGTTAATTACATGTTTGACAAATATTTTTATCCTAGTCTATTTGGGTTTTAATTTAACGTTTTAAATGGTATCTTTGAGGAAAACTTTATATTTTTATGGGGAATAAAGCAGTATTTTTTTCCTTCTTGGATTCTAGGTTTTGTGTGTTGCTTAGGAAGACCTTACCCCAGTGAAATATTTCTCCATCTTTCCTTCTAATACTCTTGTAATTTTACTTTTTCAAGTTGAAGATTTTAATTCATTTGGAATTATTGTAGTGTGAAGTAGATATCTATACTTATTTTTCCAAATTGTTCCAACACCATTTCATTCTTCCTTCTTTGGTTAAAATTAAAAATACCATTTTTATTATAAACTAAATTCCAATTCATTTCTTCATCTCTTTAGAGATTTTCTATTCTGTTCAGTTGTTCTCTTTATATAGGAGCTAATAATATTTTACTTTAATTACTATAGTTTCATAGAACAATTTGATATTGGATAAGTCAAGTTCTACCTCATTTTTCCTCATTTGTTTTTTAAAAATCTGGTATTTTTGAGAATCACTTTTCAAATTTCATAAAAGTTTGAATTTATTAATTTGCAACTGATATGACAGTTTTATAGTGTTAAACCTCCTTATCCAGAAACATAATTTCCATCTTCATTTATTGAGGTCTTCTTTTATGTTCTTGAATAAGGTTTTAAAGTATTATTTACATAGGTTTTATGCATTTATTGATAGATTTATTTCTGATATTTTATAGTTTTTATTACTTTTGATATTATATTTCCTAATTGCTGGTGTAGAGATACTACAAATGTCTTATATCCAGCCATTTTATTGAAAAAATTCCTGGGACACCAGGGTGCTCAGTCATTAAGTGTCTGCCTTCGGCTCAGGTCATGAAACCAGGGTCCTGGGATGGAGCCCCACATCAGGCTCCCTGCTCAGCAGGAAGCCTGCTTCTCCCTCTCTCACTCCCCCACTCCCCCTGCTTGTGTTCCTTCTCTGTCTCTCTGTCAAGTAAATAAATAAAATCTTTTAAAAAATAAATTAATTTAAAAATTTAATAATTCCTTTAGTTAATTCTCTTTGCTCCTCTCTGGAAACTCATTACTATGACTGATATTTTGACATCAGAGACAAAGGTATGAAATATATTCATGTGTCCTTTAAATAGCTATAAGATTTTATATCCAACCAGAGAGAAAGAAGATATAAACTCAAAATTCAATCATGTAGTAAAGAGTTTCGGTGGACAGAGTTATCAGCAACCTCAGTAGGAGGTTGTGGACTTTAATCAAATGGAAGAATTGGGTATTTTGTAATTTGATGCCAAGAGAAATGAACCCCACTTAAAGGGTTTATACTTGGAGTCCCTGTTGTAATAGCAACAGTGAAAGGTGCTCAAGGTGTCTATTAAAGATGAGGGGAGAATCAAACTGGATATATAGATCCCAGGTTCCTTTCTCTTAACCTGTGTTTACTTGAGATGATAAAACCCAGTTTGCTAGCAGTGGTAGTGTGTTTCCAATCTCATGGAAGTTTAGAATTTAATATAGTCCAAAGAAAATAAAATGTAAATTATTGATACTTTTGTGTTATATTTAGGATAATTTGGGTAGATTTCGATTTTGAACGGGCATGAGGTTTCTGACAGATTAGCTTTGTGATTTCAATTTGAAATGTGTAGCTGAATAATTGACTTTAGAATTAGGGATTTACTTTGGGGCACCTGGACAGCCCCAAAATCAAGATTTTGGCTCAGGTTGATTTTGGCTCAGGTCATGATTGCAGGATTGTGATGTCCAGTCCTATGCCTGGCTCCTGGCTGGGTGTGGAGCCTGCTTTAGATTCTCCCTCTCCCTCTGCCCCTCCTCAGCCTACAGAAAAAAAAAAAAAAAAGAATTAACGATTTATTTTGAAATATGAAAGAGAATTTGACCAAATCTGTAAACAGTATTGGAATGTTAAATAATATGAGCTATGCCTCACTTGCAGGTTTAATTTATTAGATTTATAAAAGTTGTATACATACTTACAAAGGTTTTGCTTATTATAATAGGTATGTTTAAGGTTATGAAGAAAATTAAATTTATCAAAGTTATAAGTACATTTTATTTCCTTTAAGAAAGTGGAAGGTGTAAAGAGAACTAATTTGGGGGGCACCTGGGTAGTGCAGTCATGTAAGCATCAGACTCTTGGTTTCTGCTCAGGTCCTGATCTCACGGCCGTGAGGTGGAGCCTCGCCTTGGGCTCTGCTCTTGAAGAGGACCCTGCTTGAGATTCGCTCTCCCTCTTCCTCTGCCCCTCCCACTCGTGCTCTCTCTCACTCTCTCTAAAATTAATAATCTTTTTTTAAAAGAGCAAATTTTTAAAGAATTTAGTCTATAAAATGTAAGTTACTCAAATATTATTTTTTAAAAGAAGTGAAGGTTATTGTTCTTATTTAACAATACTTACAAAAAATATTTGTAAATTGAAATTAAAGGTTTAGAGAGAACTAAAATTTTAAAGTGTCTTGCCCTAATACATTGAATATTCATTTTTAAATACATGAATTGGTTTTACTGTGCAAATAAGCTAGTAATGCTCAGCCATCATAAAATTCATGCTGATTAGTTTCTTAAAATTTTGAGTTAGATGATCATTTCACTAGAAATAATGTCAGTTTTATTGCTTCTTTTTCCCTCTATTTATTCCTTTTATTCTTTTTTCTTGTTTATACATTGACAAACATTAACGCAGATGGTAACTATGTTTTATTTCTGACTGTCATGGTAATGTTTCACTATTAAGCATGAAGCTTGCTGTCAGTTCTTGAATATAACTCATACTTTACTAAAGATAGTTCTTCCTCTTCTTAGGTTAAAAGATTTTTTAAATCATAAATGGGTACTGAATTTTGTCTAAGACTTTTTTCAGCTTCTATTGAAAGATCCTCAGCTTTTTTACTTTAATCTGATAACATCGGGGATTACATTAATATATTTCCCAATATCAAAATTTCCTTGTTTTACTATGCTAAATCCCAATTGGTTACGATATAGTAACATACTGATGGACTTTACTTGGTAAAATTTTTAGAAAGATTTTTATATTCGTATTCACAAATGAAATTGGTCTATAATTTTATCATATATTATCTTTGTCCCTTTTTCTACTTCTAATACACTTTATTTTTTTAGAGCAGTCTTATGTTCACAAAAAAAACTGAGTGGAAGGTATAGAGATTTCCCATATATCTCCTATCCTAACACAAGCACAGCCTCTCCCACTATCAATATCCCATACCACACTGGTCCATTTGTTGTAATTCATGAACCTACATCGTCGATACATTGCTATGACTCAAAATCCATAGTTTACATTAGGGCTCACTCCCGATGTTGTACATTCTGTGGCTTTGAGCAAATGTATAATGTCATGTATCCAGAATTATGGTATCTACAGAATATGTTCACTGCCTTAAAAATCCCATATGCTTCATCTATTTATCCCTCCCCACCTTCCCCACCAGTCCCTGGCAACCATGGATCTTTTTATCCTCTTTACTTTTGCCTTTTCAAGAATACCATATAGTTGGAATCATACAGTACATAAACTTTGCAGATTGGCTTCTTTCTTTTTCAGCACTGAATAATAGTCTTGTGTCAGGATGTACCATAGCTTGTGTGCTCGCCTACTGAAGGACATCCTGGTTGCTTCCAAGTTTTGACAACGATGAAAAAAAGCTGTTATAAACACCTTTGTGCAGGTTTTTGTGTGAAAAGAAGTTTTCGGTTCATTTGGGTAAATAACAAGGAGCACAACTACAGGATCATATGGTAAGAGTACGCTTAGTTTTGTAAGAAATTGACAAACTGTCTTCCAAAGTGGCTGCAACACTTTGCATTCTCACCAGCAATAAATCAGAGTTCCCTTTGCTTCTCATTCTCATCAACATTTGGTGTTGTCTGAGTTTTGAATTTTGGATGTTCTAATAGGTATCTTGTTATTATCTTACTTTTTTTTAAAGATTTTATTTGAGAGTGAGAGAGAGCACGAGCACAAGCAGGGAATATGACAGGAAGAGGGAGAGGGAGAAGCAGACTCCTCCTGAGCAGGGAGCCCTATGTGGGTCTTGATCCCAGGACCCTGGGATCATGACCTGAGCTGAAGGCAGACGCTTAAACTAATGAGCCTCCCAGGTGCCCCCTTATTATTTTAATTTCCAATTCCCTAATGACATATGATGTTGAACATATTTTTATATGCTTATTTGCCATCTGCATGTCTTCTTTAGTATAGTCTGTTCAGTTCTTTGGCCAATTTTTTAATTGAGTTTTTCATTTTCTCTTTGCTGAATTTTTAAGAGTTCTTTATATATTTTGGGCAACAATTTGTTATCAGATGTGTCTTTTACAGACATTTTCTCCTAGCCTGTGTCTTGTCTTTTCTTTCTGTTGACATTGTCTTTATCAGAGCATAAGTTTTTAATTTCAGCAAAGTCTAGCTTTTTATTTCTTCACAGATCATTCCCTTTGTCTTTTATCTGAAAGGTCATTGCCATACTCAAAGTTACATAGATTTTTATCCAATATTATCTTCTAGGAGTTTTACAGTTTTGTGTTTTACATTTAGTTCTATGTTCCATTTCGAGTTAACTCTTATGAAAGGTATAATGTCTGTATCTACATTCACTTTTACTGCTTGTTCACATACAGCTCTACTGGTCCGCTGTATTGTCTTCACTCTTTGTCAAAGACCAGTTGACTACATTTATGTGGACCTATTCTGATGTCTGTATTCTGTTCCATTGATCTATTTTTCTGTTCTTTCACCAATACCACTCTGTCTTGAGCTTCATATTAAGTTTTGAAATCAGGTAATATTAGTCTTCTTTGTTCTTCTCCTTTAATATTTGGTTGGCTATTCTGGGTCTTCTTCTCCATATAAACTTTAGGATCAGTTTGTCAATATCCACAACATAACTTGATGAAATCTCAATTAGGATTGTATTAATCTATAGATAAAGTTGGAAGAAAACTAACAACTTGACAATATTGAATCTTCCAATCCATGAATATGAAATCTCTCTTCATTTATTTAGTTCTTTGGTATCTTTCATCAGAGTTTTATAGTATTCTTCAAAAAAGTTTTGTAAAAGTTGATCTTGTACAAATTTGGTAAGATTTATACTTAAGTATTTTGTTTTGGGGACTGCTAATATAAATGATAATATGTTTTTTATTTCAAATTCCACTTATTCATTGTTAGCATATAAGAAAGTGACTGACTTGTGTATTTTAACCTTGTATCCTACAACCCTTCTATAATCACTTATTAGTTCTAGGAGTTTTTTGGTAAAGTCTTTAGAGTTTTCTATATAGAAGAAGATGTCATCTGCAAACAAAGACAGGTTATAGCTTCCTTCCCTATTTGTATACCATTTATTTCCTCTCTCTGTGTTACTGCATTAGGTAGGAAATCTGGTATGGGGTTGAAAGCAATGGAGGGAGAGAACATGTTTGCCTTGTTCCTGATCTTAGCAGAAAAGCTTTGAGTTTCATACGATTAAGTATGATGTTAGCTGTGGGGTTTTGTTTTGTTTGTTTGTAGATGTTCATCGTTAAGCTGAACAAGTTCCCCTCTACTCCTACTTTGCTGAGAGTTTTTGTTGCAATAGGTGTTGGATTTTGTCAAATGCTTCTTCATCTATTGATATGATCATCATATGATTTTTCTCTTTTAGACTGTTGATGTGGATTATAGTAATTGATTTTTATTGTTGAACCAACCTTGCATACCTGAAATAAATCTCACTTCATTATGACGTACATTTATTTTTACACATTGTTGGATTTGATATGCTAATATTTTGTTGAGAATTTTTGCATCTGTGTTCATAAGAGATATTGATCTGCAGTTTTCTTAAAATGTCTTTGTCTGGTTTTGGTATTAGGGTAATGCCAGCCTCATAGAATGAATTAGGAAATATTCCCTCTAGCTTCTATCTTTTGGAAGAATTATTCTAATTTCTTCCTTAGATGTTTGATAGAATTTACCAGTGAACTCATCTAGGCTGGGTGCCTTCTCTATTGGAAGGTTATTAATTATTGATTTAATTTCTTTAATAGATACAAAATTATTATTATTATTATTTATTTCTTCCTGAGTAAGTTTAGCAAATTGTGTCTCTCAAGGAATGGATCCATTTCATATAGGTTATTAAGCTTATGGGCATAAAGTTGTTCATAATATTTATTTATTATCCTTTAACATTCATGGTTCCTATAATGATGTCCCCTCTTTCATATCTGATATTAGCAATTTGTGTTTTCTTCCTTTTTTTTTCTTAGTTAGCTGGCTATGGTTTTACTGATTGTATCAGTTTTTCCAAAGAACTAGCTTTTGATTTTGTTAATTTTCTCTGTTGACTTATTTTTAATTTCATTAATTTCTGCTCTAATTTTTATGAATTTTTTTTTCTTATGCTTACTTTAGATTTACTTTACTCTTCTTTTTCTAATTGCCTAAAGTGGAAACTTAGATTATTAATTTTAGATCTTTCTTTTTTCCAATATATGCATTTAATGCTATAAATTTCCTTATAAGCACTGTTTTCACTGTACTCTACAAATTTTGGTAAGTTATACTTTCATTTTAATTTAGTTAAAAATATTTTTATATTTCTCTTGAGATTTCTTCTTTGACTCATGTGTTACTTAAAATTGTCCTGTTTAATCTCCAAATATTTTAAAATTTTCCAGCTACATTTCTGTTATTGAGTTCTAATTCAATTTCGTAAAGTCTGAAAGCAGATTTTGCATGATTTCTATTCTTTATACTTGTTAAGTTGTATTTCTGACCCCAAATGTGGTCTCTTTTGGTGAATGTTCCATATAAGCTTGAAAAGAATGTTTGATCTGCTATTATTGGATCAAGTAGTCTACAGGTGTCAATTATACCCAGTTGAATGATGGTGCTGTTGAGTTCAACTATGTCCTTACTGAATTTTTGCTTGTTGAATCTGTCCATTTCTGATGGAGAAGTGTTAAAGTCTCTATCATAGTGGATTCATCTATTTCTCCTTGCATTTCAATCAATTTTTGCATCATGTATTTTGATACTGTGCTGTTAGGCACCTAGACATTAAGGATTGCTATGTCTAAATGGAGTATTGACCTCTTTATCATTATATAATGCTTCTCTTTATCCCTGATAATTTTCCTTCCTCTTAACTCTCCTCTGTCAAAAATTCATATAGTGACTTCTCTTTTCTTTTAAGTAGAATTAACATAATATGTCTCCAACACTTTAGTTTTAATATTATACATGTCTTTATATTTAAAGTGAGTTTATTATAGACAATATATACTTGGTCATGTTTTTTTATATACTCTGACAATATCTTTTTTTTAAGGTTTTTGTTTTTATTTTTCTTTTAAGTAATCTCTACACCCAGTGTGAGGCTTGAACTCACAACTCTGAGTACAAGATTGACATGTTCCACTGCCTGAGCCAGCCAGGCATCCCCAATCTCTATCTTTTAACTGATGCATTTAGACCATTCACATTTGAAAAGTGATTACTGATATAGTTGGATTAACAGCTATCCTTATTTGTTACTATTTTCAATGGGTTGCCTTTGTTTTTTATTCTTATCTTTGTCTTCCATACTTTTTCTACCTTTTGTGATTTCATTGTAAACCATTTTATTTTTTTATTAGCCCATTTCAGATATTCCACCACTTTTGGTCAGTTTTATAATTTGTAATTACTTAGAAAATTGCACATTTCATCAAGATTTTCAAGCTTATTTATATCCTTTTATTTAGGTAGAATTCCCAAATAATTCCTTTCTTTTTTATTTTTTTAAAGATTTTATTTACCCATTTGAAAGAGGGAGAGAGCACAAACAAGGGGAGAGGCAGAGAGAGAGGGAGAAGCAGACTCCTTACTGAGCTAGGAGCCTGGCATGGAGCTTAATACCAGGACCTGGAGATCATGACCTGAGCCAAAGGCAGATGCTTAACCATCTGAGCCACACAGGTGCCCCTAATTCCTTCCTTTCTGCCATTTTGTTGCCTTTCTCACATAAAATATATTTGATGTTCTCTATTGAACTATAAATGGAATAGCAAAGTTTTTGTTTATTTCATAAGTCTTTTCATTTTATGTCCTTTTGATTTTATTACTAAAATCTTTTTGCAGTTTTTACAGTTTAAAAGGATTTTTCTTTTCATCTCTATTATGCTGTTCAGTTTCACTCATTCACTCATTCGTTCATTTATATCTTTCCTACTTCTATAAGTTAACTGCTTTAAGCAAGACTATTCCATTTATCATGGTCTATTCCAGTGATGATATATTCCTGCCCCCACCAACAATAGGAGTCACATATCATTATTCTGCCACCAGGTGGCTGGCTAGTGATATTGAGATATGGTGATACAGCAGGGCTCAGGGCTAATATCTGTTGTTGATGCACTGGGCACTCTTCAGAGGTAGGGGCCAGATCCCATACATAATTTCCATCCCTACTGGCATACTTTCCATGAACTCATTGAGCAATCACTAGAATGACCAAATAAAGTGACTGCTGATTGACTTCCATGGAGTGGGTCATCTGGTCCATCCTTTGGCCATTTGATTATTGAGAAGGTCCTTAGTTGTGAAGATCCTTAGTCAGCATTCATAAATATTTGCAAATATGGTCACACTCTGGGTCAAAGACAGGGCAATGGGAGTGGCTCACCAGGTGCATGTAATAAGGGGGTGCACTGTTCGCAGATAATTTAAAAAAATAATAAAAGCAACTATAAATTAATCTTCTTTTTATTAGCAGCATGTGCTAGCAATTCTAAACAATGTCAGTGATACAATACTCCTCCCTCAAAAAATCTTTTGTTGATTTATGTTCTAAAAACTGTTTGCACCTGGGGAAGATCACTCCTACCACCTGCTCTTGGTATGTCAAAAGTTTCCATCCACTTACTCTGCACCTAGACCTTCTTATTGCCAATCCTGCAGTATTATTTTTTTCTAGTCTCCAATCATTGGCCCCTGATTATCAACTTAGACTCATAACATAGGACATCCCTGTTTCTAAGAAATGTGAACAAAAAGATGTACCACTTAAAATTCTGCCCAGAGGAAGAAATTCTCTTAATCATTGTCACTTGTCATCATTGTCAATTCATCATTACCAACACACACAACTGAGGTTAGTAAGTATAGCAGTCTGCATATAATGCAGAATCATCATCCATAAATCAGGTTGAATGTTTTGTTTCCTTATTTAAATGGTCATATGCTACTCTTCCCACCATGAAGCTCTATCACTGGGTTGAAGGAGATATGGTTATACATCAAACGCGAGAATACTGAAAGTGGACACGATATATTCATTCACACAGTTTACCAGTACTTTTAGGTCTGCTAGAGCTCAGTCTCATGGGTCCCTCTTACTGTTGAAGAAGTGCCTCTATGCACACTCAGTCTTATAGCTTGATAGATAAGGTAACACCAAATTTATGATCAGCAATTCTATAAAAAACTAGATAGAGACCACATCTAGGATAGCAGCTGACTGGAGTTCCTACCTAATTAATTTCTCAAGAATCCAATGACATTCTCCAAACAGAGTTGCCGTCTTCACAGCTCATTTGGGACAGTTACATAGGGATAGGAGTCACCATTCCTGTATCTTTTCAAGTTTGTGATGAAGTCAAATACCTTTGCAATATCTCCAAGAATGAGGTATTGCTTTTGATTTCCTGTTCCCTTATGTTCTTGAGGTTATTCACATAAAATTATTCATAAGAGTCCTTTACTATCCTTTTAATACTTCTAGGATCTGTAATGATGACCTCCCTTTCATTTATACAACAGTGGCTTGTGTTTTCTCATTGCCTTAACCGTATTTTATCCATTTTATTAATCTTGTCAAAGAACAAATATTTTACTTTTGTTACTTTTCTCTATTGTCTGTCCATTTTGTGTTGATTTCCATTCTTTATTCGTTTAATTTTTCTACTTAGTTTTAGTTAAAATTCTCTTCTTTTTCTGTTATCTTAATGTGGAAGCAAGGATTATTGACTTTAAGCCATTCTCCTTTTCTAACATAAACACTTAAAAGTATAAATTTCCCTCTGTGCAGTGCTTTAATGGTTTCCTTTTAATCTGAAATATCCTCATTATCATTCAGTTTAAAGTATTTTCTAATTTCCATTGTAACTGATTTTTGATCCATAAATTATTTAGAAATACATTGTCCAATAAAAGAACTTGATAATTTTTTAGATAGCTTTTTGCCATTTTTGTTTTTAGAAAACATATTCTGACTAGTTTTCAAGGCTCTGTAACTTATGAGATTTGTTTTATGGCCAAAGAGTACAAACCAAACCTTATTATTTGTACAATAAGATGTGGCACAAAGTAGGCATTCCATAAATATTTGATGAATAAATAAGTGAATGAAGAGTTGCCACACTGACTCAGAATAAAGTGATGCACAAATTACAGAGGTCAAAAGAGAGCAGTGAAACCATGATGGGGCAGCAGCATATAACTTTTCCGTAGGGAGAGTTCAAGGTCCTTGTTCCATAACAATAGGATCTTGAGAAAGTATGGAAAGAGTATGAGAAATCCTGCAGCCAGAAGCTGAGAACCATGGACAAAGCCTTAAGAAACAGAAAGCAAATGCTGGAGACAGAAAGAAAACAAACCAAAAGGACCAGAACCTAAGTGAGACTTCACCTCTCCAGACAGTCAAGATTTGATTAGTTTGTTGTCATTTGTAGACTACGGATGATTTAAGAAAGCCTCATGTGTATTAATGCATGTTTTAACAATTGACATGCGGACAAAGACAGCTCTAAGTAAACCTATATTTAGTTTCTTCTTTTTTTCTAAACTAATGCCTGTTGCTTTCAATGTCCTGAACAAAATATCCCGTAATATACAATCACCAGCCAGGTGCCCTGGTAGATGTCCAAAATAATTCAATCTACCAGAGCCCCATCTACACAGAATAATTACGTCCAGCTGGGGCACTCCCTAACTCAATGATTTAGGTTGGTCAGTCTTACAAATATTAGAGAAACAATCTCTCATATGGGAACCACGGCTGGTCTTGTTACAACATAGAATTTCTTTACCCAGAAGGAGTTTAAAGAAAGCATTTCATGATTAACTCCTTCCCAGGTAAAATTGCTTTCTGAAAGCACATATTTTGGAGTTTCTTACCTATACCATCTTATCCAATTAAAAATTAGAACAGAGGGGCGCCTGGGTGGCTCAGTGGGTTAAGCCTCTGCCTTCAGCTCAGGTCATGATCCCAGGTTCCTGGGATCGAGCCCCACATCGGGCTCTCTGCTCACTGGGGAGCCTGCTTCCTCCTCTCTCTCTGCCTGCCTCTCTGCCTGCTTGTGATCTCTCTGTCGAATAAATAAATAAAATATTAAAAAAAAATTAGAACAGAAATGGGGCTCCTGGGTGGCTCAGTGTGTTAAAGCCTCTGCCTTCAGCTCAGGTCGTGATCCCAGGGTCCCCGCATAGGGCTCTCTGCTCAGAAGAGAGCCTGCTTCCTCCTCGCTCTCTTTCTGCCCGCCTCTCTGCCTACTTGTGATCTCTGTCTGTCAAATAAATAAATAAAATCTTTTAAAAAAAATTAGAGCAGAAACAACAAAAATTTCCATAGAATATTTTTTTTAGGGTAACTTTTTTCTGTGTGGATGCAACATAACTTAGCAAATTCCATAGTGATGGTTTTTCAGATGGCTGCCGATGTTTTGCTGCTGTAATCAATGCTACAACGAACACCTTTCTTTATCTATAATTGCACTCTTATGATATTTGCCCTTTAAAATAAATGTTAAAGAAGTGGGATTTCATTTTTGTAGCCCTAATAGCTAGCAAAATCCAGAGCAGAGTAAATATGAAGATGAACTGATACTGTTCAAAGAAAAAACTTTTTGGTTTCACACACTTTCTAAATTCTTTATGTAAGTTTCCTTAAAAATAAAAAAGCAACTTAAAAAAAAAAAAAAAGAAAAGAAAAAGAACTCTAGACCCTGGCTGGCAGCAGCTAGAAGCTTCTGGGGCAACTCTACTGATCATTGTGTCTGAGACTCACCTCTCTGTGGTTTGGAAGACAGTAACATTGGGCCACATAAGGCTTGCAAGTTCCCACAAGGCTTTCTTTCTCACCTGAAAGAACAGAAAATACAGAATTAGGTAAAAGACATCTGTTTCCCCTCTTTGGCTTTTCTTGGATTATGATACTGCATTTTCTAATTGTTTTTCTCCCGTTCAAGAGCCGCCTTTCCTTGCAAAGCAGAGCAGGGAGAGGTCCTTTTTCAGTCTTTGCTTCTGAGGCTTGGTGAACCAGTGTGCTTGCTGTATCTTTGCTGCAAGCTTTTCATGTGTTTGATATGCTTAATTTCATCAATTGGACTTGAAGAGGTCTTCAGGTCTTCAAAGAATCTGAAGAGGTGTTCAGACTTTTGGAATTCTGCATATGTCAATATTGGGGACTATTAGACCATGTACCAAATGCTTTAGTATACATACACAACCTTTTAAGGTTAAGTGCATATGACACAAAGTATTTTATGAGAATATATGTTTATTCTATTTCCATAACATCAGGGAAAAATGTTTTTGGAATAATTATTGTTGCTTTTTGGAGTGTGGTTGGGAAGGGAAGTAGAAAAATAAGAAAATACATGTTAGCTTAATTAAGCACTCAAATACTACTTTCATGTTATTTAGGTATTCAAATTGATACTAAAATTAAAAATTATATTTTGATACATTTTTTTACTTGTCATCAAGCTTCAAAATTTTCATGAAAATTCAGATTTATAAGAAAAAGTTAGTATCAGTTGACATTATGAAAAGATCCATAATAGCTCCCTGCCCATGGTGGCATCCAGTCAATTAATTTTCCTGGGTCTTGGATTCCTCATCAATAAATGTTGAACTAAGCAGTTTCTAAATAACCCTCTCACCCTAAATTCCATGATTCTATGTATTTGTAATGAGATGATTCATTGCTCTGTAGGTCATATATCTCTCTCAGGAATGCAAGGAGTTGACAAAAGAAAAAAATCTCTAGATATAAATACAGATTTTTCATGAACTGCCAATAATATATTATTTACTTGAAAATAACCCCACAAGTTGTTTATTGATGTAGTCCTTTCTTTAAGAGTATCAATTTAAGAGGAAATCAAATACACACAAAAAAAAGAGGAAATCACTATTCTATCTGAATGTATGGTAGTATGGCAGGGCTGGGAGAAAACTTTCAAAAACTCTCCTCAACATTTAAAAGAGTAAAGACACCAAGTTGGGAAGATTGGAAAAATCTGGACTTCGAATCACGGATGAAAAAACTTCAGTTTAGCCAACTATGAGGTTACGTTTAATGTGGTCTACTTATTTTTTTTTCTGCTGCTTTGCAGTGCAGTTGTAAATGCTGAATTTTGATGAAACTGCTCACGTTCTGATTGGTAATGATGCTCATACATTTTGAAGATTACATCTAGTCATTTCATGATCCAGTTTGACTATTTTAGAACCAGAACAAAGGTAGCATAACGCAGCGCACCCGAAAAAGTTGGATTACAGACTAGATTCTACAACCTTGGACCTTCTGTGTCTGTTTTCTCTTTTGAAAAATGAGAATATTGAATGGCTTAGGTCTCTTCCTCCTTTAAGATTCTGTGGTTCTATGAATGAGCTGGCCAACGGTTCTCATTGTCTATCAAGATTCTAGTTCATCCCTGATTCTAATTCTGATAGAACTGATTTACAATCAGAATTGCTTGTTTTCGGGGGACCTGGGTGGCTCAGTCAGTTAAGCAGCTGCCTTCGGCTCAGGTCATGATTCCAGGGTCCTGGGGTCGAGCCCCGCCTCGGGCTCCCTGCTCAGCGGGGGAGCCTGCTTCTCTCTCTCCCTCTGCCTGCTGCTCTGCTCTGCTCTCTCTCCCTCTGCTTGTGATCTCTCTCTGTCAAATATATAAATAAAATCTTTTAAAAAAAGTATTTCTTGTTTTCACCTTAATAATGACAACAACAATAGTGAACCACCATCCTCTACAGGCATATTAATGAAGATTCTTTATTGCAGGTGGCATTAACCTAACTCAAACAAATGTAGGCAAATTAAGGGAATTTATTAACCCTCATAAATAGAAGGTTCAGAAGATCCATCTGGTTTCAGTTAAACCTTGGTCAAGGATTATAAATGACAATATCAGGACTCTGTCTCACTTCCTCCTCTGAGGGGGGTTCTTCAACCAGTTCTTTCTAGATCACCAACAAGGTGATGGCTGAGAGTTGAAGACTCAAAGTCTATAAAAGCTTAATAACCAAGAGAAACATGTTTTGTTTTGTTTGCAAAATAACTCCAGGAGAAAGTTCCAGGAAAGAATAATTTACTGATCCAACTTGATCATATACCTATCCCTGTACCAATCAGTATGGCCTATGGGATGGGTTCTCTGATTTACAGAAGCTGTGCAGGTGATTTTTCCACTTCTATAGCTGGAGTAGGGAGTATAGTCAGGCCTATGAAATCCATATGGAATGGGTTGCTTGTAGGAAAGAAGGGTTTTATATTCTGAAAAAGTGGGGACATAGTACTAGAAAGATCACAAACAGAAGGCCGCTACGATAGATTTCATTTGACATTGCACATCAGGGATAGGAGGTAACTATCCGGAATGATGAGTTCTAATAAAAAGGATCCTAAGCTATGAGAAGGCTAAGAACAAGTTTGAAGACTGACTAGCAAGGCCTGCAGTAGACTCTGTAGTGGACGAAAGAGATGTGTAAATCACAGAGTTACTATCCCTTCCTAGTGTGAAATCATGATTCTCTTCCTACTAAGTATGGTCAATTCAACCACGAACTCTTTAGAATGCAACAGGGATAGGCCCTTCTTTTGAAAGTTTCCATTTATTCATGCTTATAAAGCTACCTAAATTCTTTTTTTTTAAATATTTTATTTATTTATGAGAGAGAGAGAGAGAGAGAGCGAGCACAGGCAGACAGAAAGGTAGGCAGAGGCAGAGGGAGAAGCAGGCTCCCTGCCGAGCAAGGAGCCCGATGTGGGACTCGATCCCAGGATGCTGGGATCATGACCTGAGCTGAAGGCAGCTGCTTAACCAACTGAGCCACCCAGGCATCCCTAAAGCTACCTAAATTCTTAGAGATGGGAACCCCTCCATGATGGAAATCTTTACATTTTATTTGAAGTAATGTTGGCCTTTAGGACATGAAAAATGATTGTAGCTAGCAGTGGTTTTTAACAAAGAATGTATATCAGAATCATGTAAGAGTTATTTAATTTTTAATTTTTTATCAACATATTATTTTTAAATATAAACATCTAGTCTCCATCCCCAAACTTTCTGGTCCAATAGGTCTTGGTAAGATCCTAGAAGAGTGAAATATGACTATTATATAAGAAAGCTTTACATGCTCAGAGTAAAAACAAACAAAACAGGACAGAGAGGTACAACATGAAAAGTAGAAAGTCCCCTCCCTCTCGAGGAGGGATTTAGGTGGGGAATGGGGAAAAGAGCAAAATTTCTTTTGCCGTATATAATTGTCTATATTGTTTGAAATGCTTTTTTACAACAAACCTGAATCAGTTTTGTATTTTATAATAAGCTTGATAATCTAAAACCCTTATTTCAGTCAGAAACTACAATGTCCATGCCAGCCAAATTGTCTTCCCTTTGACTATTCTAGTTGTAGTTTACGGAAACAGCATAAAATACTTTTGAAATTTATTTTTGAGACAATATATTTTTCTTACTCCCCTGAGGTAACCTTGTGGACAGTTTATATATTCTTTCAGAAGATTTCTATACATATAAGTGTATATCTATATCATAAAAGAGGCACAAACCCATAAGTAAATACATATCTATCCCTTTTATTATTATTGTAAACATGATGGGATTATACTATTATGCATATTCTAGTCTACAATTTGTTTTATTTACTTAATTATTTTGGCCTCTTTCTCACAGGATCCACCTATACTTTCATAAAATCTACCTCCTTTTAGTGACTTCATAATATTCCAAGTTTTTCCCCACATACTAATAATGCTTCAGCACACATTCTTTTAAATATATGTCTAGGCAGCTGTGCAAGTACAGCTGTGGGATATATTCCTACATAAGGCATATTAGTATATATGTTCATTTAAAATTTTTGATGAATGCTCTTGAATTGCCCTCCAAGAAATCACACCAGTTTAGAGACTCATCCAAACTGTATGACAATATCTGTCTTCCCTACTTTCAGATGGCTAGTGTATTTCAAAGAAAGCTTCCCAGTGAAATATATCATTAATCAAAAACCACTGTACTTAAAGGCTGTTACTTAAAAAAGAAAAACAAACAAAAAACCTGTAGTTTATTTGTAGATTTGTTCCAAATCTTAAGACACCTCTTGTAATAAGAAGTCATATGTAGAATGACTAAGTTCTAGAAACCATATCCATTGGGTCTCTTTATATACTCTGACTGGTATTAAAAGCTAGGGGCCTATGAGACTTTGGGTGAAGATTGCAAGGCCTTGCTTGTGTCACCAGCGTCAGGATTTCTGGCCATAGAAGCCACACAAAGATGTAACTCAGTGACTGCAAGATGAATCTTTTTCTGTCCATCTGGACTTTTCTCTGGCCTGGGAGTCACAGTGTGATTCTGAGTGCTCGGTGACGGCACGGGCAAGGCTGAGCACACTCAGAGGAACAAAGCATCTAGAACTTTTTTGAAAAGCAATTTCCACAAGAATAAAGCACACCTTCAGGAATTTTAGACACAAGTGCACACACGTGCACGCACACATACACAAACACCCCATACATAGACCTTACGTGGAGAGATACAATGTTGTATAGTCTTAACCTTGCTGAGATTTAGCAATTGACAAGGGAAAGTGGGAACTTTCTCAAGGTTGTGTTAGGGTACCTGAATTACATTTATGACATTGAATAGGTCAGCTCCTAATCCATGGGACTAAAATAAGAGAGTATGATAAATTAAGTACCCAGATAATCTCAAACACTTATTTCAGTCAGTAACTAGAATGCCCATCCCAAACAAGTGGTGTTCACTGAGGCTGTTTTGGTTGCTGGTGACAAAAGAACAATCTAAACTAGCTTAACACACCAAAAAAACAAGATGTGGGTAAATGAGTATTAGGATACAGGGTTTCTCACAAACACCTATGACAGGAATTTTGAAAGGGACTAGAACGAAGACTTGAGAAGCCCCACTGTTTCCTAGGCAGTATGTGCCTCCACCTCTCACCTCCTCCTCTGCTCAGGCTTTTTTATCTCCTCTCTGCCTTCTGAAGGGCAGCACTCTATGCCTTTTCCAACCCTCGTGGTGAGACAGACACTACGCTGCTCTTGAACTTCCATCAGCTCAGTTCCAATGATGGCCTCTATCTACTGGGCTATCTCAGAGTCTAATTTTCAAAATTCTATTAGAATAGAATAGTCTGTTTCAAATTGAGAGAATCCAACTGGCCCAGCTTGACTCAGGTGTCCACTCAACCTTGGCCAGAGAAGGTGGGTTTGTGTAACAATGGAATAGCACCTAAAGTTTATTTATTGCTAACTACACTTTATAAGCTTTACCTTTATATAACCTTCAGAGCCCTTCTTTATCAGGACCTTGGAACAGTTTTCAGAAAAAGAGGGTAATTGTGAGTTGTGCAGATGTCCTAAAAGATGTCTGTGATTTAAATCTTTCCCTTGGAGCCTGAGGAAATTATGTGCAGAGAGACAAGTGCACGGAGAGCTTACTTGAACCTTATAACTCAGTTCAGAAATGCTTCAACGGGACGAAGTACAGGACCTCAAGAGTGCAAAATACCTGAGTTCGATTCTAACTCCAGGTTTAGTAGGTGTGTGGCTTAGACAAGTTCCTCTACATCTCTGCTCAATTTGCTTTTCTTTCTGTGAAACTGTGAAAATAACACATACCGCGTGACATGGCGTGCACAGAGTGACTGAGTACTGTTACTTGTGAGACACTTACACAGTGGCAAGTGTTTAAGCATGCCTCCTCTGTGAGAAGGAAATGTCCAAAACAGACACACATCAACAGGGAGGGAAAGGTGGAGAAGCAAAGAACCTGCTTGCCCTAATGAGCATTATCATTACATATAATATCATTATGTAATAACAAGAAATAATAGCTATCAGTTATTGTATATACTGTGATGGGAAATTTTCTCAGTGATTTACATATATCTATGTATATTAGCTGAGTTACTATTATTGCCCCATTTGGAGGCACACAGAATTTAAGTAACTTGTCCTAGGTTACACAGCTAATAAGTTGTAGAAGTAGGACTTGAGACTAGACAGTCTGGCTCCAGAGCCGACATCTTAAACAAGACTCTGTACTGCCATCAGCCCAACTCTACCACAGGCTATCCTGCCACATGTGTTCCCGAACCAGAGAGGTGTCTGTGGATATACGGACACAGAGAAGACAGTGTACCTTCAAGTTTTCAAACTTGCTAGAATCCCCCCTTGTTTATTCCACATGCCCCATTTAATGAGGTTACCTCATCAGAATTAATGGATTGTTATTCTTCTTAATCGGTGGTATAAAGTGTAAACTCTGAGAGTTTGCCTACCACACTCAGTTTAAGCCTTGGAAGGCTTACTTGCAAAAGCTCTTAGAAGCACCCATGAATAAACAAGAGAGAAAAGTTATACCAAGGAGAGACATTTTTGTTTGCACTTTTTTTCAAATCTATCCAAACAACTGGATTCGAAAGCTTTCTCTCACACTGTAGGCAAATGCTTCTTCCCCAGGCACAGGCTGTCAGAGACAACACAGACCCAGTGCTGGGGTAATCGGAGAAATTTATAAATGATGTAAGGTTTTATTTTTGCCAGGTTCTACCTCAAAAGAGTCTCAAAGAGCAAGACCCTGATAAGTGGTAGTGGAGGCCGATGACTTCTAAAAGAATTAGAGGACATACATGTGGCAGATGCCATTGGTCAGGAGGCCAGCTCCCATTCTCAAACCCACCTCCTTTGCTAGAGGCTAGAAAAGCCAAATATTTGCCTTCCTGCTCTCCTGCAGCTAGGGTTGTCTATGTGAAACAGTTTTAGCTCCAATGAGGTATAAGTGGAATTCTCCAGGGGCTTCTGGCTTTCCTGATAGAAGTAAGATGTCACTAGCACCACCCCTTCTGCCACTGCCTTCTTCTGGCCATTGATAAGGACTAGTGCCTAGAGCTGTGGCAGCCATCTTGCAACCACAAGGGATGGGCCCACAGAATTGGAGAAATACTAGATCTGGTATTTTTTTGAGTTATTACCAACCACCAACAACTATTTATCTCCAGAATGCCTGTTATATTAGTAAAATAGTTTAAGTCACTCTTAGTAAGGTTTTCTATGGATGCCAAAAGCATTCTTATTGATATATCATGACAATAGATATTTTAGCCCATTTATTGCCTTTTAATTCTATACCTATCCATCTATCCCTCAGAAATCCCCCAGAAGCTGGGTGAAAGAACATTACTTAATCAAGTCACTGAAATGATTCATGGGGCACAGACAATCAAAATGAGTTCTCTTTATAGTTTATCCCCTAATCATAATAACTATTTTAAGACTAATATCATGTTGTTAATAGTATGGCAGTATAATGCGTCATTAACCAAACTTAGTGTTAATCAGTCTAATACACACATGGAGTCCAAAAGAATGTAAAAAAACATTTTTTAAATCTAGGCTTCAGTTACATATTTCAACTTTATAGATTTCATGGTCAAGAGAAACAGTTGTGGTCATTTTTCTACCTCACCCTTCCCCAGATCTCAGAGCCTCCCAAATATGCCCTAAAGATCACCCGTGTGGCCACCCCATCATGAGCACTAGGAAATCAAGCTCCTCCTTCTTGGACATTCTCCTCTCTGTCCCCACATCTAGAGATTGGCAAAGGGATTTACGGGAGCAAAATGAGTCCCATTAACTAATATCATTGAGTATATAACAGGCACTTAAATATTTATTAAATGAATAAATTAAAAAGGAGTATCGACCTTAAAGCAGGGGTTTCCAGAGAGACTTTAGAAGATGTGGTCTGCCTTAGTCAGTCTGGGTGGCTGTAACAAAAATACCACAAACTAGAGATTTATAAATAACAGAAATTATCTTTCCCAGTCTGGAGCCTGGGAAGTCCAAGATCATGGTACTGGCAGATCTGGTGTCTGGTAAGAGTCTGCTTCCTCATGGACCATTTTCTTCTCGCTGTACCCCACATGGCAAAAGGGATGGGGATCTCTCTGGGGCTCCTTTTATAAGGGTACTAATCCCATTCATGAAGGTTCTATTTTCATGACCTAATCACCTCCTGGAGGGGATCCCTCCCAAAGGTATCTCCTAATACTATTACCTTGGGGACTTGGATTTTAACATAGGAATTTCAAGAGGACACACACATTCAGTCCAAGCACAGTCTAAGCAGACTCAAGCGTCGTTCATGACTTAGCCAAGTGAAGAAGTGATAGGGAGAACAAGCCAGAAAGAACCCACAACATGAAATGAGGTGCTTTACAAGAATACAAGAGTAGTACCCTGGGAGAAGCAGAAATAATTTCATGCTGCAGAAGTGCGGAGTGTGAAGCCAAGAAGTTGGCAGGGATTGAATCCGCGTGGCTCTTGGCGATGGAGAAATGTTTGAAGGGTTTTTAAAAAGGAAATTAGCATGGCATTGGATTTCAGAAAAATCACTTTGGGGACAGTTAGGGGGTGGATTCAAGACAAGAGACTGGATTCAAGGAAGAGAGGCTTATTATGAGTTCTGGAGAAATAAGAGGCCATGAGGTTCAAACAAGTTAATCCATTTGCAAATACACTAAGCACAAATTTCAACATTTCAAAGTACTCCACCGTGTTGAATTCAAGTCAACCACGTGCTGAGTTGTGTACCACCCAGACACTGTAAAGAAAGGCTGACCCTAAAACCTTCATACTCTCACTGAAAGGGAGGCGGCAACGAAGACTAGGCCACATGCCTGGCGTTGAGGGGAGGGCACTTGGCACTTGCCCAACCGCTCATCCTTTACAGTTCTGACAATGATTGTATAGCTCTGAAGGTGAGAGCCATAACCGAGGTCACACGGTGACCAGCCCGGAATAGTCTCTGGCTCCTCCTGAACCCAATTCCATGCCCTCAATTCCAGATGACAAAACCTGCTGCATAAAAAGTTCAATTAAAATCTAAAATAAAACAGTCATTTGTTCTTAAAAACAAAACAAGCACAGTTTTTCAGCAAAATGTCACAAACCTGGATGAAACTGTAATTTGGGAAGTTGCAAAAATATGGCTGTACCATCCCACTGGCCAACGCCTATCACATGACCATAAGAATCGGGAACCGCCCTGGGGCTCCACCTTGCCTGGTTCCTGGGAGACTGTGTGAGGCCGAAGCTGGAGTGGGAGGTCAGCTACACAAGATGGTCCATTTAACAGCTGATCTGCTGGGACCAGTGCCTAAGAAGTTAATTTCTAGCTTTGAGATGGTTTCTGGTAATTGTAGGTAATTTAAAATATAATTTCAATTTAGTTGGAAAAAAACTCTGTTTGCAGTGTTTATGCTCATCACTCTAATTTAAGGTCTAGAATGTGGGATGAACTGCGTTTCAATGCACGCCCATTTTGCATCTTCCTGATTTTACCACCAGTGATTATAAAAACAGCCTCAGCAAACCTCAGTCTGCATTGCAAGACAGATGCCGCAAAGCTCAGATATAAAGTTTCACATTGCTGGAAGGTTAACTGTTGTGCATGTTAATGATTATCAGATAGATGAAGAAAACCACAAGGCTCCAAAATGCAAAAGCCCCTCAAAAAAATCCAGCTTGCCCATGTTTATAATAAGGCCACTTTATTATTTTTTTTTTTCAAAGAAGGATGACTATGGCTGAGCTCAGTGTGGTCTGCATGCAAGCTTAATGGAGGAATAATTATACAAGGCTGCTTGTGAGTGGGTCAAGAGAGCTTCCCTCTGGGTGGTGTGTTACAAACTGCTCCACACTGAGCCCCGACCATCTACGACTTTGCAGGGTTCAGAGATTTTTTTACCAAAGTGAGATCGAGTATTTTAAATGTACAGGTTTATTTTAAGTGAAGAAAAAATTTAAGGATATAGTATATATGGTTTTATAGAGATTTTTTTAAAATTGTCTAAAATGTGAATCGGAGAGCTACTCAATGCTAGGCACCCTGGCAATTATCTATAATCCAAAGAACTAGCATGAGCCAAATCTGCCATTGTTGTTCACCTAGGACACATGCAGCCAAATGACTAAGAAAATAGCTGAAATGAGCACTTGATCTAATAACCTCACATACAATCTCCCATCTACCGGCTTGCCAGACTCTGCAGAATACAGCTCAGAGCAGACCACACCACCATCCAAGTTAACACTGTCACTGAAAATCATACTCCGAGTCTGAAAACTGAGGGTCAGTGGTCAGAATTTGATGGTTCCTAGTATCCAGAACCTGCCGTCACAACAGACCCAAACTAATGTCATCGAGCAGTACCACTTAGATCATGGAGATTGTGTGGAAAGCTTGCAAATGGAGCCTAAAAGTTTAACGGCTGGGAAAACAGAATGTGCTCCGCAGTAGCAGACCCAAATTGATCTGGCTTTGCCAATAGTGACTCAGCAAACCTCTGGCCGCCCCCCTCAGTCTCTGTCCCTCGAGGTAGCCCCTACTATCAATTTTCTTGTGTGCTATAGTCCATGCAGCTCTAAGTCTGTGTATGTATGTCACATACACACAGTGGCAGCTCCAGAATTTCTATATGGGGGTGCTTAGGGGCTGCAATCTGAGTGGATGTGGGTAAACTGCAGAAAGCTACATTTGCCTGGGATTTTACAGAAGTAAGGAGAGAGAACATTTGAGCACCAGTAGAACTAAGAACAGCAATGAATTATAAACCACTGGAAAAAAATGAGACTTCAAGAGTCCATACTGATAACAAATAAATAGTAAATAATAAATAAAGGGTGGAGGGGAGCCCTGGGCTACAGTGAAATACAATGACTGATGGTGAATGAAGTACTGGAGCTGGAGGACCGTTATTTTGCAACCATGATAATAAAGATTGTATCAGAAGGGACTCATCAATGCATGCTACACCTAGAAGGAAATTTTGATGAGGACCAGAATATTTGTATGATATTAAAGTGCCTTCCCAGGGACACCTAATAACTGCAAAAGTGTGGGTGGCAGGGAGAGTGATTACATAATGGAGAATTTGGACAACACCTTGACCAAGTCATTGAAATTAACATTACTGGTGAGAACGTACATGATACTCCAAAGGACATAACATCCCCTATGCAGCACTATGGCCTAGAATAACATCAATCTAATCACAAGGAAACATCAAGCAAACCTGAGATGAGGAATATTCTGTTTTTAAAAAGTAGGGGCAGGAGTAAAAGAGGAGAGGGATGGTGGTGAGGATTACATTCTTCAAAAATGCTAATGTCATAAAGGACAAAGGAAGACTAGGAAAATGTTTCAGATTAAAGGAGGCTAAAGAGATATGACAACCAAATGCAATACCAGACCCTAGACTTGATTCTGTACAGGAAGGAAAAAAATATTCTAAAAAAGATTATTAAACCAACCGACAGAATTGGAATTCAAACCGTAGAGGAGATGCCAAGCCAATGGTAGGTTTGATCCTGCTGTTTCTGTCAAACCACAGCCCTGCCAGCCCCACCCTTGCTCAGGGAGCTCTTTAAAGAGCACTCGAAGCTTCTGCCCACAAAGCTCCTTCTTTGTCCATGGAACCAGGAGGTGACAAAGCTCCAAAGAAGGTAGGTTGTTTCTGTAGCAGGAACAAGAGGCCATTTTAAGTTTTGCCTCGGTAAATGGAATTTTATACTATGTCAGTGATACAGGTCCAAGATTGAGGATCGCATAGAAACTATACCACAAATTCCTTTCTGGTTCCCTCAGACAAGCTGCTGCTAAGCTCACGTAAAAACGTCCTCTTACCTTACGTTCATTTAAAAGTCAAACAAACTCCATTTAAGTATAGTGTATGACAAGTGTGGCTAATAATTGCTTGGGAAAACAAAAATGAATCAATGAGTGAGTGAATGTACAAATAAACAATGAAGGCATTTGAGGAATGCTCTGATAATGAAGACTGCTTGTGTGACATATGTAGGAAAAACAAAAAAGAAGTATGTTTTCTCTACCTTTCTCTCTCTAGGAGCTGGGCTTAGGCAATGTAGTCATTTCCCTATATTTGCTTCCAAACATTAATGCTTCTATATTTGAACCAATATTAAGTCTGGGAATAAAAAACAGGAAAAAGGAGACAAATTCCTTTAAGGGACACACAGAAACACAATGTGCTCATTGCCAGAGTTCTCGTAAGGTAGACAAAAATGGGAAATGAAACATATAGTGTAAGAAAACGGTAATAACTTTGAGATAAATGTGTGTGTGAGGAACAGGGGGAAGAAACTGACAATGATTGAGTGAAAAAATAAACATCTGAGCAAAGCAGAATCTGTAATTCACCCTGACAGAGAAAAAGGAAGCTGGATCAAGCCTCACCAGGTCCCCTGAATGCAAGAGGTGGGGAGTGGATACGGGGCTGCTGATACCAAGTGAGCATCCATGGCTAGGTTCTGCTTGGCTCTAGAATGTTGGGCATTAATACAGCCCATTGATTTGGGAAATTTGGAAATTTGTTCCAAAAGCAAGAAAAAATTCAAGGAGTGAATGTTCCTGAAAAATAAAAATAAAAAACCAAAAAACAAACGAAAAAGCATATAAAATGTGCATACGCTTAAAGAAAATCATCCTGCAGTGCTTATTGGCCATACTGGACACTCAGTAACCTTTCCCATTCTTCCACTTCGACTTGTAATGCAGCACTTCGGTTTTGCACTGGAGAAATGATCCTTCCCCCACGACATACACTGTGTTGGGGCTGTCAGGTTGTGCACTCGAGTCACCAGGTGTGTAGTAGTAGAGATCAACAGATCTGTCTGTTGAATGAATGAGTAGATGAACGAATGAATGGTTCCAGCCCTCCTCTAGCCAGGCAGTGAGACCTCTTTCTCCCTGAGATTGGGTCTTAAGCGACATGTCACAGACTAAAAAAATTCCAGAAGCCAATTCATCCTAACAGAGATGTTCTAATGAGACCATGCGTTTTTGTTTCCTAGACCCCGGGATTCCTGTACCATGATTCCTATCCTTTCAAAGCCAGGTGCCTAAGCCTTCTGTTTTATTCTAAGAACTGTCATATATCCTTCCAATAAACTCTCCCTCTGCTTAAGTTATCCGAAGCTCATTTCTGCTGCTTATGAACAAAGAACCATGACAGACACACATTTCCCAGCTTGCCCCTGTGGAGTACACCAATTATTATCCCCAAATATGGTCTTGGTAATAAGAAGGTTAGAGGAAGTTTGTGGACCTTTCTTTCTGCTTTTGTTTCCATGTGTCTAGTTGATTTCACCAAATACACTTATAAGCAGGAACCTGAGGAGTTGAAATAAAAAATTTCAATTCTTTGCATTCCCCTGCAGGAACTCTTTATTATTGTGTCTAAAAGTATCTGATGTTCAATAGATGTTAGTTAGAGTTAAAAGTATTTATGTTAAGAAACCGCTTATTTCTAGATTAATTTCGAAGGGTGTATTTGCAATTTACCAATTTCCAAAGCCCCAACTACCACAAATTTCCCCTGATTTCCACATCTGCTCAGGAATAGCTTGAAGCAAGAACAAGGGAACACTTTTGCTGCTAAAGTTTCAACTTTCCAACTTGCCTAGCTATGAAAAGAACAAATTTTAACAAATCCTAGCACTATCCCTTTTCAGAAATACAGTTTAAATACCCAGTTTTATTTCTCAGTCTAGTTACTTTTCACTGAAAAGACTAGAGGAAATGGTTATTGTTATCTTGTTTTCAAGAAATTATTTTTCTAGTAATTAAAAAATACCCATTTATAATTTTTATAGTGTTGGCCATGGTTCCAGCACCTAGTCCAGTTCTGAGCACCCAACAGATGTTTAAGAAATTTACTAATTCATGAACAAATGAATACTTTATTTTTAATTGTGGGGCAATTTTGGTTTGATGCATCACCCAGAGTTGGTTAAAGAGTATCTATTGCATAGCCATTTTTAAGTCAGTGGAGAAAAGTGTCACAGCAACTGGTTATTTTTGATAGTTCCACAAACTCTGTAAAAGCTTTAGAGCCCTAAAATGGTCCCATTATAGAATATAAGCCTGCAGTGTTGCCTGGGATGATCCTATGGTAAGATCAATACTCCAGAGGTCCTCCTCCCCAAGCACCCCTCCTTAGCCCTCATATCAAGCTATAATGTTAGACTTTATCTGAAACTACATCTTATTGGCTCCTTCCCTTCCCCTATCCTGTTTCCCTCATTACCTTATAGATATTTCCCAAAGAGCAGCCAAATCCCTATTTCAGGCTCTGCTTCTTATGAACCCAACCTAAGAGAAAATATGCTGCTATCTAAACAGAAATATTACGCAACAACACCTATGAACTTCCTCACCAATCACCAATGAAATTTCAAATTTTACCAAATGTGTGGATGACTGCAAAGGATATATCATCATTATATAGAATCCGCACAGATAAATGACAACTATAATTTATTGAGGGTCTTCTATGAGGACACTATCTCCTTGAATTCTTTTCACAATTTTCTTAAATAGGCATTACTGCATATGCTTCCCAAATAAAAAAGTTAAGAATCAACATCATCAAATAACCCAACCAAAGTCAGATAACCAGTACGTGACAGTTTATTTTTGGTATTTCCTGAAAGGTCTCATAGGTTGATCACAATATTCTAAAATACTCTGAAAGAAAATGGTAATGTTTCTGGGACGCCTGGGTGGCTCAGTTGGTTAAGCGGCTGCCTTCGGCTCAGGTCATGATCCCAGAGCCCTGGGATTGAGTCCCACATCGGGCTCCTTGCTCAGCGGGGAGCCTGCTTCTCCCTCTGCCTCTGCCTACCACTCTGTCTGCCTGTGCTCATGCTCTCTCTCTCTCTAACAAATAAATAAATAAAATCTTTAAAAAAAAAAAAAAAGAAAATGGTAATGTTTCTCTGACTTCCCATTCTTCAAGAGTTGTGGGATAAAGCCCAAAGTTGTCTCTTCAGAAATGACTGACACTTTGAAGGCTTACTTAGGAGACCCAAAGCAGATTTTTTTTTTTTTTCAAGAAAAGAAACTAGTCTTAGCACATTACCTCCTTTGTTAACCATAAAAAATAAACCAACCAACCTCCCCATAGCCAAAAGGAGGGGGTGATGGTTGTTAAAACAGTATTTTAGTTTTAGAACTTGAAAAGGAGAGCAGGTAAAGAGTATGTGACCCACTGTCAACCAGAAATACCCAAAAGCCTTTGTTAGGGAACTAGATGAAGCAATTACAAGCATCTTCACAGGCTGTCAACCTCAGATATCCATCTTCCCTTGAAAAGCTTGTGTGCTCTGTCATCAGGGAGGTTATCTCAACCTTTTTTGAGCCTATTTTTACTTTCAGCCTGGCTTACCTCTTAGGATAATCATCTCCTAAGTTCACTTACCATCAAGAAAAGCAACACTACACTAATGCAACCCTAAAAAAACAAAGACACACATGGTTCAGTCCTCGAATAGGCCAGATTTTAAAAAGGACAGTCTAAAAGGTCAAAAATAATGGCAAAAGAAATTCATAGGCTAAGTGAAATGAGCCAGACGCAGAAGGACAAATACTGGATGGTTCTACTCGTATGAGGTACCTAGAATAATTAAATTCATAGAGACAGAAAAGAGAATAGAGGTTGCCAGACACTGCTGGGAAGAAAGGGGAAAGGAAAGTTATTTAATGGGTCAAGTTTCAGTTTAGGATAATGAGAAAGTTCTGGAAGCAAGAGTGGTGAAGGGTATCCAATGCAAATGTACTTAATGCCACTAAACAGTAAACTTATTTAAAAAGATTAATAGAGCAAATTTTTTCTTATGTATATTTCACAATTCTTTTTTAAAAAAGAAATTCTCGGGGTGCCTGAGTGGCTCAGTTGGTTGGGCAACTGCCTTCGGCTCGGGTCATGATCCTGGAGTCCCGGGATCGAGTTCTGCATCAGGCTCCCTGCTCAGCAGGGAGTCTGCTTCTCCCTCTGGCCTCTCCCCTCTCACATTCTCTCTCTCATTCTGTCTCTTTCTTTCTCAAATAAATAAATAAATAAATCTTAAAAAAAAAAAAAGAAATTCTCATTCTTACCATATTTTCTCTAATCCTCTCTCAAGCTTTCTCAAAACCCATACTCACCAACATCACTCTTTTCCAAATCTACCCTGGAACTTCTTAAAACTCCTCTCTGGCTGTTACCTTTTATCCCCCTTCTCCCCACCTTTTCCTCATGAGTCCATGTCATTTAAGAATGTGAGAGATAGAACCCTTATCCTGGAGTAGGAGGAGAAATCATGAGCCAGCAAGTCCTCTGCAGTGAGCAGGGAAAGGGAGAAGACTAGAAGTAATCACCTGTAGTAATATTAATTTCAACACACATTTTATGCTTAAGCTTTCTGGAGCTTCCAGTGCCTCTACTTATCTGAGATTTGGTTAACAAATCTGTATTTTCCACTGATATAGATTTCACAAGGAGTTCTCAACTTCTGGCTGTAATACAGAATCACTTAGGGAGCTCAAAGTCTTGATGCCCAGGCTGCAGCCCATAACAGCTAAATCAGTGAGAGCTGGGGGTGGGGACTCCAACAAATGCATTCTTTTTTTTAACTCCCCATATGCAGCTAAATGTGACAAGCAGTGTTTTAGAGAAGGTACTTCTCAAACATTAATGAGTATACCAATTACATAGAGACCTTGTCAAAAGATCTGATGCTGATTCTGATTTGAGTGGTCCGCAGGAAGCCCCAGGGTGCTGCATTTCTAACCAAGGTAATGCTGAGTCAGCTGTTCCTGGACTCGGCCTTGAGTGGCAAGGCTTTAGGGAACAAGAACCTTCCAGGTTTCCTTTCTTAGCGGGACACTTATATATACAGCCAGTGAAGGCAAGCACAGCTGGGCCTCCCAGCAGAACGGGTCTGGAAAGATCTCTGGGGAGAAGCTGTGGTGGCACAGGGACTAGGGCAGCCCCTCAATGGCAGGTGCTCATGACCCTGCCCTTGCGGGGCCGCAGCTATTCCACTTCTGCTTCTAGGCTGGTCTAGCGCTGGCCCACTCAGCCTCCTCTAACTTCAGGATCGTTAACAAGTCACTCAATTCCCGAAACCTCAATGTCCTTATGTATAAAATAGGAATAACAGTTTCAGCTACTGGCCTCCATGAGGCTACATGAGGACTGACAGAGATAATCAGGTACAGCACTGTATATGCCTGCCGTGAGACGTGCCTGTCTTTATTTCTGCCCCTGCTGCCAACAAAAAACCAACTTGCTAATAATTGTCTCTTTCCCCTTTTGTGTCTAGACATCTGATACGTACAGGCCATTCATTATAGCCCCTGTCGCTGGAGCACTGGGACCATCTGTGTATCTTGGTTCTAAAGAAGGACAAAGCACCCAGAGACATATATTTTCATGCAGATGGCATAGCTAAAATACTGATAAGATTTTGCTCTGTGAGTACTGTTTTTGGTTTTTTACTAATTTTGTGTTCAGAAATGCAACCCCAAAAAGGACAAAGAGAGTCTCTCAGAGCTCAGAACTTGGTAAGGGGTTACTAGCTAACAATGAGGGCTTCTGACAGGCTAAGCACTGTTCTAAGAACTCGATGCAGCTAACCCATTTGCTCTTCACCACAACACTGTGACCTAGGGATTATTATCCCCATTTGGCAAATAAGGAGACTAAGGCTTCCAGGGGTTAAACCACGGTCACATCACACAGCTAGTAAGTGGAAGAACCAGGGTTCAAGTTCAAGAGGCTTTCTCCAGAGTCCACTCAGACCCATGGTGGGGCGACCTCTCCACCAACATCTCTCTCTCTCTCTGGGTTTTTGCAGAGATGCCTGACAAATGGCATTTTCAGATGTGACATTCTCACAATATGCCATGGAGATATATACAATAGTCCCCACCTTCTGGAAGGAACCTAAAAGGATACTAAGAAATAAACTTGCACTTCCTCCAGTTTATGCCAAAATGCAGATGAACCATTCACAAACTTCCGTATTATTATCTGCAACTCAGCCTATTTCAAAATGGCTTCTCTCTTGGATACATGTGTCACAGTCGTTTGTTTTGGTCATCTAGTGTCTGAAGCTCCTTCCCATCTTTGGGAAGGACCTACCGTGTGACTTCCTGAATTCCCTGGTTCTTGCTTCCTGCCTCTCCTCGTCAGCCCAGGTATGGACATGTGAACCAGACTTCACTCAACCAGACAGTCCTATCTGGAACTTCAACACAAAGATACAAGGAGAGCAGATGGTTGATCCTAAGGCCGGAGGAGAGGGCAGCACGGCCCGTAGCACAAGCATCAGGAAGGGGCCTCAGCTATGAGATGACATCTCAGACTGTTGCTGAGCATGACTTTGGCCGAGGCTCCCCCTGCAATGCAGCCTGGTTATGTTAGCTTCCCAGGACTGTCCTAACAAACTACCACAACCTGGCGAGCGTGAAATGACCGTAATTGATTCTCTCACAGTTCTAGAGTCTAAAAGTCTGAAATCGAGGTCTTGGCAGGGCCATGCTCTCTCTGCAGTCTCTAGGGAAGGATCCTTCCCGGCCTCTTCTAGCTTGCAGTGAGTGTTCCTTGGCAAGTGTCAATGTCTCTCCAATCTCTGCCTCCATCTGGGTCTTCCGTTAGGTCTCTGTGTATAAAGCTCCCATTCCTTTCTCTTACAAAAATGCCAGTCACTGCACTGGGGGCCACCCTCAGCCAATATGATGATATTTTAACTTGATTATATCTAAAACCTTATTTCCAAGTAAGGCCACAGATACGGGGGATTAGGACTTCAACATATATTTTGGGGGAACATAGTTCAACTCACAACTATCCTCATGCTGATTTCTTGGGCTTGGATCTCTCTTGTGGTTTATCCAATATTCTCATAAATTCTTTTCCAACTTAAATTAGCAAAATTAGTTTTGCTGCTTGTAACTTTAAAGCTTGACCTGTCTTATCTCTACCTCCATTTCCTTGACTTTCCATCTAAGAATCTTCATTCAGAGTTCACTAGGGATGAGCAGAACAGTGACTTTATGATGGCAAAGGCCTATCTGCTTTAAGGACAAGGCTGATTCCCATTCCAGTCTCTGGATCAAGTAAGCTGAGGAGAGGATGGATGACCTAGGCCAGTATTAAAGGAAGGACTCAGAGCAGACCTGAGCTCATGACTGAAATGCATGTAGAACCTACTGATTTCCTAAGCTGTGAGTTTTTTCTCAGGCTGGATCTCATTTTGGAGCAGAATCTGACTAATCTTTGCCTCTGGCCAGTGGATGGTGTGAGGCCCATTTTGGTGGCAAAGGACCACACTGCTAGCATCAGATCCCATAGATGTTGCCCCAGTCTGTATAATTTTCATCAAGTCATGACAGCAGCACCAAAGGGGCTAAGTAACATTTCAATTGTGTTTGGTCTAAAGTTTCTAAAACCTCATCAGTGCTATTAAAAACAATAACATTATGCGAGAAAGAACTGTAGAGGAAACAAAACATTATGGGGTTCTAAGAAACATGGTAATCAAAGACAGCTGAGTCTAAAAAGACAAATCCATGTCAATGACTTCAAGGAAATGAAAATACACTTAAAGTGTTTGAGTAAATCAACTTCACAATTGGCCATTAGGAGAAGAGTAGCAATGCTAGATTTTTATTTGCCCTGTTTTGCTTCCTTTTTTGACCTGGCCCTTGCTAACTTCATGGAGTGATGGTAGGGCTGGAGACCACATATGGTTGGAACTGCCTGAAGCTATCTTTGCCATTATTTGCAGAGAGCCTGTTTGAGAATGAAGGCAACCCAGGAAAGAAGAATCCAAGAGATACATACAAAGTTATTATTTCATTTGCATCCCACAATCCAGCCGTATCTAAAAATACCCATTAAACTTCCAAGTTATTTGAACCAATAAATCCCCTTTTTTGTTTGTTTGTTCAAGCTAGTTTGAATTGGAGATCTAACCCTACCAATAAATGACAAAGTACTATCAAGTGCACATATCTGCTTTGACCTCATTTCCTTGGATTGCTGTTGGCTCTGGAATGTTATGCTGAATGGACCACATATTTCAACTGGGATGGTGGTTTCTGAATTTCTGTCATCTGGCATGCTACTGAGAACATGTGCACACAACACACACACATAAACTAACAGAGAAGCACTTTCATAAAGCAATCTTCTGACAAGTGCATATCATTGAATTATCATTATACTTACGGCATGGCCAAGGAAATCAACTACCTTGGTTAAGAAGTCTTCTCTTCCACATGACGCAAGCCCTATCCATCACTACCTCACCACATCATATGAACAAAATGACAATTTACTTCCCTGAGTTTCAACATTTCCATGTATCCTAAGTAAACTGTGCCATTTCACACTTGACATATTCACAGACAATATATGGGTAGTTTGGCTCTCAAATAGGTTAAGCGCCTGAGTCTCCCAATTCAATTTCTCCAAAACCCATGGGTGTGGCCTGAACATTCTACTCCATTCACACATTTACTCAACAAATTGGTATCGGGCACTCACTATGTGCCAAGCCCAGGTGTAAGCACTGAGGACTCGGCAATGAACAGAAGAGAATAAGCTTCTGCTCTTCTGAGGCTTCCGCTCCAGTGTGGGGAGATAGACTACAGACACATTTAAAGTTGATCTAAGTCAGATGATGAATACATGTTACAGTGAAAGACTAAATGTAAAAAGGATAGGAGGTACAGGACAGGTATGGTGAAATAGTGAACCCTGTGGCCATCTGTGGAAAGAGCGTGCCAAACCAAGGGCTTAGCATGTGGACAAGGCACTGAAGCAGGAACAGGCAGGAAGGCGATGTGGCTGAGGTGAAGAGAATGAGGGGTTGTGTGGTAGGAGATGAGGTGACAGAGGTATATGTGGGGGAAAGGATTGATGGAGAAAATTTAGAGACTCCCCAGGCCACTATAAGAACTTTGGATTTTATTATGAGTCAGTTAAGAAACCCCTGGGTGGTTGTGAGCAAAAGAGTGACATAATCTGACTCTACATTTTAAAGACTCTTCTGCGTGCTGTGTGGAGAATATAACTAGTGGAGAACAACAAGGGAGACCATGAAAATAGGAGTGGAAATCTGAGAAGTGACTGAACTCTGGATATATTTTGAAGGTAGAACCACCAACATAATGGGATGTAAGCAGAAGTTTTCATAAATGTCTGCCCGGGCTTTGGTCTGAGAAACTAGAGAGATGAGGATGTCAGTTACTTTGATGCAATGGCTACATGAGAAGCAGAGATTTAGAAAGAGGGAAGAATCAGGAGTGTGGTTTTAGACATCTGAAGTTTAGATGCCGATCAGATACCCATGTAGACGAGATGAATCTGCGGATAAGGGGAAACTTCCGGGCTAGAGACGAATACTTGGAAGTCATCAGAGTACAGATGGATTTAAAGTCATGTGGCTAGATGAGATCACCTAGGAAGCAGGTCCATACAGAATAGAAGTGATCTAAGGACTATACTCTTGAGCAGCCCAGTGCTTAGAGGTTGAGGAGATGAGAAAAGACCAACCAGCAAAGGAGAATGAGGTGAGCAGTAGGATGGTAGGATGAAAACTGAAAGATGCCACAGAATCTAAGTGGGAAAAAATAACACCATTTCAGGAAAGAAAGAGTGATTCATTGGATCAAATGCTGAGATTGGTCATGTAAAATCAGGACTGATAATTGGCTATTGAATATAGCTACACAGAAGTCACTAGAGCGGGTTCAAAAAAAAAAAAAAGAATAGGAGAGGATAAATTGTAAACAGTGACTAGAAACAACTTTTTTGAGGATTGTATTGTATACGGCAACAGAGAAATGGAGCAATAGTTGGGAGAAATGTGGGAGCAAAAGAGAATTTTCATTGAAACTGGACAGTATGTTTCAGTACGTTTGTATGCTATGGAAATGATCCATTACAGGGGGGAAAACTGATGAAGCAAGTGGGGAGAAGGGACAACTGCTGGAGTAGTGTTCTTGAGTAGTCAAGAGATGAGGTCTAATGCACAAGCACTGGCATTGGCCTTAGATTAATACACAGATCATTCAACCCCTATAGCAGAAGTAGAGGCAGAGTATAAAGGCAAAGACGCAGATGGTGGGTAAATGAGGCAATGGGATTTGGTATAAATCGTCTTCTGACTGCTTTATTTTCTCAAGAAAACAGGATGCATATTCATCAGCTGTGAGTGAGGATGAGGAGAAAGGTTTGGATGGTGTGAAGGAAGCTGAAAAGATGTGATATGGTTGCTTAGAAAAGTAGGTGAAAGACAATGCAGTTGGGACCCTGGGCAGCACTAAGGGCCTACATGAGGCCAGGGGTCATCTCCCTGCTGTGTTTTGAGCATCGTGGTGATGAAGAAACTGATGTCCACAGGTGTTCAGAGTAAAGTCAGGGGGCAGGGGGAATATGCAGTACTTTTAAAGCAAGCCGGGTCTTTAAGATTCAAGATATGAATGCAAACACAGCTCCACAGTTCAAAGACAAAGTGACTGAAATCTCAAAGACAATTAGATATAACTTGAACATTCTTAGAAATAAAATCAGAGAACTTTATAACTTCAAACAAAAATAATCCTAGTGATATTCTTCTCTGAATCCTTCATTTTACATTTGAAAACCAAAGCCCTGGAAAATTAAATCACTTGCCCAAGAAAACATAGCTAGTTAGTAGCAGAGACAAGTCTAGGTGTCAGTCCACCTCCATCTTTATCTACTAGTCTTTCCTCCTTCATTTACTGGCAGGGTACAGTGAAATTTCAGGCTGGTCCCTTTTCTTATTGCACACCCAGGCCCTTCTTTATCTTAATGTTTCCAAACCCTGTTTCATCTTCCCCATCTTCTATACTGAAGATCCCCTGCTATCTCTCATAGCCCCACAACCCTCCCCCCACCCCGTTGCCCTTCCCCCACTCCCGCCACCACCCACACCACCAAGTGCCTCAGCCAAGCGTGTACTTCACTGAAGATTTCCAACAGGTGCATTAGGCTGGTCAAGAGCACAGTCTCAGAAAACTAGGAACTGGGATTCACTTGGGAGGAAGAAAGGGAAATCACAGGATGAGCCTCACTGAAATTCTGCAGCTGATTTCCTTGGCTTCAACAGATCCACCATGGTTTTCAGGTGCCAGTGATAAGGGTATGACATTCTCTTAGTCCTGCTTTTCTTCTGTCCAGGCAGGAGCTCAAGAGACTTTTCAAGCTACAAATTGTATGTGTTCACTGGACAAACAAATGCCAAGCTACTAAACAGATCTGAACCAACCAGCTTGGGGAGAGCCTGCAGCCTGTGTCCCATCTGAATACCATTTGAACACAACTGGTTAAAGTTCTTCCAATGATGGCTTTTGTTATCTATAAAATTAAGACTAAACCAGAGATCAAGGAATTTCAACTGGAAGCTATATCCTGTCTCCAGTCTCCCATCTTGGTGTAATTTAAGTGAGTTACAGGCCCCTTTAAATTCACTTATTTAAAACAGATACTCATCCAAAGAGGCACTCTATAAACATTTGGCACATCTTGATGAACACTTCAATTGCCCTTCAAAGGCAGTGGAAACAACCTCAAAACCAATTACTTATGCTCTCCTCCAAGAAGTTCATTAATTGGAACGAGGGCTCTGCCTCTGGCTGAGTGTGTCCTCTCCACTCTTTAATGTCTCACAATTGTCCCTTCTGGGGAACAGTGGTATGGTTCCAGGCAATTCTTTTTGAATTTAGAAATTATTTAAATATAGAGGTAAACGGCATTGATGGGGACCAGGAGTTAACATATGTTGCAAAGGGATACGTTACTTAATCTGTCCTCTCTTCTCCTGATTAAAACAATTAAAAAAATGTAAGGAAGTCCACATACCTTGGTATCCCCACATGCTGGATGAAAGATTAGGAGTAAAATCCCCTAAATAAACCAAACCTTACAGTGTTCACTTGCATGGGCCCATCCACATTACTCTTTCCTATATCCATTTATCTCCAATATTCTAACTGTTCTCAGACCCTTGACCAACCAGCCAAGTGGTTTGCAACCACCCACATGTTGGTCTATGTTCTCCCTTTGGCCACGTCTCCTACCACATGAAGTGGATAATGTGCTGCACTTCCCAAAGGTGTGTTCACTGGCAGAGTTTCTCCTCATATACCCACGTCCCAAACCAACACATCCACAACCAAGCTTGGCCTTTTGCCTCCTTTGTCAGCTGGCCATAAGAGATTATGTATGTGGCCACAGGGATGAGACGAGGGAAGAAACTATGCAATGGCAGTGGAAGACATGGGAGTCTGGGCCACTTGCTCATGCCATCTAGTTGTGCCCACTCTCAGATGTTCTGTTTTTATCTTATGATGGATGGCTGTTGGGTAGCCTAACTTACAACTTGGTGGGTCCGACGGAACCCAGGTAATGGTGGACATTTCTGCCAGCCACTCAAGGTTCCATGAGTAGGTGCTTGGTCTCTACCAGAAGCCCAAAGCATACCAGGACCTCATTTTCAATTAATATATAATTCACCGTGGTGTAGGTATGACATTGCTTCAGAACCTGAGGCAGTTACATTGTGATTCTCCTATTACCATAAACTCCACCAATTTCACTCCACTCCTTACTGCAGATAATATCACGGGGTCTGCCAAAGCGTGTGGCCAAATAGGCAGGGTTTGTTTGCACGACAGCTTGGATGTGCTACATATCCATTTCTTGCATTGGACCCCAAATCAAGGCTGGAAACATTTCATGAACCTTGTTCCCAGGCACAGAATATGCTACCTCCAGAGTCTAAAGAGCCCACCAAGTGTTCTTCTTTCTTATTAGCAGTAGAAAGTGAGAAATACAACAATTTGTTAAAATCAATGGATTCCTGAAAACTCTACTGATATACCAGGCCTCTGAATATTCATGAGTTTTATCTCTTGCCCTTTATAGTCTATTTGCCATACACCAAGTGCTTCAAAGTTTTTGCCACTTCATAATCATCTGGTCTGATTAATACAATGTCAACAATATCATGGAATGTCCTATAGACAATCTAGACAGTCCACTTCTCTCTAGACTATATTATGACAGATGACACAGCCATAGGACAAGACTGTAAGTGTGTGCTATTGTTAATCCTATGTGAATGCAAACTGCTTCTGCTCCTCCTTCCTGATGAAGATGAAACATATATATCTGCCAGACCGGTGGCCCCATGCCAGGTACTCGAGTCCCTGTTAATCTGTTCTAGCAAAGACACCACATCTGGCACAGCAGCTATAATAAGGAACACTACTTGGTTGAGCTTGTGATAATTTATCTTCTAGGATCAGTCTGGTTTTATAGGGGCTAAACTGGAAAACTAAAAAACAAAGATATGTAAAGACCATGACCCCTGCATCTTTTAGATCTTTAAGATTGGCACTAATCTCTACTGTTCCCTCTTGTATGAAATAGTATTTTTACTTACTTCCAGGGCTGGGGGCAGGGGTTTCAGAGGTTTCCACTTGGTCTTCCCCCACTGCAATGGTTCTTACCAGAACTCAAGGAACCAATATGGGGTTCGGCCAACTACCATGTATGTCCACTCCAACTATGCATTGAGGGGTTAAAGAAGTGGCTACCGGGTGAGCCCGAGGTCCCAGTGGACGCACTGGGAAACAAGCCTTTTCAGACAGAGAGCTCTGAGCTTAGAGCCTCAGCTTTAAGCAATGGGATGGTTCTAAGTTAATAGAACAGAATGGACCACTTCTGCAGGCCCAGAGGGCTCAAGGGGCCCTCTGTTTTCAAGATTCTCAAGAATATCAACCTAGAATCCCACTGTTCCCAGCCAGAACACTGACCTTTGATAAAAGAATCACCAAGGCTGAAAATTCAACCTTTTTGTAGATCTCTGTTCTTCGGAAAATTAAGTCTTGAGCTTATCCCTCAGATATTTCTATACTGTGGCCGCAAGGGATGAACTGCTTCTTTACTTTCTACTGAAGAGGACCTCTGACTTTTGCACTTGTATTGATGGCTAATGCCCCTCAACCATTCATGGTTTTTCTCCAGCACATTGATAGTCCTCAGTGAGAGACATATAGCTCTGATGCTGTTATAATTACTATGTTCTCCAAATCTTATAAATAATTAAGACCTCATACTACCATTGCTTTCCTTCTCATCAGTGTTTCATGCCTGTTTACCACCAGTGGCAATTTCAATAATTATATTGCAACAGAATGTCAGAGGCTATGCCTACTCCACCTACCATCAAAGAATGGGTCTTCACTGCCAGCCAGCCAATGGTGATCTCATTCCCATATCCCATTTTAGAGATTGCTTCCTCAAGCCATTCCTGATACTAAAGGTCATATACAAGGCTCCCTAGAATATGGGTCCTGAGATAGAGATTTTTGTGCAGGAAGCCTACTGCAGAATATTCTCAGTGAAAAGCCCTCAAGGGGAGTGAGGATTGGACACAGAAAGAACTGGAATCTCAAGGGCCCCAGCTAATACTGCAGGAGTACTCTGAGTTGGGACAGTCCTTCAGAGTGGCCCGAGACCAAGGCTAGTGTTCTAGACACTGTGTCCTTTCACTGGCCAGTTGATGAAAGAAGGCTGCCGCTACCTGGAGTATAACTTTTGGTGAAGCAGCTCTGTATTAATTTTCTGGGACTGTCACAACAAAATACCAGACTAGGTGGCTTGGACAACATAAAATTATTTTCTCGTATTCTAGAAACTAGAACTCCAAGATCAAGGTGCTAGCAGGGTTGGTTTCTCTTGAGGTCTCTCTCCTTGGCTTCCAGATAGTTGCCTGCTTACTGCCTCTTCACAGCATCCTCAGAATCCAGGCCCAGGCAACTCTTCTGTCCCTCTGCACATGCACAACTGCGCAGCCTCTCTCTGTATCCTAATCTCTTTTGATAAAGACCTCAATCAGACTGGATGACAGCCCACCCTAAAAGCCTCATTTTAACTTCACTACCTCTTGTAACAGCCCTATCTCCAAATACAATCACATTCTGAGGTTACAGGGGTTAAGGTTTCAACATTTAAATTTTGGGGAGACACAATTCAGTCCATAACAAGTTCCTTTCAGCCAAGGGCAACGTCTGGAGACAAATTCAGCTCTGAGCCATCATCGGTCAACATCGCTGGCACCTGGAGAAATCAGTGTCTTTGTCTTTAAGGGAAGATCTGGGGGGAGTACCACAGAGTCCACTACAGTGATGATATTAATATCTCTAATAAAAACATAAACACAGCTAACTAACACTCTTTGAGCATTATATTGTGCCAGGCCCAGGACTATTTTTTCATATGTCTTATCTTATTTAATCCTAACTTGGAAAATTGTTCTTTCTTCCCCGAAATCTCTGTAGTACAAACAATAACCTTAAAATCCCTAAAACACGGCACTCTCTGTATAGCAATTCTCCCTTTTTAATATCCTACCACATATCACTTGCCTTTTCCTGAATTATAGTTATTCAAGAAATAGCTGTTGACTCTAACTCACCATTTTTCTAGAGAGGGGATACCTTTATGTTAGGCTTTGCATTCTTCTATAATATGTAGACATAACTGGTGACTCTATCCAGTAATTTTGGTGTCCAGAGAAGGATTATTTACTCAAGTGAGTTCTCATGAAATAGAGTTGAAAAACAATAACAGATCATGCTGGGGACAGGTGCTTTGCATAGTTCTGGGGATATCAAGTCATGCTAGGAGGAATACTGTTCAGTTAATCAACATGGCAGGGTCATGTCAGGCCCATCTGGATTCTAACATGCTTTAGGTCCAGAGAACTCCCTGTGGCAGCCTTTGGTCCACCTCTATATTCACTAATGGTTATCTATTCATTCTTCAGATTTTGACTGAACACCTACTATGTGCCATACACTGTGGTTGGCTTTGGAGATACAAAGTAGTAAACAAAATATGCTCAGTCTCTGTCCGCATGTAGTTTGCAGTCATCTTACCACCAAGTAGGATCCATAGAGGTGTCTTCTTTGTCTCAAAGTTTCAGCCAAAGTCAAAACAGAGATGATCGAAATAAACCTAAAACATTATCTAATTAGAAACTCAGCTGATTCTCATGTTTTTATCTATTTTAATATACCAAGTTCTAAGAACCCTGGAAGGTCTTACTGGCCAATCCCTTCCACCATCGATTTCAGAACATAACTAGACATCTACACCATATGGATGACCTATTTTTCCTGATGGTGGAAATACTTGGGGATGGTAGCTAATGGTGGAAATACTTGGGGATGGTAGCTAAGCTAATGAGCTACTTCCAGATGGTTTAAACTCAATTAGCTGGTGGAGGTGATCATGTCTGGCAATCTAGATGTCATGAGCATCAAGCCAAAACAGTAGCTGGTGGAACAGAAGTATTCCAAGGTATTTTCAGAAACCATAGGCCACAATCAATAACATGAGGGCAATAATAGCAAGGAAAAAAAAAATTCATAATCATTAATTGAGCTGTGTGCTAAACATACTTAAAATATTTTATTATTTTATCTAATCTCATAATAACTCTATGTGTGAAGTAGGTGTCATTTTCTCATTTTTATAAATAAGGAAAGGAAAGAAATACTAAATTATCTTCCCAATCTATGCAGTAAACATGTATATTGTGCATTTAAACACAAATTCACTGGACTCTAAAAGCTGCTTTTCCCCCCATGGTATCATAATCACTCCCCAAGAACCCTCCTACACTGTTGGTGGGAATGCAAGCTGGTGCAGCCACTCTGGAAAACAGCATGGAGTTTCCTCAAAAAGTTGGAAACACAGCTACCCTACAACCCAACAATTGCCCTACCAGGTATTTACCCTAAAGATACAGATGTAGTGATCCGAAGGGGCACGTGCACCCGAATGTTAATAGCAGCAATGTTCACAATAGCCAAACTATGGAAAGAACCTAGATGTCCATCAACAGGTGAATGGATAAAGATATATGTATACATACATACATACATACATACACACAATGAAATACTATGCAGCCATCAAAAAAACCGAAATCTTGCCATTTGCAATGACATGGATGGAACTAGAGGGTATTACGCTAAGTGAAATAAGTTAATCAGAGAAAGACAACTATCATATGATCTCTCTGATATGAGGAATTTGAGAGGCAGGGTGGGAAGTTATGGGGGGTAGGGAGGGAAAAAATGAAACAAGATGGGACCAGGGAGGGAGACAAACAATAAGAGACTCTTAATCTCAGGAAACAAACAGAAGGTTGCTGGGCAGTGATGGGAGAGGTAGGGTGGCTGGGTGATGGACATTGGGGAGGGTATGTGCTATGGTGAGTGCTGTGAATTGTGTAAGACTGATGATTCACAGACCTATACCCCTGAAGCAAATAATACATTGTATGTTAATTAAAAAAAAATCATGCCCCAAATTATGGTGTTCTTCCCTATGAAATAATCCTTCAATATTACTACCAATTCTTGATTATCTCCAAGGGAAGACGAATGAATTTGGAAAGTTAGGGTAAGTTATATGGAATGTTTAACATTTCTTTATAGCATTTCCAGATCAGAATTTATTTCAGACAGCAAAATATTTTCCTCTATCCAATGTTACTTTGTGACTAATTCCTAGCATGTGAAGATAATGTGGTAGCTGTCTTATGAACCAATCACACAATTTCACTATAAAATGCACTTTATCATGCATAAATAGTATTGTGTCACTTGGATTATTAAGATAACTAACAACTATAACAAATAATTCCCAAATCTCAGTGGTTTAATATAGCATAAGATTATATTGTATCTTATATAGTATAAGATTATACCACAGTGGGATATTCACACCTCCGAAACTATTATCAACATACCACTCGACTGGGCACTATTATTATTCCGTATCAGTGAAGAAAGAGAGATGCTCAGTAACTTGCTGTGGCTAGTACTAAGTAGCAGATCTCAGATTTCTGTGGGGGTTTATCCAGTTCTCACAGCACAGGTTCTCAATGCCTGTCCTAGGCTGTCACCCACTTGAATGGTATTTAACAGAAAGACATATCTGCAACAGTAATTCTAGAAATTCTTAAGTCCCATCCTAGCAGTTGGTATCCTTTGTCCAATTACTTCAGTTTTACAGATTGTATTGATCTCCTCCCATCTGGCACACATGACAAAAAGTAAAGCCATTACTACATAAAATGGAAATGAATTTGCCAAATTATATGGTTGTCTCATCATTAAAACATAAAATTAAAACATTAAAACATAAAATGGAAATGAATTTGCCAAATTATATCATTGTCTCATCATTAAAACCAATACATAAGATGTTATTGAGATACCTTGTAACAGTACCATGGGTTCACCACTATTAAAACTTGATAACTTAACCTAAGAACCTTATTTAAGGTTATACAATACATATAATACATAATTATCTGTATTGCCCCCTTTAAAGGAGATATTTCTCATCATGTTCCTACACAATTTAGATTACAGTTGTTATTCAGGAATGTGTAAACTAAGAATGGGGGAGGGAGTTATCTGTCCTTTTTTCTGGTGGTGGGGACAGGATGTAATCTAACTTTATTTCTACTTCCAAAAATCAGCAAGTTTACAACTGTAAGCAAGGGAGGAATTTAGCCCCACTTAAGATCCCTACAAACTACTGATTTTGACTAAGAGCTAAGAAAAAAAGCTGCTTTGAGGGGATTTTTTTCAAAAACCATAAGACAAGAAAATAGACTGCACATATTTTTCTTGCAGGTCACAAATATTCATAGTTTCATGAGCACTTGACAAGGAAAAGAAAAGGAAAGAAAAGAAAAAAAAAAAAAGACTCCTTTTCCCTATTCCCTAAAGCCAGCAGGATAAACAGTTCCCAGCCACTCATTCACTTTCATGAATGTAAGAAAAAGCGGTTGGCTCTTTAAAAACAAAAGAGAAAGAAAGAAAAGGCAAAATCTGAGCTTCCATGAGTGTCTCCTCATGAAACCTCCACAGATTCTAGATTGTTTTCAAATCTCTGGTGGTGAAGCAGAAGCAAAGCACTATATTCCTTTTCCTTTTTTTTTTTTTTTTTTTTAAGTAATGTAGGGGTACTAGTAAGTGGGATAAATGGGGAAATGTACTGCTTGTGATCATCCAATGGACTAAAAGTAATGCTAGAAATAGGACAGAGAGCTTTGGGTCATCAGACTTCTGGCTAATTACCCATCTTTTCCCCACTCTACATTCTTAAAAGTTTCTTGAAATGAAAACAAAGGAATCTGACCAAAACCAACATTTTGATGAGTAAAGTGTAAATGAATGAGAAACAGATGGGCTTGGTTTTCCCAGGGGTCTATAAATGAAGGGCAAGGTGCTTGGGGGCAAAATGCATGTGGGGTTTCTCTGGCAAATCTTTTGCACTGTTAACAAGCCCAAAATGCAGCCAAAGTTCTCAAACCGGCATATCCAAACATTGGCAGGACTCAGTATAAAAGGATCTTGGTGCCAAAGGAGCAGCCTTTGGAGACCCCCAGGACATTGTTCAGCACCTCACAAATCATATTTTATAGGTGCCAAAGGCAGCCACAAATCTCACATGTGCAGCCAGAAGTTTTCATTCAAGAACCCAGCAATTTTGGCTTTGATCAGAAACCACAGATTGGTGTAAACATTTCTCTTGCCACGTTTTATGATATTTACACTTTGCGTGGATCCTCTTGGTTCTGATGATAACAAAGTGTTCGGCAGGCATCTAGCTGCAGAGTCATCCCCACCCCAGCCTTCAGGTGGAGAAACAGCTTAAGGGCAAGGAGAATGACGTATCAAAGGTCAGTCCTAAATCAGAGGGGGTGAGCTCTTTGTGCATCCAGGCCAAGCCTCTCTCTCTCTCTCTCTCTCTCTCTTTGGGATTAGAGTGTCTCCCCGCTGTCTTCAAATCATGTATATATCAAGTTACAGCTCAGAAAGAATGCAGTTTTAGTTTTTCATGGGGAGGGGGAGGAGTGTAGGTCCCAAACCACAGATTATTTGAAAACCATCCAAGCTGACTTTGAGATTTTTGAAAATAATTTATTTGGCAATTCCAAGAGCCAGATTGGCCATTTGGCCAAGGCAACATGCCCTTCGGTGCAAAGACTACAATTAATGGGCCACATCATTCTCTGCTCTCAAGCAACAGAAGCGGCCAGCTGCTGGAGAACGCTGTGCGGTCTTCCAGTGTAAACGCCACTGATATCATCACCATCAGAAGGTCATAAAACTGATTGATTATAAACACAGCTCTCATTTGTTTACAGCTTACATTTTTGGGTTCGGAGTAATTAGCACATTAGCCATCTCTCAGGGTGAGGGCTCACAGGTGCTGGGAGAGAGGCTTCCAAGCCAGGAGGGGATCACAAAGCCTTTCCCAAAGCAATCAGTGGCCTTTACAAGAACCCGCCTGGGGAATGCTGATTCCACTGCGTGAGGGGTGGTTGATAACACCCACGTGGGGTCACGTGTGTAGGAGGGCATTTGACTCCCGAGGTAATTTCTTCCAACACAAGGTAAGGTCAAAAAAATCCAAGACATGTCAGCAATGTGCGGGAGATGTCCTCTGTGCGGAGCCTGCAGCTGCTGAAGCCTTTCAAGATTCCTTTTCTTTCTCGAGGGCCAACGAAGGCCGATAAAGATCACCTTTGCTGGTGGTGACTGGTACTTAGTTTCTTTTACTTATAGTTAAAATAAACTCTTTTAGCCTATAAAGATATTGCTTCTCAGACACTTGCTTAGGGAAAGCGGCTGGCTCGGCTGTCTTCCCTGGACATGATTCTTGTCTCCATTCCTGTCCTTTCCTTTCTCTGAGCCTTCCACCATCAAGGCAGGTTTTATTTGAACAGCTGGAGCTATCGAACTGGTGCAGGTTGTCTAATTAGTCACTCAAGCCGCTTGGGGTAAGTGAGTTTTCTGTGTCAGCTTCTGTGGGAACTCCAGAGAGCCCAAGCAGCATCCTAACTGAATAAAGTGGTGTCCTCCTTAAAGGACATGGGCACATGCTCACAACTTGGGTTGTTAGACTGATCAGAGGACTAGCCTTTTTTTAAAACAAAACAAAACTGTTTTTTTTTAAATTTATTTATTTGAGGGAGAGAGAGAAAGAGAATGAGAGAGGGCATGAAAGCGGAAAAGGTCAGAGGGAGAAGCAGACTCCTTGCAAAGCTGGGAGCCTCATGTGGGACTCGATCCCAGGACTCCGGGATCATGAACTGAGCCAAAGGCAGTGGCTTAACCAACTGAGCAACCCAGGGACCCCAAAACAAAACTGTTTCACCCAGTGTGAAATCTTTCACCCAGCATGAGATTCTTTCTGTATCCTCTGTGATGAATGGTTAATGGGGCAAGGAAGGGCTCTGGAGCTGGTTATGGGATTTTAAGGCTGCTCATCATGGACCACACTCATGGTCAGCAATTTGAATTCCATCCTCCATTCATCGTATTATTTGAATAATTAACTATCATAGTGCTTTTTACAGTTTTCAAAGTTCCCTCACTTATATGAGCTCCTTTGATCTTCACAGCAATGACATGAGGTTAGACAACATCATGATATCTGCATTTCATAGATTAGGAACCAGGCTCGGGAAGATTAACTGGCCTACCCCAGATCCCAAAAGCTACTAAGTGGTAAATCTTCTCATTTGAAATTCATTTTCCTTGCCTCACATCACACTATTTGCGGTAGTTTTAGTATGAGGATATTCCTTTGAAGCCATTAGTTTCGTCTGTTTTCCAAACGTTAGCCACTAGAATAAAAGGACTGGCAGCTAGTTTCTTTGTGGTGCATGGAAGTAATTGCAAGTATAATCAAGTGATTCTTAGCCATTGCAGCTATCTGTAAATATCCAGTGAGAACACTACAGACACATTCTGAAAGAGCTCATATAGGAGCATGTACTCTCTTCACTGAATTGTTAAGGCCCAAAGTATGCAATGCACTGCAATGCTGCCATTACATATTGCTTTTCCCCTGATTTTTAAACGATCTATTCAATACTTTCTTGACATTGCATTGACTTTAGCTGCCATAATAATTGTTTAGAAGTTTGTACTAAAATTTTGATATTCATGAAACTTCAAGGGCAAATAAATGACAGATTAATTCATCAGTAGTCCCAGATATGTTTGTTCTCTTCTCATAAGAAAACACTAATTAAAGAACAGGATTTGGGACAGCTTCTCCTTTGGGGATTATTTCCATACCAAGCAAATGAATAAAGATGTTTTTTGATTAATTCAATCATTCATCTTATTCTATTGCATGCTGGGCACTGTGCTAGATTCTGGGGATGTTAGAGTGAACAACAGAGAAAAGATCCTATTGTCTTAGAGATTCCAGCCTAATAGGGAACCTTCCTTGAGGGACCTTTGCTCATCTGCCAAGTCTGGGTTAGATGCCCCTTTCCTTCCATAACCCCATAAGCACTTCCTCACATTATCACACAGAATAATAACTGACCATTAACTTGGTATCAGCTGCCTCTCTATGTTGCTCTTGCTTATGTCCCTGGTCCCTAACACCCTGGCTGACATCTAGTAGGGTCAATAAACATTTGAATGAATAAATGGAATCTTATTTCATGCTGGGTTAAAAACCCAAGTCAGGTGAGGAAAAAAGCTGTATCTCCTAGTAGGATTCCTTTACAAGTGCCCGCTTGTCAAAACTGATTTTCAGTATTTGTCAGGACACACAGAAGACACTTTGGAGCTGGGGGAAAGTAGGTACCATACAACTTATTGACTCTGCCTTTTCTTTTAATATCTCTCCACCCCCATTTATCCCTCTCTTCTCCTTAGGATATCTCTACTTCTTCAGCCATTATTGTCTTTAGCTACATTTCACCCACTGCCTAACATCCAAGATAGTAACTTTACCTTCTGGTCTTCACATGTCTAGTTATTCCCAACCTTCATTATCTTTTTAACTACTTTTCACATTTCACTTTAACTCTAGAAAAATTCATTCTCAACAACAACTGCTAGAGAAGTTCCAGTTTTCTTTTATCTAAAAATGTCTGCCAGAGAGATACTAGATAATTGCATTATATAATACTAGGCAGAATTCAAATGAATCTGTCTTTGCTGTTATTTGATAAAAACACAATGTAAATACTTCAGTTAGCAAGTCCTATGAATTCAGAACATGAGTGTGGCTCGGGTTTGGTACATACAGGTACAAAGTGAACCCCTGCTCCAGATCTGAGCTTTGCTTTACAGATCAGATCAGTTTTGTCATGATGTCTAGAGGTGATAAGACCAAGGGAGGTCAGTTCATTCTAATCAAATGCCAATTACTTCCTTCATAATGAGAATTACAAATTCTCAACAGACCGAATTCTCAATTTTTCTGATTAGTCCATTTCATTTGGTTTTGTCTGTAGCAAATACGTATGAGAAGCTAAATCATCTGCTTTCTTGTTCACTGCAGAATTAGAGCAAGAGAAATTGGTTGGATGCAAGAAGTATCCTTTTGTCTTGAAAATTCTGGAGCACAGTGTTGGGTAGAATTGGTGAAAGAAAAAAGGCTATTAACTCTCTGGCTAATGTTCCCTTCCTTTTCTTTAAAACTGAGCTCCTCAAAGAACAGCTACACATCTTTTGCCTACTTGCTTGCTTTTCATTCACTCTTTAACCAGCTGACATGAGCTTCTGTCTATGGTACTCTCCTAAAACCCCCTTTAAAAAAAAAAAAAAAAAAAGTCCTAATAACCTATTTGTAGCAAAATCCAACAGGCCTTTCCAGTTCCATAATTTCTTTAAGATTTTTTTCACATAATTCACTTGTTCATTCATTATTAATTCAAAATATAATGACACCTTTGCCAAAGTTGTTTCCAATCCTTTTTTGGTCTGTTCTTGTCTTGCCCACTATAGCAAGTTTCAGGTCTGTTTTATTTACCATTGTATCTTCAGCTCCTACCACAACACCAGACACATAATACACTCAATAAAATTGAGTGAATAGAATGAGAAAATGAAAAAATTAACATATAATGTTTTCACTCTGGCAATGACAACACAAGAAGCTCCAAAGAATCATTTCCCCATGAAAATGGTGAAAATTATAATTAGCGGGGGAAAAACCCTTAAAATCTTTGGAAATAGTCCAGGTCCTAAGGGCATAGAGCAAATAAAGAAACATTTATTCAAAAATATCTACTAAACCCCAATAAGAACTGCAAGATTCTGTGGGATTTGAATGAACAACTGCATCCTCTTTCCAGCCCCAGCATTGAGACAGAAACTCCACTTCAGACTGGTAGGGCCAAAAATACAAGGAACACTTTTCCCTCAGTTCCCAGTTAGAGGACTATCTTCCTGAGGGGCAGAATGTTAGCAGTTTTCATTCTACCTCAGCTGCCTATTGCTGAGGTTAAGTTCTAGAAGAATGCATCCAATAGAGGGGACTCTCCTCTTCTGCCCACCCTCCACGAACGGCATAAAGGCTTTACGTTGAGCATGGTGCCACTAAGAATACTGGGACCCTAAATGCCCTTGCTGCAGTTCATAGGGGCAAGGATTCCAAGACAAGAGAGGCAAACCAAGAACATCTAGGGCGCTACACCACCCACTGACCACTCAGCTGCAAAGTGAGGATGCCACTTAGCAGTGTGCCATTGTCCTCACCTCCACTACAGAGCCATGGCTCAGAGATTTTGCCTGTGAGAAGTAGTCTACAGAACAGACAGTTCGAGATCTCTCCCCAAGGAACTGACTTCATTGGCAATAGAACGTAGAGAAGTTCAACCCTAATGGTACTCCCCAAAACAGAAGCTATGGTAAAAAGGAAATGGGAGAGGATTGATGGATTCATTAGAGATATATGCTAAGCTACAGGCTGACTAATTTGCTGAGAAGAACTGGGAAGAGAGACAGATGGAAAGAACAACTGGAGTGAGAACAAATCTCAAATAATTACCTCTACAACTATATCTTCAAAGGAGCTAGAATCTGATTGGATTACTTTAATAAAGCAATTTATGCACTAGTTTCACTGAAAAAATATAGCAATCAGCTGGCAACTAGCAGCACTTAATAGCTAAATGTAGTCAGAAAAAGAGACCATTCAAGAAAGCCTCTAAAACCACTTTCATCTCAGGGTGACTGTGGGCTCATCTAAGGCTGTGCTCCCTGAGTAGCAACATCAGAGATTTCAAACTGTAAAGAGGAAATAGATTTCACCAAAGTAATCCAGACAGTCACTAAACAAATAAATAACAAAAACAAGTTTCAGAGTAGGGAACCAATACTCAGAGTTGCTACAATGTATTATCTAAAATGCCAAGTTTCCATTTAAAAAAAAAAACAAACTGTGAGACACACAAAGAAACAAGAAAGTATGTTCTTGTATGCAGGAAATAAACTACCTGTGAGAGTGACCAGATGTTAGATTTATTGAACAATGAGTTCAAAGTAAACATTATAAATATGTTTATTCATAGAACTGAAGAAAATCATGATAAAAGAAGTAAAGGAAGGCATGATGATAGTGTTATATCAAATAGAGAATATCACTAGAATAGAATTTATGGGGGAAAATGAAAATTTTGCATTTGAAAAGTACAATAACTGAAATTTAAAAATGCACTAGAGGAGCTCCATAGTAGATCTGAACTGGCAGAAAAAAAAATTTAGCAAACTTGAGATAATTGACAAAGATTATGCAATCTGAGGAACAGAGAGAAAAAAGAATGAAGACAAATAAAAAGAGCCTCAGAGATATGACAGACAGAATTAAGAATACCAATATAGACATATGTGAGTACCAGGAGGAGAAAAAGAAAGGGCAGAAAAAATATTCAAAGAAATAAAGGCTAAAACATTCCCAAATTTATTAGAAAACATTCATTTACACACCTAGGAAGCTCAGTGAACTTCAAGTAGGATAAATACAGATTCACAAATAGACACCTGGCAGTAAAAATGTTAAAAACAAGAACAAATAATACCAAAATTTGTATGGAACCACAAAAGACCCCAAATAGTTAAAGAAATCTTGAGAAAGAAGAACAAAGCTGGAGTTATCACAATCCCAGATTTCAAGATAAGCTACAAAACTATAGCGATCAAAACAGTATGGTACTGGCATAAAAATAGACAAGTAGGTCCAGGGAACAGAAGAGAGAATCCAGAAATAAACTCATGCTGATATGGTTAATTAAACTATGACAGAAGAAGCAAGAACATACAACCGGGAAAAGACAGTCTTTTCAGTAAATTGTGCTGAGAAAACTAGATATCTACATGCAAAATGAATGAGATTGGACTACTTTCTCACACCATATACCAAAATAAACTCAAAATGGATTAAAGACCTAAATTTGAGACCTGAAACCATAAAACTCCTAGGAAAAAAACATAGGCAGCCATCTCTTAGACATTAGTCTTCGCAACATTTATCTAGATATGTCTCTTCAGGCAAGGGAAACAAAAACAAAAGTAACTATTGAAGGTATACCAAAATAAAAAGCTTTTACATAGCAAAGGAAACCATCAACAAAACAAAAAGCCAACCTACCAAATGGGAGAAGATACTTGCAAATGATATATACAATAAAGGGTTAATAGTTAAGATATATAAAGAATTTCTACAACCCAATCCCGAAAAAATAAATAATCCAAATAAAAAATGGGTAGAGGACCTGAACAGACATTTTTCCAAAGAAGTCAGACATAAGGCCAACAGACACAGGAAAAGAAGGTCAATATCACTTATCATCAAGGAAATGAAAATCAAAAGCACAATGAGATATCACCTAATACCTGTTTGAAGGTCTAGAATCAAAAAGACAAGAAAAAACAAGTTTTAGTGAGGATGTGAAGAAAAAAGGAACTGTTGAGCACTGTTGCTGAGAGTGTAAACTAACACAGCCACCGTGGAAAATAATATCGAGGTTTCTTAAAAAATTAAAAATAGAAGTACCATATGATCCAGTAATTCCACTACTGGATATTTACCCAAAGGAAATGAAAACACTAATTCAAAAAGATATATACACCCCTGTGTTTATTGAAACATTATTTACAATAGCCAAGATATGCAAGCAATTCAAGTGTCCATCAATACATGAATAGTTAAAAACATTTGGCATTTATTTACAATGGAACATTGCTCAGCCATAAAAAATGATAAGCTCTTACCATTTACAATAACATGGATGGAAGAGTATATTATGCTAAGTGAAATAAGTCAGACACAAATACCACATGATTTTATGTGTATATGGAATCTAAAAAATAAATAAAACAAACAAACAACAATAACAGGGAAAAAAAAGTCTCTTAAATACAGCAAACAAACTGGTAGTTGCTAAATGGGACGTGGGTGAAGGGATAGGTAAAATAGATGAAGGGGATTAGGAAGTATAAACCTCCAGTTATAAATAAATAAGTTACAGAGATGAAAAGTATAGCATAGGGAATATAGCCAGTAATATTGTTAATAATGTATGGTGAGTACACTTATCATGATGAATACTGAGTAATGTATAGAATTGTTGAGTCAATATGTTGTGCACCTGAAACCAATACAAAAATTGTATGTTAATTATACTTAATTAAAAAATAAAAAAGAAATACCAAAAAAATTCTTCAGGCTGAAAGCCCAGACACCAAAACAAAAAACAAACAACAAAACACCCCCCAAAACACAAAAAAACAAAAAGCACCTACAAATTATGTAGTCACAAAAGATAACGAAAGTGCATTTTTTCTTTCTCTTAATTGTTGAGCCAAAGCATATAGAAATATAGTATATTTGTCGATAACAGTATGAAGGAGGTGGGTGGGAACAAAACCCTTTTGACCCAAGGAAATTATTCCAGATGTGAACTCAGATCCATAGAAACAAATGAAGAGAAAATGACAAATAAGAAGGTTAATATAACAAAAGCTATAATTACATACTTGCTCTCCTTTCTCCTCTCAGGTTTCTTAAATATCATAAAATTGGGGCACCTGGCTGGTTCAGTTGGTATAGGATGCAAATCTTGATCTCAGGGTTGTGGGTTCAAGTCCCATATTGGGTACAGAGATTACTTAAAAAAAAAAATCTTAAAAAATGTCATAAAATTATGTAAAGTAAAAGTTACAACAATGTATTATTGGGTTTTTAATATTTACAGAAGTATTACATATAATAATAATATACGTAACAAAATAACATACATAACAAAAAGGAGAAAACAGAATATAGCTCTACAGAAATAATGTTTCTATATATCACTGCAATTAAGTTAACATAAATCTGAAGTTGATTCTGATAAGTGTGTGTGTGTGTGTGTGTGTGTGTGTATAAGCACTAGAGCCAACTCTAAGGAAATGACTTGAAAAATCATGAAAGAATTAAAATGGTATATTAGAAAATATTCACTGCCTGCAAAACAAAGTAGTATAGGAAAAACAAAGGAAAAAAGGTATGAGACATATATAGAACAAAGAATAGAATGGCAGACATAAATCCAGCTGTATCAATAATAACATAAATGTGAATAATGGAACAACCTAAGCAAAAAGTTGGATTGAAAAATACTGGATTAAAAAAAAAAACAACAGGATCTAACTATACACTTTTATAGGAGACACATGTTATATTCAAAGATACAAATAAACTGAATGTAAAAGGATGGAAAATGATATATCATACAAACCAGCTGCAAGAAATCTGAATTGGCTATACTAATAGCTAAAATAGACTTTAAAACAGAAAATATTACTAGTGATAAAGAGAGACATTTTATAAGAAGAAAATAAATCCATCAGGGAGATACTACAATTATAAACACATATGACCCTAAAAACAGTACCAAAACGCATGAAGTAAAAACAATGAAGGGAGAAATAATTCAACAACAGTAGTTGAATACTTCAGCATTGCACTTCAATATTGGATAGATAGAACAAAAGCAGAAGGACAACTAAGAAATAGATGGTTTGAACAACACTGTAAATCGACTGTCACTGGTGAATTCCACAGAACATTTAAGGAATTAATATCAATTCTTCAAAAACTATTCCAAAAAATACAAGAGGATGTAATACTTTCCCACTCATTCTTTGAAGCCAGTATTACCTTGAAACCAAAATGAAACATAAATGTCATAGAAAACTACAAACCAATACCTGTTATGAATGTGGATACAAAAATCCTAAACAAAACATTAAAAACTGAATCCACTATCATATATAAAGAATTATAAAGCATGACTAATTGGGATTTTTCCCAGAATGCAAGGTTGGTTTAACATCTGAAAATCAATATAAGATACCATATTGATAGAATATAAAACAAAAACCACATGATCATCTCAAAAGATGAAGTAAAACATCTCACAAAATCCAAAATCATTTCATGGTAAAAAAAAAAAAAAAAATTCCAACAACCTAGAAATAGAAGGAAACTGTCTCACTTTGATAAAGGGCATGCCCAAAAACCCACACATCATACCTAATGGTAAAAGACTGGATGCTTTCTCTCTAAGTTCAGGAACAAGTCAGGGGTGTCCACTCTTGCCACTTCCATACAAAATTATTCTGGAGGTTTGAACAGGGGTAAGTAATTAGGCAAGAAAAATAAATAAAAATCATCTAGGCTGGAAAGGAAAAGGTAAAATTATCTCTATTGGCAGATGACACGAACTTATACACAGAAAAACCTAAGGAATCCACTAAAAAACAATTAGAATAATGTCTTCAGCAAGGTCATAAAATACAAGATCAATATACAAAAATCAATTGTATTTCTATACACTAATAATGAATAATCAAAAAATGAAATTAAGAAAATCTCACAATAGCATCAAAAAGAATAAAATATTAGGAATAAATTTAACAAAAGCGCAAAACTTAATACTCTAAAAATTGCAAATAATTGGTCAAAGATATTGTTGTTAAAGAAAATATAAGTAAATGGAATTATCTCATGTTCATGGATCAGAAGACTTAATATTATTATCATGCCAATACTCCTCAAATTAATCTCTACATTTAACACAATCTCTACCAGAATCCTTGCTGATTTCTTTATAGAAATTGATAAGCTGTTCCTAAAATTCATATGGAATTGCAAGGGACCTAGAATAACCAAAATAATCTTAAAAGAACACAGTTGGAGGACTCAAACACATGTTTATAGCAACATTATTTATAATATTCCCAAAATGGAAACAACCCACGTGGCAGTAACTGGTGAATGGATGAACAAAATGTAGTATATCCATCTAATATAATGGAAATTACTCCACCATAAAAAGGAGAGTAGTACTGAAACATGTTACAACAGAGCTGAACCTTGAAAATATTAAGTGAAAAAAGTCAATCACAAAAGACCATGTATTATATGACGCCAATTACAGAAAATGTCAAGAACAGGCAAAAGGTAGAAAGTAGATTTGTGGTTGCTTAGGGCTGGAGCAATGGGTAATAGGGATTTAATAGCTAAAGGGTACAGAGTTGTTTTAGTGTTGTGTGTGTGTGTTTTTTAAGATGATGATAATATTTTAAAATTGGTTGTGGTGATGGTTGTGCATATCTGTGAGTATATTATAAACTGTTAAGTTGTATGCCTTAAATTAGTTAATTATACACAGACCTGTACCCCTGGGGGAAAAAAATATATATATATATGTTTATAAAAAATAAAATTATTTAAAAAAAAATTAGTTAATTATAAGGTTTCTGAATGATAGCTCAATAAAGCTACTATCAAAAATAATATGTATTAACCATAAGTGACTCTTAATCTCACAAAACAAACTGAGGGTTGCTGGGGGGAGGGGGGTTGGGAGGGGGAGTGGGGTTATGGACATTGGGGAGGGTATGTGCTATGGTGAGTGCTATGAAGTGCATAAACCTGGCAATTCACAGACCTGTACCCCTGGGGATAAAAATATATGTTTATAAAAAATTAAAAATTAAAAAATTTTAAAAAAGAAAAACAAACAAAAATAATATGTATTTTATTTTAGGACAAGAGAAAAAGATTTTAAAATATTTTTATTTTACCTTCTGTTTTCTTAAAGGGTCTACCTTCTGAATTCTTACGAAAATTTTAAAGTCAAAAATTAAAATGAAGCATAACACATTTAAACATGGTTATACCTTTTTGTTCTAAATACATTTTCCTGAATCTGCTGTTTTGTCTTGACCATCGCAAGGATCCTCCTCAAGAAGGCCTCTCCAGAAGACACTGGGTCACAAGTCTTCATGATGCTTATTGCTACTATAAGATTATCTTTTAATAGTTTTTAGTGGGTTTTTTATTTTATTTTTATTTTTATTTTTAAATTTTATTTATATTTATTTTATTTTTATTTTATTAGTTTATTATCTGTTTCCCTACATGAAAAAAATTCCATGTTCACTATTGGTTTTAGCTCCAGAAATCTAGAACTATGCAACTCAAGTGTGATTCCTAAATGATACTGGGTGTGATGCTACCAATCAGTCCTCAATGAGCTAAGGAGAGAAACTGTTAGCAATTTTATGACTGCTGAATCTAATAATAAAAAACTGAACTTTATTTTATATATCCTTGGTTTATTTTTCTAGAAATTCATTTTTATAGGATTTTTTTTCAAGCATTAGGCTGTGATAGATTTAAAATTTTTAAAAATAGAACAGATCCTTCACCATAGATGGTTTGAGAAACACTGGTTTAGGTGACCATCAAAATATTTTGCTCCCCTTCCCTAATGAAATGGTAATGCTCTCAAGTGTCTACAAAGCCAGGATGCCTGGGTTGCTCAGTTGGTTAAGCATCTGACTCTTGGTCTTGGCTCAGGTCATGATCTCAGGAGTCAAGACCCAAGTCAGGCTCTGTGCTGGGTGAGGAGCCTGATTAAGATTGCCTCCGGCTCCCTCTGCCCCTTTGCACCTGCTCCCCCCAACATTAATGCACTCTCTCTAAAAACAAAAACAAACAAAAAAAAGTGTCTACAAAGCCCAGGATTCTATTTTCCAGTCCTTTTGCATGAGAATAAGGGAGGGCACTCCTTCTGTGAGAAGTGATGTATTGGTTAACCGTTAAAGTTAATGGTTAACGGTTAAGGCTGCATCTCCCCCACCATATCTTTTCCCATTGCTATCCAAATGCAGAGAATTCTGTGGACAAGGAAGAAAGTGAACCACAAGACAGAAGGAGCCATTTCCCCAAGAACCACAGGGAAAGGCACCAGATGAAGAGTACCTACCTGCATAGACTATGATGCTTCTGAGAAATAGGTTTTTATTACATTAAGTTCAAGACTTATTTGTTACAATGCCTAGGATTACCTTAACTAAGTGTGGTTGCCTAACACATGTTTGTTGAATGAATGAATGCCCAAATAGTAAGGTATTATTAGAGCAATGCTACTACAGTTGAAAAACTATTGTTTGCCAGTTCATGAGAACTTTAAGAGCTTGTGCCAGAATAAAAACCAAGAAACTTTTGTAGGGGAATAAACGTAGTGAACTAGGCCATGTGGTCATTATTATTGCTACTGGGAACAAACAGTTTATGGACCAGCATAGGTCCATGGACGTATGCTGGTCCATAAACCACACTTTGAAAGCACTGCCCTGGAGGACATTTCCCACCTACTGAAAGAACCTAAAATTATATTTAAAGCCACACAAACAGTCTTTGTAAAATCCATTCAACCTAATCTCCTAGTGTGGGTTCATTTCTAAATTTTTTATTATCTGATAAAGTATGATTATTAATTAAATCATATGTACTTAAGATAGAAATACAAGTATTTATACAATTACACTGGACCCACTCATCTATTCTTCCATCCATCCACTATCTATCTAGCTATCTAGCTATCTTCCATCCATCTGCCTAACTATATAAATTGAAAGTGGTCTGAAGAAGAGCATGGCTCCAAGGATTAATATAAGCCAGAGAGTAATCAGCTGCATTACTTGAATGACACATACATACTCACAACATGCAAGCACATGCGCAGTGCTTCAGAAGGCACAAAATCCTTCTTAAATATACTTTCCACATTTGTTATTTAGTCCTCATTATAATCCCATGGGATAGGTAAAATTACTATTACAAATAAAAAATCGGAAGCTACCTAGGCAAAGTGGAATTGAGAGATAATACAGGTAATTATTGACAAGGTCAGGTTTCAATAACTAATATCTTATCTTTTTTTTTTAAGATTTTTATTTATTTATTTGACAGAGAGAGATCACAAGTAGGCAGAGAGGCAGGCAGAGAGTGAGAGGGAAGCAGGCTCCCCAAGCAGAGAGCCCGAAGCGGGGCTCAGTCCCAGGACCCTGGGATCATGACCTGAGCCAAAGGCAGAGGCTTAACCCACTGAGCCATCCAGGCGCCCCAATAACTAATATTTTAAAAAAGGAAAAATTCAGTGGGGAACCTGCTTCCCCCTCTGCCTCCCGCTCCCCCTGCTTGTTCTCTCTCTCTCTGTGTCAAATAACAAATAAAATATTGAAAGAAAGAAGGAAGGAAGGAAGGAAGGAAGGAAGGAAGGAAGGAAGGAAGGAAGGGAGGAAGAACTTAAGGCCCTAAATTATTCACTTAATTCACCTTCACCATCTTTCTTTGAACAATTTCTTCACTTTGTTAATGCTAACAGTCATGGTACTGTGGCAAGTAAGAGAAACAAAGGACCAGATTATGTGTAATTGTTGCATATAAACTGTGATGGCTCATATTTACCCACAATCTCTGCTTGCAAAAACAACTTAAGGGAAGTGAGTTTGCAAAAACCTATTATTCTCATATGCTAAGCCATCTTGTACTCCAACATTTCAATCCTTCTAAGTATTTTTTTTTTCTTTTAAGTGTCTTTTGCCTTTCAGCCTATAAATTAATGATCTGCCCGAGTCTTATAGCCAGGTTTCCAGAATAAGCAAGCCAAAGGTGAATGCATTCAACAGCTCCCAAGCCACCTGCGCCACAAACTTGCCAGCTCTGAGCCTCAAATTTTCAGAGTTATGCAACCTCTGGTTAATTTTTTTTCCATTTTATTTTATTTCTGATTAAATTTTTAAAAATACATGTTTTATGACTACAGACCTGCACCTCTGCCCTCTTCCATCCCTGAAATTCCAAAGACTCGGGAGTATCCATTCATTGAGATAAGCCTCTGCATACATAGACAGTCCCAGGAAACTGATCTGAACTCAGATATGGCAAGTTCTCCTGACTACCCTCAAACCAGACATACGAGAGAATTTTCCAGGGCCTATCCTCCACACCATACTTTTTCAGTGTAAGGATTAAGAAGAAAAGGAAGTAGTATTTAACTTTATTTTTTCATTTACTCATTCATCCTCCAATAGGTACAAGGCATGTTGAAGAATAAGGATGTGGCTGAAGAATAAGGATGTGGTTTATGCCTTCCAGAAATTCCAATGAGAAGGCTAAACAAGGTACCCAAATAACTATAATACAAGACAATGCATGGTAAGAGTCTTGAGATCAGCTCTAATCAAATGCTTGAGGACAGGAAGGCAAAGAAAGTTTCTGACTAAAGTGTCCAGCAAAGATTTAATGAAAGAGAGAGGGAGTTTCTGAGTGGGTTTTGGAAGAAAAGCAATCAAGAGAGAAAGATATGAGAGAAAGAGGTGAACCAGAGGTAAGAAAGGGCAAGATGGGGTTAAGAGATGAAAGGCTATGGAGGTGTCATTTGGCTGGAACATGGGGGTTAGCATAAGATAGGAAGCATAATTTGGAACCAGACTATAAAAGGACTTGAACACCAAATAAATTGCCATGATTTTATTCGGTAGTCAGTGGGAGAGCCATTGCAAAGGTTTAAAAGAGAGAAGTGATTTGAGCAAAGCAATAATCCAAGAAGCTTGTTCTGGTGGTGGTGTATAGAGCCTTTCAGAGTTCAAGATTGAAGGTCTAGGGACAAGTAGGGAGACTTTTACAGTATACCAAAATGAAACAGTCAGGCTTAAAGAGAGGCAATGAGCAAGAAAATGTTAAAGGAGAGAAGGAATTAACAGAATTTGGTAGGGAAAGGGGAAAAATGAAAAGATAACTCCCAGTGCTCAAGCCAATGCCTGGAAAATTTTATCTTAGGGATGAAAATGCTTGGACTCAAATTTATACAAAGATCTAGAGATTTTAAAAATTTATTTCAAGCTGTGATTTTATCCATATTTTAAAAAATAATAAATAAAGACCATCATTTCCTAGGAACACCCTGGGCAGCTGGTTGCTCTCACTACATTCCATCATAAGGCTTCTTTTTCCACGATATTAGCCTCTTTTGGGATATGGAGAAGAGTATTAGAAAGGGCAGGGGAAGAGTTCTTACAATCAATCTAATGCCAGCCTTGTTACCTCCCCTACTTGGGTCATGTCTAAAAGTGCACATGGAGGGGCGCCTGGGTGGCTCAGTGGGTTAAGCCTCTGCCTTCGGCTCAGGTCATGATCTCAGGGTCCTGGGATCGAGCCCCGCATCGGGCTCTCTGCTCAGCAGGGAGCCTGCTTCTTCCTCTCTCTCTGCCTGCCTCTCTGCCTGCTTGTAATCTCTCTGTCAACTAAATAAATAAAATCTTAAAAAAAAAAAATGAAAGTGCACATGGACCATCTCAATCTATTCTCTGGTCTAGACAAGCAGACATACGCTTTGACGGAGATGGCAGAGAGACATTCCTTTGAGAATATCAGAGGGAGAATAATTTGGATCTGTTCTGACAGCATCCACTATGACAGCACCAGGGTGACTCTTTCCTCTATTCCTAACCATGGTAACAGAGGGACTTCCAGACATATCACGTCCTTCAGTTCAGAGAGCAGATGGAAAATATTCCACGTCCTCAATGTGGGACACGGGTGGCAACATTCTGCATGAAAGAGCAGATCTATGGGAAAGTCACTGGGACAGGACTCTACCTGTGGTGGGCAGGGGCCAAAAGAAACAAAACTGGCATCATTTTCAGGGTTGGGAAATCGAACCTGACCACACAAATAATTAACCTGAAAGGCCACTTCATGCTCCCCCAGTGGACCCAGATGTTGCACTTCACTTTAGGTAAACGTTATTTTTAGAGACATAAGAATTCAGCATCCAAAATTTATCACCCATCTGAGTGGGAGACACAGAACACAGAACAGATTTATACGTTTAGGGTGTAGGAATGGGGTTTAAGCTCAATAAAATCTTAACTGTGCTTTACTTTTTAATTTAACTTTCAAACATTTCTTTCCTGTTTTGTGACTGAGAATCTCGTACATGTCACCCTTTCAGTGAAGTATCACAGGAAAGACATTTTTGTGGTATTTAATGGAAATAATTTTTCTTGTGGTATTGCTCTGATACCCTGGGAAACTGGCTTTCAGAGATAAATTAGGCTAAGAACCGTCTAGCGCTAATTTATTAAGCAGTCAATGGTTTAAAACAACTTTTCCTGTTTCAGCTCACTGGAGATCTGTTACTTGCTCTTGAGCAGACAGCCAAAGACTGATACATTTCATAAATTCTCTGAAACTGACACAGTGATGGGTTGGTGTAGGGGAGTTGCATAGGTGGGCATGGATGGTTCACATCATGGATAAGTACATCTATGTGAGTGTACTTGAAACCACTGCAACATTCACACTGTAATGTTTCACACTGGATCTCCTGAAATGGTGGTTGAACACTAAAGAAATGGTGGTTGAACACTAAAAAAAAACTTAAAAATCCTCTCCCAAGAACACATTTTTGAAAGAAATACCTCCTAAACTTTCCCCTCCTGTTAAAGTACACTGCAGATAGCAGAAATTATTTCTATAAAGAAAAATACTGATGACCTCCCTTGGGTGTCTGTCCTAAAGGCTTCAGTGCACTCTTTCTACTAATGCTCAGGACAATGGTTCTTGGTCTAAGTTGAACCCTGGAATCACCAGGGGAGCTTTACAAAGTATAGATGCCTGGGTCCTACCCCTGCAGGTTGGACGACATTGGTCTGGGGTGTGGCCTGTGTGTTGCGAGGTTTAAACCTTCCCAAGCAATTCTACTGTGCAGTCAAGGTTGAGAACCACTGCCCTAGATAAGGTGTTTTAAGAAGCTACACCCATACCTGGTGAGGGTCAGGTGACTCAGCTGAGAGTATATATCCCTTTTCTTGCCTGAAAATGCAGATGATGGTCATCCCCAAATGCAGAGACATTTTAGGAATAAAACGATGTCCAACAATAATAACAACATGTTGGAAACTGCTCAAATCCAAATGCTGTTGTGTGAAGACTGGATGAGCCCATGGAGAAAAACAGAGCTAGGGAAAACATTAAGAGGAGGGAAAATGACTTGCTCTATGGATCAAACTGGAATGTTTTCAAAAGCAATGCACCACTGAGCCTCTATTCAAAGCTAGAGGAGTGCCAGGGCAGAAAACGCTACTGGCTTTTATGATATAGCTACTAATTTCCACTTTGAAGAGACTCCTGCTTTTGAAGAAAGCCTAAGAATCACTTGCAGAGTGCATTACATAGGCAGCTTCCCAGTCCCCACCCCCAGAAATCTGGACTCAGCAGGGCTGCACTGGGACCCAGGAATCTGAAGTTTCAAAAGCTCCCCAGGGGAATCAGGGGTGAGCTGTCCCCCACCTTTGAGAACTACTAAGTCATCCCACTTCGAGACAACCTCTCAAAAGATTCCTTGCCATAAACTGAATTGCTCTTCTTCAGTTAACTAGATTATCAGGTCAAGGACAAAGAGGAAATGCCTCTTTAGTAAAACAGTCTGCAAAGTTTGTTTGCTTTTGCAAAGTATTTTTTGAAAGGCATTTGACTGACCTTTTCAATGAAAAATCCTAAGTCACTTTTGGACATCCATGTGTCTCCTTATTTCCTCAGTTTACCAATAGAGAAGCATGAAGATGAACTACTGCAAATGGACATAACCATATCCAGAAACTACAGGCCAAGATAGTTCTTGGGAATAATGGGGATCTTTCAAAATCAAAATCCTGCCATGTCTTGAAGGATCGCAAACACTGATGAAAAAAAATACAATAATTAAACAAGCAAATAACCATTATATGCAAATAAACTTTTTTCAAAAAGTTTTGGAATGTCTAGAAGTTACTCCCTTTTCATGATTAATATAGAAAAGCAGTCCCTATTTGTGCTTATTTTTAATTTTCATTATAGCTGCTTTGCCAGCCTAGAGTCAAAGATAATGGAAAGAGACAAAACATTATTTCCAGTCTGGGATTTAAATGTAATAACTAGAACTTGCTCAATTTCTCCTTCCAGTTCAGTGTGTGTGTGTGTGTGTGTGTGTGTGTGTGTGTGTCCAGAGTAGAGCTGTACATTTGCAAAATGCAACTACAATTATCTGGCACCAAATTGTGGAATTCATAGTTCATGGACCTAAAATTTACTTTGAATTCACTATCCAACCTGTAAATAGGGACACTTGGTTTTGGGTGGGGGCAGGTTCATTCACTGCTTTGTGTTTTTCACTCAGAATTTCTCTGGTCCTCTAAAGCTCTCCAACCTTGGACATTGTTCCTGCGCTGTGCCCACATTCCATTGGCACAGGCACAGAATGGTATGCTTGGAATGTCTCCACCCTCCAAAATATTTTTGGATCAAGCTTATCCCTTTTCCCTGAAAAACCTCTGTTGAACAGCATTTGCTTCACTGACTTTTATATTTTTGTATATTTTTGAATGTGGGCCAAATCATGAAAACTCCTGGGTCCCAGTCTACTGTTAAGAACCTCTATTAACCCTCTGACATCAACAGAATTCCCACAGAAGGAGAGCAAACCTGGAATCCTCCACTTGGGTGCCCACGGTCTCTCTGTTCTGTTGTATTTACCTGCAGGCTCCTTTTCTAATTGCTTTTGAATGTAGAAATCAGCTCAGAGAGGTCTAATTACATCTAATTACCACCAGATTTATTTAAAAGTAATAATGACTTTCTTCTGAAGTTGCTCTTGATAGGCTCTTCTCCTCCTGCTAAATGACAATCTCAACAGAAAACTGAAACTTACCAGAGACTTGCAGGGAAGTCTGCATTTTTTCTAAGGAAATATATACCAGGGCACTTAGTGGGTTTTTTCTCTTGTATCAATAATTAGCACTGGTTATAATAACATAAACATTATTTACTATGTTAGTATTGTGTACCAAGTACAGGGCTAAGAATGTCTCATACATTGTGTCAGGTAAACTCTATAACACTCAAAAGAGGTAAGGACAAACATATTTTAATCATAAGAAAATTTGGGTCACAAAAGTAACGTGGCATAGCCACAATTATTTTTATTGCCATAGTGAATTTTTTTAAATGAACATGAAAAGATTTTAAGTATCTTCAAGAAAACTGTGATTAAAATGAAAATTAAATGGGTTTTCTAATACAACTATGACAGCAACATATTTGGGGGTCAGTCAAGAAGGTAGAGAGATTTTGGGAAAAAATTCCTTTTAAAATCTTGTTGGCATTCAAGTGACATTTTGGTGAAACACCACGGAAACATCTGGTCATATCCTCTCAACCTTAATTTCTTCCCTAAATGTTGTTTTTAATATGTCACAGTTGTTAAATTTGTAACAAGTAATGCCCTTGAGACTAAACAACAGTGCCTGGTATGTGAAAAATGAACAATACATTTACAGCAGTAAAAACCCAAAGGAAATTTTAAATAAACATTTAATTGAGTACAAATAGTCTGAAAGTTATTTTGGTAGAACTTGCCCAATCTGTGTGCTGACATTAGCAGCAGGATGTTCTAAATAAACTTTGTTAAAACACATGTAGTCTTCTTCAGTTGTGACATAACTGATCAGATTCAGTTCTGAGGGATTATGGCTGGGGAAGGAACACTTGTTGCCTGGAAGGGAACTCTCCATTCACAGTATCAGAACAAATGCATAACCACCAAAACACCAGAAAGAATGGAGCTAGGGATTTGGATGTTGTACAAAGGCTTCAAAGTAGACAACCAAAAGTAGAAAAACAAGCACCAACCACCAATGTTTGTGGATCAGTCAGTTAGCCAAGGTCCATGGGCCTGATTCACTTCCTCTCTAACTCGAAAAGGATTTTTCCTTCTAGATAAAACCCTGCATATTTGAATCTAATCCAACATATGTACTTGTCTCAGGCTATATTTTGCTCTTGCTGTATTTTAGTTATGTGCAATGGAAAGTCTTGCAAAGAATCTACAATGGTAGGAAAAAAAAATCAGATCATGGATTGTATTCAGGCAATTAGTAATGCAGTTGAGAACGAGGGGCTGTGTGTGTCATCTAGCCAGTTATTTGAAAACAATTACCTTTCAGTTTCATGTGTTGACTCTTTCTGCATATGGATAGGCAGACACTGTTCAGCAGAAATGTTTTCCCTCAGATATGGAATCCCCAAAGAAACCATATTGGCTTTGATGTGATTCGGAGATTGTGTCATTCATCAACATGGGTTTAAAGAATGTTAGCAACCTTAGGGTTGGTTCAACCTGAAAATAAACACAGATGGTTCTTGGGAGAACAAACTATTTTCCATTGCAGATTTAACCATACATGTAATGGAATATATATCCTTTGTATTTAGTGCTGTATTTGATTACATTAAAGCAGTTGAAATGAATATGAGTCAGATTTTTTTTCTTAATATGACAAATATATAACTTAACTCCCACTATTTTATTTTATTTTGACATTTTTAAGACATACAGAAAAGTTGCATATACGTATTATGAAGAACCTTTGGTTCCTGATTCACTTAGAGTAAATTCTGGCATAACTTTTCATTACCCCTGAATAATTTAGTATGTGCTTCTAAAAACAATGCCATGAAAAGCAGGAAATTAACATTGATATATTATTAGCATCTACCCCAGTTTTAACTATTGCCCCAACAATCATAGCAGTGCATCTCAAGCTGTAATGAGCTTCAGAATCAAGGGAAGTTCTTATTACACCTGGATTACTGTGCCCCAAACCCAGGCTTGCTGATTCAGTAGGTTCAGCATGGGGTCCAAAGTTTTGTATTTCTTTCTTTTTTTTTTTTTTTAAAGATTTTATTTATTTATTTGACAGAGACAGATCACAAGTAGGCAGAGAGGCAGGCAGAGAGAGAGGGGGAAGCAGGCTCCCCACCAAGCAGGGAGCCTGACGCGGGGCTCGATCCCAGGACCCTAGGACCATGACCTGAGCCGAAGGCAGAGGCTTAACCCACTGAGCCACCCAGGCGCCCCAAAAGTTTTGTATTTCTAACCAAGTTTCTAGGTGGTAGTAAAGCTCTGGTCTTAGAATTTTACCTTCAGAACCACTGTTCTATAGCAAAAAAAAAAAAAGTAATTCAAATCACATGTGATATTTAATTATCATTTCTGTTTAGTCTTCTTTAATATAAAGACTACTTCTCTGTTGTTCCTTGACTTACATGATCTTGACATTTTGGAAGAGTACAGGCCACTTATTCTGTACACTATCCCTCAGTGTGGTTTCCCACATGATATGTTTCCCACAAGATATGTTTCTTCATGATTAGATTCACATTACGATTTTGAGCAAAAATAGAACACAAAAACTTCCACCTATTGCATCCCTTTGGGTGGTACATAATTTAAATGGTCTCATTACTAGAGTTATTAACTTTGATTATTTGATTAAGGTGGTGCTTGCCAGGATTCTCCACTGTAAAATTATTCTTTTTCCTTTTGTAATTAAAAATTACTTTGTGGGGAGATACTTAAACACTAAGTAAATATCCTGTGTTTCATCAAATTTTAATCCATTATTTCTAGCATCCACTGATACTTCTTGCCTGAACTGATTATTACTATGACAATTGCCAAATGGTGTTTTTCTAATTCTGCCATTCTCTCTGTATTTATTAGTTGCTGTTTCATTGAAAGAATTTTCTCTTCTGCCTATTCATATATTCATTATTTATCAGTACGGACTTGTGAATTCCTGTTTTATTTAATGGTCATAATCCATGATTATTTTTTATTCTTAGACTCAAATTGTCCCAGAGTTGACAAGTAGGAGTCCTTTCAACTTGGCTTCCATATCCTTTCTATATGCCCCAGCATTTCTCAAACATTCTTTACTTTCTGATGTCAAAAAATATTCCAGACTCCTCTACCAAGACCAGTAATTGATCATTTATTTATTCAAAGAGACTTGGTTGCTTTTAATGGAGAATAGTATTTAAAAGTCAATATCTAGGTCCAAGATATATCCTTTACTCTTGGGGTGCTACTGCTCCGGGTCCTATCAATAGAATTAGGAAATGTATGTATATGTACAATACTCACACACTCACACACACACATACACACCAGAGAATTACGTCTAAATTTATTTATATTATCAACATGTACACACATAGATTTGCATTTATATATCTGTATTTAGTTCCATATATTGAGAATGATAAACTCATCTCCAAATCTAATCCAACATCACAGGATTCAATCTAGCTTTCCTTCTCTTTATATTTTTAACTTCCTTCACAATTCTCAATATTTTTTACTTATTTGATGAATCCCCTATATATAAAACCAATCTCCCTACACAACCAGATCAGTAAGTTACTAATTATTAAAGAATAATTAAATTTTCAGGAAATTTTTATATATCCAAAGAAAACCAACCTTTTTGTTAGAAATGTTAGAAAGGTAACATCTTTTGGTGGCTTCTTAATCATCTTATCACAATATCTCCTAACTGTAGTCTTGTCCTGGGCAACTCAAAAAATTAACTCAGTGACAATACAAAAAGTTATTAAGTGCTTTAATGTCTGAGCTGTTTGGAGCTAATTCTACTCATAGCAGGTTCCCCATTCTCCTCAGAGTCAAATCCAGGAGTTAGGTATGATCTCCCAAGCTTAATGTAGTTTAAGGTTTAAAAGCTCACTCCTCTCTGTAACCACCCCTCACCTACCCAACCAATAAGAGTAACTTCTGCCAAGCAGACCCTCCAGAGCTTGTGGGAGGAGCCTTCCACTTGAACATGAAAGACTGAACACACGCGTTTACCTCCTGTTCTACCTGTTCTACCTCAAACTTCATTACAATAAAATGGCAAAGGGGGAGGCATAAATCAAGGCAAAGAGAATAGAAAGGAGACAGCTGCAACAAAATTTTAGAAGAAATGAGAGATTTCAGTGTCTCTGAAATGGGAGGCAGAAGACAGATTCGAAAAGAGAATTCACTGAAAGATTGCATGAAAAGTCAGACTCAGATCTTTTTTCCCCATTCTTTGCTGCAGGCAGCAAGAAGTCTCTCCCAACTGAATAGAAAACTAGAACAGAGAACTTTCTTCACATTGTTAAGAAAACGGAGCAGAAAGATGCGGATTCGGGGATGGCAGGCAAAGCCGAGGGAGGCTGCGCCATATTGAAAATGGGAAGAAGTGAAAGTCTATCTACAGAATGGTGAGAATTTCCCCACCTTCACACACTCAAATATACACCCTCTCTCCATGTGTCTCTCAGAACCTCGAAGGCCAGGCTTATACAAACCAGTAAAAGATGAGATTCATCTTTGGGAAACAGACCATCTGCCACACAGACTTAATGCGTCCCTTCATAATTCATATATTGAAATCCTAAACCCAGTGAGATGGTATTTATAGGTAGGGCATGTGGGGGTGATTAGGTCATAAGTACAGATTCCTTACAAATGGGATTAGTGCTCTTTTAGAGAAACCTCAGAGCTCCCTCACCCCTCCCACCGTGTGAGAAAACAATGAGAAGATAGCCATCTATGAAGTGGGCTCTTACCAAACAAACAATCTGCCAGAACCTTGATCTTGGACCTCTCAGCCTCCAGAACTGTGAGAAATAAATTTCTGTTGTTCATAAGCCACCCAGTCTATGGTATTTTGTAGCAGCCCGAATAGAAAGACAAAATAGAATAGAAGACAAAAATTGGTAGTGAGAAGTAGTGTGCTACTACAACAAATTCCTAAAAACATGAAGTGGCTTTAAAAGTGGAGGCTGGAAGAATTTTGAGGTGCGTGCTAGAAAGAGCCTGCATTACTGTGAATGTACTGAGACACTATCCCAAGAGGAAAGACCCTAAAATTCTGACAGCTGGGTATTCCCTAGTGAAATGACTAAGCCAGATTATTCCAAACCAAAATCCACCACTTAACAGAACACTGGCTTTCGTCCTCCCACTATCTTAGCTATGAGTGGGCAGGAAATAGAAGCTTCAAATCTCATGGGAGAAGACATGGCAAAGCTGTCTGTCTGGGAATCCCTTTGCAAAGTTCATGGTGCTCCTTGCAGCAGAGTCTCTCTTCAAGGGAAATCTTGAAGATCTGAGGTGGGGCTCTCCTATATACCTCCTTCACCTTTACCACAGTACTTGCAATGATTGATCTCGCACAGCTATAGTAAAAGCAAAGGCCAACTCCAGAGCTTAGGTGTCCTCATTCAAAGCCCATGGCTTTTGTTTCTATCAAGGCCAGACAAATGAAGAAACAATCTGTCTTGTTTTATCGGTAACTGCCACAAGGTATCGTTACTTTTGGCCGCAGATGTTAGCACAGTTTATATATGTAATATTTAACATGTATCAGCTACCTATGACTCAGTTGACAAAAAAGTCAAATATAATGGACCTTGTACAGAGGTAGGAAGTAAAGAGTAAAATCATCTCATCTTGGCAGGGAAATGTGGACAGATATTCATGGAAGAACAAAAATTGGAAGAGGGTTGTAGGCAAATATTGGCCACACCTGTTTATCCCAGAAATACTGGTAACCATCTTCCCATATCCACTCTCAACTGAAAGAATCTTGTTCTAGGGAATATGGGTAGCTCAGTCAGTTGAGCATCTGACTCTTGATTTTGGCTCAGTTCCTGATCTCAGGGTCGTGGGATCAAACCCTGTATGTTTAATCAAACCCTCACAGTAAGTGCAGAGTCAGCTTGAGATTCTCTCTCTCTCTCTCTCTCTCTCTCCCTCTGCCTCTCCCACTCATGCATGCTCTCGCATGCACGCTCTCTCTCTTCTCTTTTAAAAATGGATAAATAAATCCATTCTTTGGCCTAGTCAAACTTTTGGAGAAAGAGCCCCTACAGCTCTTCTTCCATCACCAATTTATTTAATCAGGATGAGCTTTGGATGGAAACAATCTGGTTGGAAACCCTAGTTCAGCTTCCTACTAGCATGCCTATCTGATCTCAGTTTCCTCATTAATAAAATGCACAGACTAACAAGACTTACATTTCAGGTGCTACTGCACCAAGCAAAAGTAATACTGTGGGTAAAACACAGGCATTCAATAAACATGTGTTTTCCTTTCTTTAAGGCCAAAGTCCTCTCCTCCATCAGTGGCTTGAGTTCCTCCTGGTCTGGTCTGAGGAACCTCAGTTCTTAACAGTCACTAAAATCAAGACTGCGTTAAGTGATCTACTCTTTGTTAACTCACATCCTGCTGGTAAGAGCAGGTACCTAGCTAAATGGCCTTGATACTGGATCATACACCTTGACTATGTGTTCAGTCATTGAGTCTACAAATATTTGCAAGGCACCTACTATGTGCTACATACCAGCAGGTGCTGGGGATTGTGGTGTGAACTGAATGGACAAGATCCTTCCCCTCATAAAGCACATCTTCCAGTATGATTCTCTGTGATCATTTCAATTTTATATACTTTGTACTGTTGTCCTCTTTAGCACGCTTTTTCTTGTGACTCTAGGCAAACCTATTTGTAGCTTGGACCATATGGTCTCCATACACTGAGGTGACAGAAAGGTCTGAAGCAGAGGGTGGTTTGAGAGCTAGATCCTGAGCCTTAGACACTCCCGACACCTTAAGTAGACCCACAGGCCTACTGGAGATAAGAACACGGTTCAAGGACATTAGGTACATCTTAAAGAGAGAGGAGTGCACCAAAAGGGTAATTGGGCATGTACTGATGGCAAACTTTTCCTACTTTCTGAATTTATAGGAGTCTGTTTTTGGAGATTTTTCCATATGTATCTTCTGGTTGCCTCTGATTATCCATTCATCTGGATCTCCTAGAGGCAAAGGAGAACTTCTGTTTCTTAGTGGATTCCTCAGTGGCCCCAAGACCCGAGTTTCCAAGAAGCAAAATAATGCAAAAGGGAACAGTGCTTTCTTATGGAGTCATACTCATGGGGTGAGACCCAAGTGTGAGGGGAGGTATGTCTAAAGCTCAGAATGGTGAAGTTCATTAAACTTATCAAAAATGTAGAGAGGACAAGTCAGGTCAGAATTGGTTGGATCCAAAGCCTTCATTCTGACTTGGTATTCCTTCTATCTGGAGAAGTCTCCATGATACTGGGCTTTCTCTCCCATCCTTACAATCCAAAAGGGTCCTGTGATCATAGGTCTCCTAGTTGTGTCAGAAACTTGACTCAAAAAGCATGAGAATCATAATGGGTGCTGCAGAGTGGTCCTTTGCCCACAATAAAGGTGGCCATCCATGGGGTTAGACTGAAAACCTGACATCCCACCTGGAGACCCCGCTCTGGAAGTCTGTTTTAGGAGACATGAGATATGTTTCTAAAAGCCGCCTGTTGCCACCAACAGGTGACCCACACTTTTACATTTGGTTGTGAATTTTGCTTTTTATTTTTATTTTTTAAAAGATTTTATTTATTTGAGAGAGAGAGAGAGAGCAAGGAGGGGGAGAGGGGCTAAGGAAGAGGAAGAAGCAGGCTCAGTGCTGAGCACAGAACCTGATGTGGGGCTGGATCCCAGGACCCTGAGATCATAACCTGAGCTGAAGGCAGACACTTAACCAACTGAGCCACCAAGGCGCCCCAGTTGTGAATTTTAAAGAGCATTCACAAGTGTTTTTATTTTGTAGATGAAGAGCTGATTTTTTAAAAAAGATTTTATTATTTATTTGACAGACAGAGATCACAAGTAGGCAGAGAGGCAGGCAGAGAGAGAGAGAGGGAAAAGCAGGCTCCCTGCTGAGCAGAGAGCCTGATGCAGGGCTCGATCCTAGGACCCTGGGATCATGACCTGAGCCGAAGGCAGAGGCTTTAACCCACTGAGCCACCCAGGCACACTGAACAGCTGATTTTAAAGAATTATAAGTTCTAGAATTTCAGGATCACTCAATTATAATCTCACTGGTATTATAACTAAGGCAAATACAAACAATGTCCAAAAGGATAGACTTAGGTAGGCCTACAAAACAAAGCTTGGAAATGCAGGCAAAACAGATTAGGATTTAAGAACTCTAAACTGGCATTAAACAAGAGCTGGTTTAAGTTAACACTAAGATTATTTTTATTCCTTGTCATTGTGCAGTTTTGTGGAATAAAATACTTATCACTTGCTCCAGCATTACTCCCGGAGATTCTGAGGCTCTTTCATAGCATTTTCTCTGGTCTTCTTAATTCAAGACTGGCCTGAAGACAAATAGGAGGCACTTCCTTGATTCATTCAGGCTTGTTGAAATAATGTTTCATTAACTTATCATCAGACTATCTGTGACCTTTCCCATAAACACCAGAGACATGAAAAGGACATAACTTGGAACCCGTTTCTCTGGAAGACCCCATGCCCATTCATACTCTGTATTTCCTAACATGGCTTTTTCCCAGCTGTGTACAAACAGGAAACCAGAGTAAAGTCATTATTAAAGAACAGGTCAACAGATGCTTCTTAGGACACATAGTACCTTGCTATTCCTATGCAAAATGAAGAAGGGCAATAATGCAATCATAGGATGATTTAGAAACATTCCCCTTCTACTCTCCTGGTGGGGCGGGGAATCCTATACCTAAAACATTCTAATATTTTAGTGAAGTCTGTAGCCTGAATTATCCAGATAAATGCTTCCCATATTGCAGTCTGCTTGGGCTGATGCTTGCATGAGAATAAATCCAAACTATCATAAGATTACCTTAAAGTCTTGTGCTTCCATCTCCTTGGATCCCAAAGCTAATGAATTATGCTAGAACAGTGGTTTGTTATTTTTTTTTAAGATTTTATTTACCTATTTGACAGAGAGAGAGAGATCATAAGGAGTAGGCAGAGAGGCAGGCAGCAAGGGGGGCGGGGGGCAGGCTCCCTGCTGAGCAGAGAGCCCCTTGCAGGGCTCCATCCCAGGACCCTGGGATCATGACCTGAGCTGAAGGCAGAGGCTTTAACCCACTGAGCCACCCAGGCGCCCCTAGAACAACAGTTCTTAAAGTTGGTCCCACGCAAGCAGCATCATATCACCCAGGAATCTGTCAGAATTGCTCTCTGGACCCCCTCCCCACCCTAAACCTACCTAATGAGAAATTCTGGAGGTGTGGCTAGGAATCTGTGGTTTATGCAGCCTCCAGACAAACCACTGACAGACTGGGCCTCAATTACCCATAACAATGCTTTTTCCTTCAAAGTTGACTAATATTTGTGCTAGCCCTACCTAATAGTTTGATTCTTCAGTTTTTTGTTTTGTTTTGTTTTCTAACAAAGGAAGGATCTGAGTGAGAGGAGTCAACACTGTGGAGGACAGGTGACCTTCTGGGGGTTGGGAGGCCCTTTGGTCCCTTTGTTTCACCCTTTCTATTCTGGTGGGTAATAGGCCTTTCTATTCTTATCTGAGAACCTGACTTGTTTTTAAATTTATTTTCCCGTCTAATTCACTTGCAGTAGGTTTCCCAAAACATTATACCACCTCTCTATTGGACATGATGAGCCTTCTGACTGGCTCACACTTGAGCTCTTCCTTGGTGAAAGCTATCTTTGTGGGAAATCTGGATCATTCATCTCTCTAGACACTCCAAGGCCACTGGAAGAATTCTGGCTCAGTCCCAAGTACAGGATACATACCAGTAAGTAATATTGTTTCTTGCCACCAGTTCCTTGTAAAGTATATATTTGTAATAACATGGACAGTGCTTTAAGTGAATTTGTGTCCCCAAGAATACACAGGTGACAGCTTATAAAGGAATACTACTTGGGAAGATCATTTTAAGGCTCCATTTAAAAGCAACAGTTTTGGGGCACAAGGGTGGCTCAGTGGGTTAGAGGTTAAAGCCTCTGCCTTCAGCTCAGGTCACGATCCCAGGGTCCTGGGATTGAGCCCCGCATCGGCCTCTCTGCTCAGCAGGGAGCCTGCTTTCCCCCTCTCTGCCCGCCTCTCTGCCCACTTGTGATCTCCGTCTGTCAAATAAAGAAATAAAATCTTTAAAAGCAACAATTTTTAAAAAGCAACAATTTAAGATAACAAGAAAAATTTAAAGCTGCTTTATTTTGAAGGATTTTCAAAATTAAACATTGTAAAATTCTTCAAGAATTTGGTTGAAAATATTTTCTCTCATCAAAAATGCAAAACCTTCTGGAGGAAATGATACTCTGAGTTTTCTAGCACAAATCAATGTCAAATGAAGGCCATAAACCGTGTTTTGTTATGCATTTGGCACCAGCTCCAAATATCTTAAACAAACAACGTCACTGTGCTCCAGACCCACAAAACTTACTTCTCTGGAAATTTCTGATTGTCGATTACAGGAAAGTAGAAATGCTGGGGATCAGCAAGTCCCGATCAGGGTGGTAAGAGAAACAAATAAATTATGAAAAAACAGAAATCGTTTGAATATTCCAAGCACTTGTTTTTCCCAGCCACTGCTTGGGACAGCCGTTCTTGCCTTGCCTGTGTGCTCAAAGGAAACTGTTTTGATGATCAATCTCAGACTAATGAAAGTGTTCAGAGCTGGCTTTGGCATGGGTAGTGTTGCAGAGGGTGGAGAGGGTAGGTCAAGGACCCTACAAATCCCAATAGTGGGAACAATAAAGAATTCTAGGCACCAAATCCTATGCTTTTATCAGAATGCTGGTCACTTTTCAGTGCCACTACCTTTTCTAAATAAATACTAGTTTCCCCTATTGGTGGAGATTTATGGGCAAAGAACATGGCAATGTGTTCTGTAGAATATACTTTCCTGGTTGTTTCTGTGATCAGAAAGTCAAAGGCCCTGTATATGACCATATCCCAATACAAGTTCAACTTGAACTCACAGGTTTAAAAAGGGTGTTTAGAAATAATAAGCATCAAGAAAGCAATATCACCAAACTATCTTATAACAAAAAAAAGTCTCAAATGACTGATTTCTGACCTTTGCTCAGAAGAAACCTAACTCAAAGGAAAATATTTTTAAAGTAAATATTTTAATAATTGCCAGTGATAGAAATTAGTTATAATATAAAAACCTGACTTGAGAGTTTAATAATGCTATGCTTACTTCCTATTGTCTATAATGCATGTGGCTACCACTCTTCCAAGAATGTGCAAATTGAATAATGGTTCATGCATAGCTTGTCTGAGCACTAATCACTGCTGAACACCACTTCTTCCACCTGAACCTGAATTTGGACCCCAGCAGGGACGCTGGGCAATCGTGGAGATACTGTTAAGAATCGGCATGGCACCATCAGCAGGCAGGCTTTCTCCTCTGTGTGCCTGGGCATAATTTTGAGCTGTATTATCTTTCTTTTGAAAGAAAACTCTGTCCTTTATATACGAGTTTTTCACGGAAGCTTTATATCAAGAAAGCTGAGATGTCTTCTTATTAGCATACTGGCACACCAGAAAGTCAGCCCTTTTTGCAAACGCCTGCCCCAGCAAGTGGATCCACAATTATAATTGCAATGGCATTAATAGTAGAGTTCTGAGCAAAGTGAGTGAAATTATTGGCCAAGGCTTATGGATTTCATTTGAGGCTTAGTGTGGCACTTCAATTTTCCATTAAATTTTCCTTCTAAGAATGACTTTGCTAAACATATTCAGGTTGTCTTCAGTGCTTAATATTATAATTTCTTAGTACTAAATGTTACTGATAATTAGCAGAAGTGACTGACCTCACTCTTAGAAATAACTGAAACTTGCAAGAAGGAGAGGGTTTTTTCCCTCCTCATTTATATTAAATATATAAATTTGGTTTAAAAACCTCTTTGCCTTCTGAGAGCATTGAGGAGCCAGCCAATCAGTGCATTCTCTGATTTGTTGACCTGTTTAATATTCACTCATTCATTCAGTCATTCGGTAAATATGTAGGAAAGAACTACCATCCAAATGTTCTCAGGGAATGACTCGAAATCAAAACCTACTAATAAAATCTTGCTAGAAAGACAATATTTGCACTTTGCACAATGGATTACTGATCTATTAGAAATAAAAAGGATTATTCTTGGTCTCAACACAGACTCCATGAGGGCATTATAAATCTAAATGTGAATACTAGTGGCCTTTATCATGTACTTTTTGATCAATATCCAAAGTCTCTTTAATTTGTACAGCCAGATTTTACAGATTGATCCTTAAAATTATCATAGGTAGATGATTAAATTTTCACTTCAAAGAAATATCACTTTGCTACTACTTCTATAGGTTTTGCAATAAAGAGAATCTTTTGAAATGAAAAAAGCAGCTGTTGGTTAGGTTTTCCTGGTATTTTTGTAATAAATTCTTAAGAACATATACTAAAACCAATGTGGATATCATATATATTCACCATATAGGACTAAATCTATCAACTATCTCTTAGTAACTAGCAATAAAAATTCTGTTGTGGTCTCTTTAATCTGGGAGTGCTTACAGTTTTATGAAACTTACTGATTCAGACATTATTTTTAACAAATATACTCCAAGTGCTCGGAAAATTGGACAGTTATGTACAGAAGAACGAAACTCGACCATTCTCTTATGCTATATACAAAGATAAACTCAAAATGTATGAAAGACCTCAATGTGAGACAAGAATCCATCAAGATCCTAGAGAAGAATATAGGAAGTAACCTCTTCGACATCAGCCACAGCAACTTCTTTCAAGATATGTCGCCAAAGGCAAGAGAAACAAAAGCAAAAATTAACTTTTGGGACTTCATCAAGATAAAAAGCTTCCACAGACCAAAGGAAACAGTCAACAAAATAAAGAGGCAACCCACAGAATGGGAGAAGATATTCACAAATGACACTACAAAGGGCTGATATCCAAAATCTATAAAGAACTTCTCAAACTCAATACCCAGAAAACATAACCAAGTCAAAAAGTAGGCAGAAGACATGAACACATACTTCTCCAATGAAGGCATACAAATGGCTAGCAGACGCATGAAAAAATGTTCATCATCATTAACCATCAGGGAAACTCAAATCAAAACCACATCAAGATACCATCTTACACCAGTTAGAATGGCAAAATTTAGCAAGGCAAGAAACAACAAATGTTGGAGAGGATGTGGAGAAAGGGGAACCTTCTTTCCTGTTCATGCAAGTTGGTGCAGCCATTTTGGAAAACAGTGGGGAGATTCCTCAAAAAATTAAAAACAGAGCTGCCCTCTGGCCCGGAAGTTGCACTACTAGGTATTTACCCCAAAGATACGGAGGTAGTGAAAAGAAGGGCCATATGTACCCCAATGTTCATAGCAGCAATGTCCACAATAGCCAAACTATGGAAAGAGCCGAGATGCCCTTCAACAGATGAATGAATAAAGATGTGGTCCATATATACAATGGAATATTATGCAACCATCAGAAAGGATGAATATCCAACTTTTGCATCAACATGGATGGGACTGGAGGAGATTATGCTGAGTGTAAAAAGTCAAGCAGAGAAAGTCAATTATCATATGGTTTCACTTACTTGTGGAACATAGAGAATAACATGGAGGACATTAGGAGAAGGAAAGGAAAAGTGAAGGGGGGGAATAGGAGGGGGAGATGAACTATGAGAGACTATGGACTCTGAGAAACAAACCTAGGCTTTTAGAGGGGAAGGGGGTGGGGTAAAGGGTGAGCCTGGTGGTGGGTATTAAGGAGGGCACATATTGCTTGGAGCACTGGGCATTGTACAGAAACAATGAATCCTGGAACCCTACATAAAAAACTATTGATGTACTGTATGGTGACTAACATAACACAATAAAATATATATACCAAGGATGTGCTATGGGCCAGGCATTATATTAGCCCTGAGGATCTAATTCCAAACTACACAGCCATTTTCTCTGCCTTCATAGGACTTAGAATTCTAAGGGGTTGTAAGCATAATTTTTTTCCTAATTTTCTCTCCATGAAAATAACCACAGAATAGTTTCCTTTTTAAGGAAACAGAGAACCAACAATCAGGCGACTCTGAAAGTTACCTACAACTCTCATGTGCTTGAATATTCTGCTTTGGTCCTCTATACTGAGAACATTACTTATAGCTTTATACAAGAGGTTGACACTCAGAGAGATGATCTATAGGAAGAAGTCCTGGCTCTTCAAACAAAAAAGAAAAACAAAACAAAACAAAAACAGAAAACAAACAAAACAAAAACTTTATCACTCATGTTCTCTTGTAGAGTGAAGGACAACACCTTTGAAATTCAACCCTCCTTTCCCCCACCTCCATTCTCCATTATGTTCCCTTGATAAATCATCCCTCTGAATGGTTTTTTTCTCTTTTCAATTGTCAGGAGCATTCCTGCTGTGTCTGGGCACCAACCTTTTCTTTGGTATTTGATTAATTTTATGCACTTGACCTAACTAAGAAGCCGGACTGTACTTCTAATGCACTTGAGTTGACAGAATTAAATAAAACCCTAGCCAAAGAAGCATGAGAATCACGCTTCTATACCATTAAAGCCAAAGTTTCTCATTAGCATTGGCAGAAATTCATTGTCTAAATAAGAAATGGAACAAAAGTCCTAACATGACAATGGTAGAGACCACAGCGCAAATGGAAGAAGAGAGGCTGCAGAGCGAATTCATACAGAGGGAGGCTGGGAAGACCTGCAGGATCTGAGCTGAGTCTGAAGAGAAGTCCAAAGGGAAGGGTTTTAATCATCCCAACTCATCATTATCACCCTATCACCACTTTGGAAATTTGTATAATTGCTCAGGCCAGAGTACCTCTGACTGAAGGGAGTAAAAAGAAATCAAGTTTATTTTGTAACTAAAGATTAGAAATAGCTTTGCAATCGTCCTTTCCCAAGTCACATGTAAATCACTCAACTGTGTATCCCCATCGCTTTGCCAGGATCTAACTTAGTTAAAATGACTAGGCATAAACACCAATTGAGATGGAAAAAAATCCTTTCCTCTCATGAAAATCAGCTTCGTCTGCTGGTCTCACTGTCTGAATCCGCTGCTTAGCTCACTACAGGATGTTCAGCCTTTGAGAACACAATTAAAGCATGGCTGTCGATCTTTGTTCCCATAGAAATGAAGGAGGGGAAGGTAGATATACCCCGACACTCTATAACAACCAGCTCCCAGCTGGTGACTTGAACACACTGTCCAGCAATGCAGGTTGTCTCCTGCCCACTGGGGCAGATTTGAGGAGCCTCGAGTTCTAGACCAGCATTCTTCCCACAACCCTGGGGTCTGCACCACTTCACACTCCAAGAGGAGTTTTGTTGTTGGCATTTTCCTTTCACTTTCTACAGATAAAGTGACTCTTAACTGATGAATGGAAGTGAGTTTCCATTTCCTTCTGTATTACTCCCTTGAGAGATTTGGCGACAGGCCTGGATTCTTCAGGTGGGCCGCCTGCTCTCTTCTTTGTGCCAGTGGCCCCAAATGAGCTAGAAAGATAAATAGGTAGTCATTCCCCCTTTCAAATATTCAGCATGACATGATACCACCATGGATAGCAGAGACTTTGGCTCCCTGACCAATGGCAGAGATGTGTTTTGGGGATTTGGGAATGCTGCTTCCCTAGCCAAGGAGCACAAGAATTCAGGAATGTGGTGGTTGTTTGTAGTGGCTCATACATTTAAGCATTAGGCCTGTTTGTCCCTATATCAACTCTAAAACTGCTTTAGTTGCCTAACTCTGGAAATTAGAATTCTGTGCATTTCTATATGTGTCAGATTGTATTTGGTTTCTTTTCCAAACACCGGATAAAGCGTTTCTTCAAAACAAGCTACTGGCCTTTTGCTTGTCTAGTGATTGAACTTCAGGGATAGAAGCTGTATTCATTCATTTCCTTCCTTACCCAATAAATGTTTATTAAACAGCTCCTATGTGCCACATGCTAACGAAGAGACTCTAAAAGAATGGCTCCTAAGGAGCCACCTCTTTAGAAAGGTCCAAGAAAGATGCTTGCTATTTAAGATCTACAAGAAATTCCACAAGCTCTTGAACAACTGCTCTAGAAGTGATCCTACAAAGACTGAGAAATTCTTTCTATGGTCCAAAACTGTTCTTGATGCAAGACCCAACTCATTGGCTTGAATGAAGATAGAATAAGAGTTTCAGCATAATTTGTGGAACGGTCCTCTGTTTACTCCTAGGCATTCAGTTAGCAATTTCCTTTCTTATATTGCTCAGAAATGTCTATAATACTTTTGTCTTTATTTATGGGACCATTCTCTTATTCCTTTAAGCAGCTTGACTACTCTTATTCAACAAACATTTAGTAAATGTTCAGGCAAACCTTCAGAGAAGAGGAATAATTGCATCTTTAAAGAAGAGGAAAGATTTAAGCAGACTGAAAGGGATGGCCCTGTAGGAGAGGGGACAGCATAGGCAGAGGCACAGAAGTAGGGGAGATTAATAAATTGAGTGAGGGTGGGATGAGCTGTGAAATGGAAGAAGAGAGACAAGTTAGGAGAACTCTGGGATAATCTACCTCTTCCCTGGAGACTCTTCATTTTCTTTCAAGACCTTCAGGTAGCTTTTGTCAAGGATCTTTTAATTGTAAGCAATAAAAAGTTATATTTGTGCTCATGCAATAAAAGAAAATTTATGATAAAGAATCAGGAGTATTCGAGTGAACCTGAAGGTGGGATAAGAAAGGAAGGAAGGAAGGAAGGAAGGAAGGAAGAAAAAGAAAGAAAGAAAGAAAGAAAGAAAGAAAGAAAGAAAGAAAGAAAGAAAGAAAGAGAAAGAGAGAGAGAAGGGGAGAAAGTAAGAAAGAAAGGGAGGAAGAGAGAAAGAGAGAGAGAGAGAGAGGAAATAGTTATTCTTTCTCTTTCCCTCCCCCAACACCACACATTCTTCTCCTTATTCCTACCCATCTAAATCATCTTCCCTCTACAGTTCTTTCTCAGCTTCTCCATGTGCTTGGCTACCCCCACAGCTCCTGACCATACAGACCCCTATTCCCAGGAGAGAGCAGGTAGGGTCCATATAACTTAATTCCAATCATCAGGACAGATAACTCAATCAACCCTGGAGCAGACAGGGCTAAGTTATGCAAAAGTGGCTCTACATCCAGTTGTGGGTAGGTGGGCTCATTGTGAAAGAACACACGAGTGTGGCAACAGACACCAGATGGAAATACACATGTGTGAAGTTTCCTGAAAAGGGGACTGAAGATGATGCACTCTTTCAATGCAATGTTCCAGTCACCTTGGCAAGGCAGCCTGGGTGGGCAAGATGCTTGTGTGAGGCTCAGTGAAGAAGAAAGCAAATATCAGTGCCAGAGGTGTGAGGGCCCCAAACCATGAGGAACAATGGAAGGAAGTGCAGCTGCTTTCCTAGAGAAGCAAAGACTTCAAGAAGCTCTGCCACTGTTGCCTCTCTTCAAATGCCACACAGGCTCTGAAGAAGACAGATGTCTCTCCAGGAGAAAGAACCAGATCAGGGATGTAACATCCTGGAAATGGTGCGGTGGCCCTGGAGTTAGTGAAGTCTCTATTAAGGAAGGGATTGCCAAATTGTGGACACACCATTTTACATGATATTCATTGAGATAATTTTAAGTTTCCAGTGGAGGATGAATTAGATGACCTGTTTTTACATGTAGACCTGTAATCGGGTGGCCTTCTAATCCTCCAACCGTATGATTTTTCTCATCAGTCAAGTCCTAATTGGGAATACACAAGAAAGAAATTTTCAACAAGAGACCCTGAAGAAGAGCTCTTAACACTGAGAGGCAGGGATCTAGGTGACACATGCTAGTTCAACATTTGTCAGAGTCCCTGTGTGGAACTCTAGCACCCATGGGATGTTTATGAGAATTTTATAAAAGGAGGGCTTCATGGTCAAATAAAATACTAGTTTAAACAAAGCAAAACAGGCTTCTTTACCTCAGGACATCCTAGAGCCTTTAAAGACTTAATGTTTTATGAATCTCCAACAAGTGAGATACATTAAACAATATTTCCCCAGCCTATCTGATCACATGACCACATCACATGGTCCATTCAGTCCCATGAAACAGAGTTGGGGTAATGGTAGTTTAGCTCTGTTGCTTGATTCTTACCCTTATTGAGGATCATACCCCTAGGAGAACAAAACAAAATCTACTAGACACTCTTCTCACCAACAACGAAAAATGAGCGTACATACATAGATGCACATCAAATTTTGCACATAACTTCAGGGGGTCACAGGTTTTCCTGGCCCCCAAGTGATATATCCCCATCCTAGATAATCCAAATTTCTGAATCATTTTCTCTTCATTCTTACACCCCCCAATGTTCATAAGGTGGAGGCACAAATCTTTCTTATTGCATAGGATGTGTGAGTCTGACGCATTTCTCCCTGGATATGCCTCAGTGCTATTCTTTGGTGTGTATACTGGAAAGAAGGCGTGACTCCTGCTCTTTCTGCCACACCTCAAAGTTTATCTTCCCTCAGTTGGACTCTCACTCAATGTTCAAGTTCTTTCCAAACCAGAAGTCCTATTTAACTTGATAAATGAAGAGAAATTTAAAATAATGTCTCACGTTATTAAAGGTAATTTTCAGGTTTTTTTCTAACAACAACAACAAAAAACTAAAGAACTAAGTGTGAGTGCTTTTCTTATTCCACTATGCAGATCTTCAGGAATTTCATTCTTTATGAAAACATGATCTTAGGAGAGGAGAGGCCTCTCCTCATTTTTAATAAAAGACTGCTTCATGGCCCCAGCTCTGGTGTCACTAGGAAAATAAAATATTTGGGGACAGGTATAATATGAACAAGTGAGGGGTGCCTGGGTGGCTCAGTGGGCTAAGCCTCTGCCTTTGACTCAGGTCATGATCTCAGGGTCCTGGGATCGAGCCCCACATTGGGCTCTCTGCTCAGCAGGGAGCCTGCTTCCCCCTCTCTCTCTGCCTGCCCATCTGCCTACTTGTGATCTGTTTCTCTCTCTGTCAAGTAAGTAAATAAAATCTTTAAAAAAAAATATGAACAAGTGAAAGAGCAAAGAGCAAACAGATCAGATTAAATGAGCTAAATTATTATAAAACCACCCAGGTGAAAAGAATAGGCTTATCATTTCTGTATTACTTCAGTCCTATAAAAAAGGAAGTTTCAAAATGGGCACTTAAAAGGGCTGATTCCAGTGCATGCATGTGGAAGACAGATATATTACTTCTTGTGCATCTGTAATTAATTTCATAATTGAAGTTTATGAATATCCCATTTGAAAAACAAATGGTTTATATCAATGGAAATGATTTAGTTTTTATTTTTATCAAAGTTAATACATGTTAATAATTCTTTTTCAGAGTAATAGCTGTTTGCACATTATAAGCACATGTCACAGGTTTTCCTTATAAGGATATCCGATGGAAAATTTTTTTTCTCCTTGGCCCTCTTATAGTCAGCATATTTCCGTTCATACAAGAAGAAAGTAGTCATTTGAAGTCCATGAAGAAATGTCTGTTTGACTAACAGATGTCTGTGCTGGAGTAAGCAGGAAGTCTTAACAGTTCCTTCCCAACACAAAGGCCCACTCATGATAAAAGAAAAGACCAAACAGCTTGGAAATAAATAAGGCAATTTCTATTCCAATGAACATCTGTCCTAAGCCAGCCAGGAAGGTAGAACCAAGAAAATCCCTGGTATCCCATACTTAAGTACATTTTTTTCTTTTACCCCTTTCCTACTGTTTCAGCAACCATCTTCAGCATTATTGAAAAGTCAGCCAAAATATTGTTTTATTTGTTCCACCACCAATATTTTCATCTGGAATGCTTATCAGTCAGCCTCTAGCTATACGGAAGCAGGTTTGCTCTGAAAGAGATGGACGCTGTGAGCTGGAGATGAATCTAAAATCCAGTTTAGTCTTATGCGATATTATATGTCAAATATATCTCAATACAGCTGGAAGAAAAAAATAAAATAAAATCCAGATTAGCCACTGGTGTTTATTTAGCACCACTATATGCTATTCACTCTCTACTCACTGTGAATACAAAGGTATGCACGGTGGGCATCCCTTTTCAGTAAAGACAGCTAATAAATGTGTAATCAAAGAGGGAAGTAGGTTAATTTTAGAAAGTGGTTTTAAAAAATAGGGTGATTTGATAGAAAGTGACCAGTACAGGAAAGAGAGGAGGTTAATGTACAGTGGATGATATGTGTGGGTGATATGTGAGCAGAGGCAAGAATGGCACAGAATGGCCACCTTCCATAGATCTAGGGCACAGTGTTCCAGAAAGGGAAAATGGCAAGTACCAAGGACTTGAGGTGGAAACAGGCTTGGTCTTGCCCAAATGGCTGGAGTGTAGTGAACATAGGAAAGGTGAAAGGAGATGAGTCAAGGACTTCAAGTGTACAATATAGCCTTAGCCTTTCTGCCATAAAGGAAAAAGACAAATTTGACCCTAAATATAGTCAAATGATATCCCAAACCATTAGCTTAGTGAACAAAATAATTACCCTGGAGATGGTATAAATTTGTTACCTACAAAAAATGCAAGCATATAATGGTGAGCTTTGAAATAAATGTTCCAGAAAGGGACTTCATAATAAAGTGCAGACTAGACCAGTCTCCCATCAGCAGGTACTCTCTTCCTTTGTAGGGGTAAGTGCTGCCCAGAAAGTAGCTCCCTCCATTCCTTTTCTCAGGTAGCAAATGCCCTTTCATCCATCACCTTCTTTGCACCCTGGAATCTGGGTGTTCTATATCACTAGAGTGATAAGAAGAACCAAGATCTGGCCTTGAAGGATTGTTCTGGAAGTCTGCCAGACCACTGGATCATTTCCCAGTGCTGCAGAATGATCACATTGTTTCCAGGTACAGCCAACATGGGTTATTATCGGAGAGCCAGTTCACCCTAGATGAATTAATGAATTCTGACACCATACTTCAGGTTACTGTCTTTTGCTAACCTTTTTGTAGTCTCTGAAAAATTGATATGAGATAAAATCTGGTATTCTCCTCCTCTGTATTAGACCAGGCTCTATTCCACTCCAAGTGACAAATGCCAGAGGGAAGAAAAACTACCAGATGACCAAAGAATAAAGAGGGAGATTTTTTACCAAGGAAACATCTACAATTTCCACAGAACAAATACATTTATATGTAAACATAAGTAAAAGCAGGCAATGCGTGTAACATAGTCTAGTTCAATAGTCTAGAACTGATTCAATAGTCTAGTTCAAATATATATTTTTATATAATTTACATATAAACATATGTAGAAATTATGTGTAATGCACGTGTGTGTGTATGTTGTATCTGTGTGCGTGTGTGTGTGTATGTGTGTGTGTGTATATATACATATATATATATATATTTTTTTTCCTACAACATAAAATCTAAAATAGGAGAATAAGAGGGTCTTAAAATTTTTCTTCCAGAATCAGTGTATAAAAGTCTAGCTTTCTTTATCTAACTAGTAAAGTGATTTTACATTTCATTAGGTCCATAAATCGAACTCATTTCCATTCTTAAACAAAATAAAAAACTCTCTTCAACTTGTCTGCTGCTGTTTCTGTTCCATTGTTTGTTTGGACCTGTGTTACTCATTTCAGGCAAACAGCACTTACAGAGCAGTAATCATATCTGTTTAACACAAATGTGTTAATGAATACCTTCAGACATTGGTTTGTTTTCACACTTATGACTCTTTTAATTATGAAAAATAGGCCAAATATTATTATGACATTTGATTTATTCAAGATAAAAAAAAATACCAAGCTGATTATCTTTGGGGCAGAGTTTAGTGCTTGTTTGTCACTATAGTTGTTTACTTTTTCTTTCATTAATTAAATATTATTTAGGAATGGAGTAATTAAAGCCCAGACAATAAATTTCCCATAGACTAGGAATTTGTAGGCAGAAACCTGTAAGAATCTAAATTTTATGATGTTCCAATTTACCTTCTCCATTAGATTTGCTCCTTTTTTCCAAAAAGGGCGCAATAAAATAATAGACTTTAACCCAGTTTCTATGATTTCACTATTGCTTTAGATTATGCCTTAATTCACAAGCCTCGATTAAAAAATTAGCACCTTTAAAGATATTTTTGATAGTGTGAGCGATATATCAGTTGGGTAAAGAAATATTTAATGAGTTACAAGACAGAAATTCATACAACTTGAATACCAACCATTAGAAAGACTAAACCACTGGCTTACAGGCTTCAAGATTGCCAACTTTTGATTGGCCAGCTACCTAGATATTAGTTCTGGAATAGCTAACTTGCTATCAAAGGCCTCTAACTAACAACTGGCGTGTTTCTTGACTCAATTAAGTTCACAGATACTTGGTCTCTCATTATCTTTTAAACAAATACCCATATTTCTCAGTTACCAAGTTTCCTTGTAAAATTACTCATTTTAATGCCCTAAAACAAAGTTTCCTGAATACCTTTAATAAACTGTACATCAAAATCATTTTACAGAATAGAAGCCTCTTTAGATCCTTGTTCTGGATAAATAATACACAAATAACGGTAATTAATCTGAATAGAGAAAAGTTAAAAAAAAATAGCACTGTCCCTGAGAACTACCATGCAGTAGTGTGTATGGGAAAAAAACCACCTCTGTATATTACTATTTCAGCTAACCCACATCTGTAAATCCAGAAAGCTAGTTGCCATATGTCTTTCTAACTGAAAAAGGCAAAAGACAACTGGCTGCCATATGCTTTTTACAAAGAAATTGTAAACAGGTTACTCAGTATGGGCCACATATATAGGATCTACACATGAATGCCCTAAGAATGGATTTGGCCCAAAGTCTCCTTAAGCTAAAAAGCTTCAGGCATCATAATATTCCCACATGTCCACTGTATAATGAAACAGATGACAGCTTTTATCCTGAGGATTGTTTGGTACTAAGAATGAGATTGGGCAATGGGCAGTTCAGGCAACCATCCAAAGGAGTTCTTGTGGCTTATACATGTGTATATGTATATAAAAGAGGTATACTAATGTTCCTTGAACACCGTAAATAATGTACTAAAGGACTCTAGAAATACAATGTATCACTTTCCACCTCACAACACATGCAAACACACACTCACACAGGAATATATATATATGGCCAAAGAAGTCAAGAAATCTCTTACCAAGGTTATTTAAAGTCTTTGTTATAAACAACAAAGTGACATTTCCTTTATCAAGATGACTTCTCTTTCCTCTACTGTGGCTGAGGTTTACGAAACAGAAATTATTGGTACCTAATGCTTTAAGGAGAGAGCTCTGAGTGAGGGGCCAGAATAAGAAAGAGAACATGAAGAGAGACCATTTCAGCCTGTTCTGTCCTCAACAGTGGGAGAGAAAGGTAAAGAGTTCCTGAGGTTTCTACTTTGTCTATTTTAGCTCCACAGAGTAGAAAACCTAAGAAAGATTTAGGCAAAGTTCCAGCTAAGAATAAATAGCCCCCACTTACTTGGAGAGGTCTGTATTTTGTCTTCCTGAGAACTTCAGACAGCCACTGAAAAGGATCTACAGACACATGGTTATTAGTGTTGCAATTTATGCGTCCATCCCCCCCCCACTGTCCCCCCATCATCCATTCACCCAATATTAACTGAGGTCCTACTAAAGGTCCAGAACTGTATTAAGAAAAGAGAACGATGGTTTGGACAAGAATTTTGCCATCAAATATAGAAGTAAATATAAAGAATTACCAATTCTAACAAAAAAGTCATAATGAAAAATACCAAAGAGAAAACTACAAATAAAATACTAAATATTTAAGAAAGAAAGATGCTTCCAGCTTGAGAATGATAAATGATTAAGGATGGTCTTATGAAGAAGACAGCATCTGAACAAACTGTGAAACAAATCGGCATAATTGGTTTTAAGAATATACACACACGGGGCACCTGGGTGGCTCTGTCAGTTAAGCATCTGCCTTTGGCTCAGGTCATGATCCTGGAGTCCCAGGATCGAGTCTCACATCAGGCTCCCTGCTCAGGAGCGAGTCTGCTTCTCCCTCTGACCCTCCCCCTTCTTGTGCTCTCTTGCTCTCTCTCTCTCTTTCTCTTTCTCAAATAAATAAATAAAATATTTAAAAAAAAAAAAAAAGAATATACACAAAGAGAATGCACCACCAGGCTAATCAATAGAACCAGGCAACTCTGGTGTAAAAAAGTCCCCGTGGTGTGGCCCTAATGTTAGAACTGCCAGAAGAGTCCGCACTGCCATGATCAGTTGTTTCAAAGTGGACAATATTGCATATGACCTTCCATCCACCTTTTACACAGAGAATGGCATCTCATCAAGAATCTGTTATAATCCGGGGCGCCTGGGTGGCTCAGTGGGTTAAAGCCTCTGCTTTCAGCTCAGGTCATGATCCCAGGGTCCTGGGATCGAGCCCCGCATCGAGCCCCACGTCGGGCTCTCTGCTCAGCAGGAAACCTGCTTCCCTTCCTCTCCCTCTGTCTGTCTCTCTGCCTACTTGTGATCTCTGTCAAATAAATAAATAAAATTTAAAAAAAAAGAATCTGTTATAATCCGTCTATTTTACAGAGCAATACTGTGCTCAGGGACTCTTTAAGAAAAGGAAGCAGCATTGGAATTTGTTTCTAAACCTTTGTTGAGGGAAAAAATATCAACTTTATATACTTTAACCACTAAAATGTTTTCAAGGTCAAGCTGAGCACATAAACCTCAAATAAAAATTCGAAGGGAGAGGTTCCCTAACAGGAGCAAAGGAGCAAAGGAAGCATGGAGTGTATCGTTGCAACAACTGCTCCTTCTGTCCGCCCTGGCTTCATGACGGTCAGAGGACAAGGGAAGGTTGTGTAATTGTGTATATAAATCCTGGGTGAGGATGAGACAGGTCAGGGGAAGCAAGAGGCAGGGGTGGCCCATTTTCCTCATCTGCTCAACATAAGCCTGTGAGGAAACACGCTGACTCTTTTAATAATATCAATGAAAGACAAACATCAGGGGAACAGGCATTGAGGCTATGAGGTCCAGCTGGTCCCTCCAACAGGGAGATTCCCGCCCTCCTCCTGCCATTGCCAACCTTGCAGAACCTGGACATGTGTTTGTTAAGAGAAGGGGTTTTATGTGTGATTGCAGCAGGAGCCTGCACAAGACATCTCTAAGGGAAAGGTGAATTTCCACGGTCAAGGCTCCCTTCCAGTGTGAACACTTTCCCCCAGTGATCATTTTAGAGAATCTGGGTTTGGCTTTATTAAGGGAGAAAAAGGGTTTGCTTAAAAATGAAATAGATGAATGTCTGAAAACATGGAAAATAGTAAAAGGATATTTCATTTCTCATCCCGGCTTGGACATATGTTATTCAAAGCTCTCTTTGTTCCAAGTAAATGAAAACAATTCAAACTACCTTAGCATGCATGGGGAGTTTATTGGCTTATTAAGACAAAAGTCTAAGGGTATTCTGGCCTCAGCCATGGCTGAATCCAGGTGCTCAATTTTTCATGAAGCTGCTTCCCTGCGACTTGACCCAGCTTTCCTCTACGCTGGCTCCACTCTCTGGCAGGATAACCCAGTATAGTGACATGATGAAAGCCAAAAGCTTCAGGTCATTTTTCTATCCTCTCAACAACCCTCTACAGAGTTTCTCTTTTTCCAAATATTTCCAAGAACTGAGTCACCTTCACTCTGACTGAGTCACATGCCCATCCTTGAGCCAGTCACTGTGGCTAGAAGAATGTAATTTCCTGGGTGGCCAATCCTGGAGCATGGTGTTAGCTCCGCCCATGTAACATGATCTCACAGAGGAAGAAAAATCAGACTGTTTTTACCAGAAACAGGGTGAATGGACACCATCCAGGTAAATTACCTCTGCAGTTTAAAGCAGCATATCAGGCATGTGAGAAAGCGCTCATTCATTTTTGAAGAGTAGTTCTGATGGAGCCCACAGATAGCAGCTCTGTATCCTTGATGATAAACAGTTCTTGATCCTTGCCCAGCACCCACTGGTCATCCCGAAGTTGACTGGCGTCATCAAAGCTCCATCAACCTCATCCTCAAAGACCCAGAATAGGAAGACCAATTGCAATCAGCCAAAACTTGAGGATGTTTAGTCTCAGCTCTTCTGCTGGCTTGAAGTTACATGCCCAGAAAGTAAAACAACTATTAAATTCTTCAGCTTTGGGGCATCAGGGTGGCTCAGTGGGTTAAGCCTCTGCCTTCAGCTCAGGTCATGATCTCAGGGTCCTGGGATCGAGCCCCGCATTGGGCTCTCTGCTCGGCAGGAAGCCTTCTTCCTCCTCTCTCTCTGCTTACTTGTGATCTTTCTCTCTCTGTGTGTCAAATAAATAAATAAATAATCTTAAAAAAAAAAAATTCTTCAGCTTTCTCCACCACCCCTTCCCCAAAATAAGAAAGAAAGAAAGAAAAAGAAAGAAAGAAAGAAAGAAAGAAAGAAAGAGAAAGAAAGAAATTGCTCCAAAAGACATTTTACTGAAATGAAAAACATTTCAAATACACTGTCTTCACTCTTAAAAGCCTTCTCACCTGGGCCAAGTAACAATGTATGCCAGATGAGTGAAAAAAAACAATGCCAATTTTATTGATTTTACCACCTCATACTCTTTTCAGATCTGTGAAAAACGCTTAAGGAGTGAGTAATTTTTTTTATAATTCTCTACAAGTCTGCTCTACATCAAAGATTATTTTGGGGGAGGGTGTTACCCAGATACAGAACAGAATACTTAAGCTGAGACAGTCTGATTGATCTTCACTATTCCTGGTATAATAAAGTATTGGGGGATATAATAAATAAAACTCTCCAAATTTGCAGCTTGGTGGTCAAAGTATGAAACAGTGAAGCTAGCGTCTTGTTGGTCTCTCATAGGTGTCTTGATATATGTATTTGAAGAAGTAAGAAGCCAGCCCCTTGTTCCTTCCTCTTTATCTGTAGCATCCAGGTTGACCCAATTCCCACCCTTAATCTGAACCAAAATAGATAACTGCTACCTAGTGTTATATGACTTGTGAGCGTTGCCTCAGATGCATAAGCATGAAAGAATGTATGGGTGGGGCAGAATAAAAAGGAGTGGTGTGAAATATACCCTGCCTACCTGCTCATAATCCCCTGGCCCTCTAAATGGAAAGAACTGAGAATACAGACAAGGGCCATGAACAGAAAGGATAGAAGTAGGTTCATCCTTTTACTCCCAAGAAGACTTTTTTGGATATCTTCCTCTGCAAAAAGAAATGATCTCGTTTAATCCTCCAGCATTGGTGAGGCACCCTAAAAATCCTCTAGTGTAATGGTTTTTAAGTTATGTATCATGGATCCCCCAGATCCCATTTGAAGAAGAAATTATTTTCATATCTGCACATTAAATTTGTGCTTATCCTATCATTTCCTGCCTCACCAGTCCTCTCCTCCCAGACGATATAATGCCAGATAGAACTTAGAATTCAAGCCTCAGAAAACAATGCAGAAAGTTTCCACAGTCCTGGAAAGTCTAATGAGCTGTGAGCTAGAACACAGAAAGAGTCATGGTCACATGAATCTAGTTTTTGTACCCTCACTTTGAGCCTCATTGCCAGTCTGGCTCTTTGTTTAGGTGACCTTTGGCCCCTGGAGTCAATGTTTGTCTTCTAAATGGTATTTCAACACTAACATCTGGTGATGTCCCCCCGCTTGACATTTGTGAAGCAGATGCTTCCAGTGGCCTGGATTGTGCCTTCTGGGTCAGTGTTTTCAATAATGCCCTCTGGCATTGATCTCTATGGTACCTCTCCCCAGGTAAGAAAAGAAATGCCACTGGGAAATGGCTGAGAGAGAACACTTCAGAGCATCTGGAGGCAATCTTGGAATATAAAACCCCAGAAGTTCTTGTATAAAGAAATACCCAGAGGTAGGAAATAGAGGCAAATACCAAGTCCTTGGTATTTTTTTGAAGTTGTACTTTAAATAATCTAGCAGTTTGAGCCTGACAAATATATACTTCATTTTAAGTAATCTCTTTACAGGTTTCTTTCTCACCATTCAGGGTTGTCTCTCTTGAAACTTTGAAGTAATAGAGAATAGAATCTGTTTCTGAGAAAAGCAAGTGCTCTCTCCCCTTCCATCCCCTCTTACCCTCCATGCAGACAGATGAGCACATACTTCATAACTTAATAAGCAGCTCCTCTCAATTGGGCCTAGAGAAAACTTCAAGGGCTCTTGTGAACTAAAGGAGAAATTCAGACAGCCTACATTTGGACAGTGGTGTCTTTAAAAATTAAGGATCTGCCCCAAGACTTCTAAAAATCTTTCAAAAGTAGTAAGCAAGTCAATGAGAATTATTTGTTTCAACTTGATGAAGATTTTTGATCTGTAACATTGTCTCAAGATGTCCTCTTATTGTCACCAGTAGGCAGCGACACGCATATAACCACCTACAGAGAAGCAGAAATCTTTTCAAACTACTCAGGAGTTTAGTACAGGCAAGGTATTCATGAGTATCTTTGTAATACTTACCATATTGCTATTTGGCTTCTCTTTCCAAAGAGTTTAGAATCCACCATCCTCTCATTCATTCATCTTCATGAAAGCTCTGCTGTTCAAGTGGTCAACAAGGGCAGGGAGATGAGCAATGCACAAACCAGTGGGAAGGGGAGTGGTAGGCAGAACTCTAAGATGACCCCCAATGACTCATACCCTTGTATAAATCCCTCTTCTGAGTGCACATGGAATTTGTCATTTGCTTCTAATCAACAGAATATGGCAAAGGTGACCGGATATCACTTCCATGATTATATTATGCTATATGACAAAGGCGAAGATCAGCTGACTTAAAGTTAATAAAAGGAGATTCTTCTGGACTATGCCTAACCTAACCAAGTGAGTCTTTTTAAAAAGGGTCTAGATTAGGCAACCCAAGTGAGAAAGATTCTCTTTCTGGCTTGGAAGAAATAAACTGTCATGTTATTAACTTAAGCTATCATAAGTTGTGAGAGGACTTGCAAGAGACCCACGTAGCAAGGAACTGATGGCAGACTCTAGGAGCTGAGAATGGTCCTTGGCCAACAACTAGCAAGAAAACAGGAACATCAACTATACAAATACAAGGAAATGAATATAGATGCAAATAAACCAAATTACCTTAGAAGCACGTTCTTCTCCAGTCAAGTCTCCAGATAAGAATGCAACCTGGTTTACATCTTAATTTTCATCCTGTGAAACCTTGAGCAGAGAATCCAGATAAGTCATGACCAGGCTATTGATCTGTAAGAACCATGGGATAATAAATGGGCATTGTTTGAAGCTGCTGAAGTTTCTGTTAACTTGTTACACAGCAGTTGAAAACTACAAGAGAAATGACAAACAGCTAAGATCCCACATTTTGCTTCTCCCATCCACTGTGAGGTTTGGATATAGCTCTTCCCTTAAGAATCAGCAGTCTATGGGATACCAGAGAATGTGACTCTGCCTCAAAACATGAATGGATGGGGCGCCTGGGTGGCTCAATGGGTTAAAGCCTCTGCCTTGGGCTCAGGTCATGATCCCAGAGTCCTGGGATCAAGCCCTGCATCGGGCTCTCTGCTCAGCAGGGAGCCTACTTTCCATCTCCCCTCCCCTGGCCCCCGCCTCTGCCTGCCTCTCTGCCTACTTGTGATCTCTGTCAAATAAATAAATAAAATCTTTAAAAAAAAATGCATGGATGGATGAATGGTTAAATAGATACATACAGAGAGATACACACACATAACAAGTACTTACTATATGCCACAATCTCTCATGAGTGCTTTAAATATTTTATTTAAATATTTAACTTTAGCTGAAGGATTAGAGTTAGAATGGTGTAGGTACTTTTAAAGCCAGAAATGGACTCAACCTGGTGGACTAAAAGAAAGAAAGAAAGAAAAAAAACAAAGCAAGGAAAAAGATACATGGATTCACCCCTCACAAGGTCACAGGTCAAGATGTATGTCCCAGTCTCTATAACTCTCCAAGAAGGATATGAATGTTACAAAAAGCAGGGAGGACAAGCTAGACGGTATAATCAATCTATTCAGATGAAGTTAATGGCAGTTTAATCAAGAGTTCATCAAATCATGATGTAAGTAATATTAACATTTTTTCCAGTTGCTGCCTTTGAGCTGACATTGGGCAAGTCTGTATTTACACGTGGGTATGAAATACACATAGAGGAATGAGAATGTTTTAAAACTCTCAGTCCCAACCTATTAAAGGGTCATGAGTCAACAATCAGAAAAGTGCAAAAGCTGCTTCTGATATGGAGCCATTTGTTGTATGAGCTGTGAATTTCAGTATTTTAAAGGAAAGGTCTGGGTTTTGTTTTTTTTTTTAAAGAGTGATAGATGTAACTTACTCAAAACAAACCAGATGCAGTACAGTAGTAAGGATAATACTAACTGCTAAACAGCTGACCGCCAAATCTCAGTGGCTAATATGTTATTTCTCACTCACCTAAGATTTCATTGGCAGGGCAATGGGTAGGGGTTATACTCCACACAATCCTTCAGAGACCCAGAGGGGCAAGTCCCCACCATCTTGGACCCGTGGTTTCTGAGGCTGCTCTGAACATCATGAACATGGGAGAAGAGTAAGGGTGAGTATCCTGGAAACAAAGTACCTAACTTTAACCCTCATTCCATTGGCCCCAATTCAGGCAATGAACCTTCCTAACTTCAGAGGAGACTAGCATAAATACTTAAACTCATTCTACCACCATCCTCTGATCTCTTACAAGTGATCCCCTTTGGAGGACCCCAAGCCAACCTAGAGGGCAAGTATCCATAAGATTATGTCTATAAAAGTCATTTTCCCATGACACAGGCCACATTAGAGAATGGCAGTAAGTGAATTTAGAGGGACCACTGAAAGATATCTAGCACAAGATAGTATATGAATACAAAGACTAGTAAAAGTCAATCCTATGAGTGAAAACAACTAACTTCCATGGTTTTCACTAAATCAATAATTAGAGATGCTGTTGAAGAAAAACTAGGTCATTGGTAGACATTGACTCTGAGTTGGGATTTTGAATGTGGAAAGCATGAGAGACTAGAAGTCAGAAAAAAATGACATCTAGTCCTACTCTACCTCATAATAGCTCCAAGATCTCAGACAAGTCACTCAATTTGGCCATGGTCATATATCTGTAAAAATTTATAATAATCACAGCTTTATCAGCCCTAATCATAGACTTGATCTGAGAAGATCCAATGAGATCACATACTTGAAAGCACTTTAAATTAGAAACACAAGTCACAAATAATACTGGTTTTTGTTATGTGGTAATTGTTGTCATTACTCAAATTATGGTTCTGGTTTGTGAGAAATGAGTGGTCCTGTTTAAACTGTCACTTTCCCAGTGACTTTTAAACTGAATATGAACCAGAAACATTAGCCACCTTCAATGTAAAATTCACCTCTCCCATGAATCTTTTGAGAGACTTCCCTTGGGTAGTCTGGATGGAATATTCCCTTTTGCCCTGGCACTGTCATTTTACAGATCTCCTTAAACCAAGGAAACCCACAGACTAAAGAAAGCTATCCATAACAGGGACCTTACTCTCAGGTTTACCAGGAGATCTGGGGGCTGGGAAATAAAACCTCAAAACCTACCCCCTTCCTTCCCAGTCTATAGAAGAAGACTGGAAATGAGAAAGGAGTATAGAAAAGTCAAGTCTGTGGGGAGTTCAGTATTCATGGTGAGGTGGTTCTCTTCTCTCCCTCAAGGTTGTCTCTCTCCACCCCTATTCCAAAGGGAATTGAGGTAGTACCTGAGAATCAAAAGAACACCAGGGATGCCTACAGAAAGTGAAGACTTTACTCTGTTCCATGGTTGTGCTTCTAATTCCACTGAATATTTGCTGATCTGCCTCATCCCTGACTAAGGTAGGAGTGTGATGGGCTAAGTCCAAGGAGAGAACAAGAACTGGAAAGAGAAGACAGGACAGACAGAGAAGGGACAGCAGTGGAGTAGCCTCCATTGCCACCATTTGATGTATGACCTCTCTGTCTAATGCATCTTGACTATCTCCAAGGCAGAGAAAATGGCCTGTTAAACCACTGAAATCTCAATTTTATATTTTCACTCAAATCAACATTAGGAAATTTCACCTCTCTATAAATCCATTAGAGGAAAATTGGTGACAGTGTGTAAACTGAGCCTATGCCCATTTTATTTCAGTCACTAGGGATCCTTTCTCCCTATATGAAATATTTACTGTTGGTAAAGTAAAAATGGTCTTTAAAGGAAAACTTCTAACTTCATTGGAGAAACATTTTGTAATAGGAGCAAAAAATTGTAATCTCGTCACGAAAGCCTCACTGGCTTCCTCTGTCATTTAGGTTCATCTCTCACTATCAGAAATATTAGTGGACACTTAAAAATAAATTTAGATTAAAACCCTTTTTTTAATTCTACTTATTAAATTTGGGGCACTTTTTTCACATTGACTGTTTTAAAGCTGAATTACATTAAAAAATCTTTGTCTTGCAAAAAAAATCTAGCTTAAAAACTGCTAGAATTAATAAGAGAATTCTATAGGGTGGTTAAATATAACTACGTAAAATCAATAGCTTTTATTTATAACTAGCAATAAATCCCTAGAAAAGAAAATATAGAAAAATATTCTGTTCACAGCAATGATAAAAATTTTAAATAACTAAAGAGTAAGTTATAAAGAATGGCTCAGGACTAACAACTATAAAGCTACAAAGTCTCACTGAAGGACATAAACAAGGATCTGTGCAACTGGAAAGACAATGTTTTTAGATGCAAGGACTTAACATCACAAAAATATGACCTCTACCAAAATTAGCAGATAATTTAAATCAAATTAAAAGCTTAACAGCATGGTAGTATGCAGAGTACCAGGGACCTGCTTTCAGAAAAACTGGTGAAAAAAATTTGGTTTTTTTTTTTTAATTTTAATTCTCTAAAAATGGGTCTAAGGACATATAGCAAATGAAGAAACATCTACTCAAGAAAATCTGGAACCAAGACTGCAACCTCCCTTCATCCTCCAAAGCTCAGCAAAACAGAAACAGACTGTTACAGCCAAGAACACAGGGCTTCCCTTTCCTTGAGGTCCGAGTCATAGGGATATCTTCCCCAGAGGTGCAGGTTGTCAACATTTCTCACCCTTTTGACCAGCTTCCTGCTGCCCAGGCTAAGTTCTGGGAGAATACAAACAAGAGGTGGGAGTTCTTCTCTTCTATCTACCATCCCCACTGGTGGGGTGAATCGTATGGTAGATAAATTATATCTCATTAAAGATGTTTGTAAAAACAAAATAAGTGGAAGAATATATGCCCAAGAATAACCAAGAAAAGTATGAAAAGGAAGTACATGACTCCCTAGATACCAGAACTTAATACAAGGCTACTATAATTGAGTCAACATGATATGGGTGCAGGGATAAACAGATCTGAACTGAGATCAAGAAATGAATCCCTGTGCGTTAGAAGATTTAGTATATGGCAACGTATTTCAACTCAGTGGGCATAAATGAATTATTTTGTCAATAGTGCTGGTATGACTGGCTAGATATCTGGAAGGAAAAATACACTGGTCTTATATATTATTCCACAGATATACAAAAACAAATTTCAAATATATTGAAGACTTAAATGAAAAAAAAATTGCAATAATATCCAGGAGACCCCATATACAACTTATGGTTAGGGAGGTCTTAACCAACACTGAAAGCCCCAATGCTGTAAAAGAGAAATAGATGTATATTCTGTATGGCAAAAATACTATAGACTTAAAAGACAAAAGTTACAGAAAAACAAATCTAAATGGTTAACAAATGTAATAAAATTCTCACATTCAGCAGTAGTCAGGAAAATTCAATTAAGGTAACAACGGAGCATCAGTTACACCTCTCAGAACAGAAAAACTTTAATAGAGGGGTAACCTATCATACTTAAGGCGAACGAAGAAAATAATACGTTCTTACTTTGCTGGTGAAAATGTTATTATGGCCCTTAGAGCAGTCTGGCAAAATCTACTGAAACTAAATAGACATATATCCGTTTGGCTGAGTAATTCCATCCCTTAGAACCTATGAAAAGCACAAAAACAAATGGAATATATGAGGCTGACTATTGTAGTTTTCCCATCAGTTGTAGAACTTCTATCAGTAAGTATTAAATAATTTATGGTATGTGGACATCGTGAATTAAACATGTACCAGATGACTTACAGGCATTTTTAAAAAGTATTCTGAGAGAAGCGGGACAGAGAAAATTGGATATAATAAATTCCTAGTTTTGTTTTTAAGCCACTAAAACTACATAGGAATAAATACATATATTTCTCTCTGTGCATATATACATTTTTATTTAATTCTAAAAGCACAGAGAAAAAAAATATGGGAGATTATAAACCAGGTTATCATTGTGGGTTACAGCCCAAGGACTGGTGACTGGGGAAAAGAGGGGATGAGTGAAAAAGGAGAAGAAATTATAAAAAGGAACATGGCAACAAAAATATGTGTGTAACAGCCTCCCATTTATATACATATTTTAAACTGTATATATGCATTTAGATGTAACTTTGAAAATAATGTTTTTGACAAATGCTGTAGAATGCTAATTCTATTAGGGGATAGCTCAATGGCCAGAAAGGAAAACAAAGTCTCTGTGGTTGTATGGTCAATGGAAGCATCTGATTCTATCCTCCCAAATCAGCTGTCTTTTGTCAGTGTCATGGAAACTTGCCCTCTCGAGTGTTCCTACTCTGACATCTGAAATTACACACAGCAGTAGTAGTTGTCTTAGTTCATTGCTATCTCCTCACTAAACCCAACCCTTCACCCTCTCCTGCCTTCTCCAGTAGCTGTCTATCATTATAGCTACTTGCTTCTGTGTCTTTAGTCCCTTCCTCAAATCTCTTTGCCCCAAGCTTCTCCTCTACCTGACAACTCCTTTCACATTCAGATTTCACAAGAGTAAACTGCTTTCATCATCCACTGACGACTTTCAAATCTTGATTTCCAGCCCAGATTCTTCTTCCTAACCCCAGCCTCCTATTTCCAACAACTCCACCAAGTTTATCTCAAGGTATTTCAGGCTCGTTATGTCTTTATTAGTCTGCCAGGACTGCCATAACAGAATACCAAAGACCAGGTGGCTTTAACAATAAAAATTTACTTTTTCAAAGTTCTGGAGGCTGAAAGATCAAGATTGTCGTCAAGTTTGGTTTCTCCTGAGGCCTCTCTCCTTGATTTGCCCTCACACGGCCTTTCCACTGTACATTCACAACCTTATTATCTCTTCCTCCGCTGGGGACTCCATTCACACTGGATTAGGGTCCCACTCTAACGGTTTCATTTTAACTTAATCACTTCTTTAAAAAGTCCTGTTTCCACGTATAGTCACATTCTGACGTTATGGGGATTATGATTTCAACATATGAGTTTGGGGGACACAATTCAGCCCATCATGATGTCCAAAACAGACCTCATTCCCATTTCAAACAGCAAACATGCTTTTCCTCTTCTATTTACCTGTCACAGACAAGGTGTCAGCCCAGGATCCAGAGCTAGAAACCCCAGAGTTATCTTCTGAAGTTATCTGATAGAAGACTGTCTCTGTGCCTAATGCCCATCCACTTCTTCCCCAAATGTAGCCTCCATGTTTCCATCATCACTGGCATGGCCAGAGGTGCCCATCATCCTCTTAGATTATTGCAACAACTCCAAACCTTCTTTTCTGGCAACCAGCCTGCCTACATTCAAACTAGCGTCCACTGTTCTACTAGAACAATCTAGCTTCCTTTTAAAATGAAACCTAATTATGCCACACCCTGCTTAGAAACTTCCACTCTCTATTGTCCATGGAAAGGAATCCAATTCCTTTGCTTGGCATAAAGGTTTGCCCACTACCTGTCCTCAACCTAGGGCTTCATCTTATTTCCCAGCCCTTCATCGACTTGTAGCTTGTGTTCCAACAACACTCAATGCAGTTGCCGTAAATATATCATGTCCTTTCTTCCCTGTCCCTAAAATGCAATTCCTTCTCTTTTCCAGCAGGTAAGGTTCTAGTCACTCTTTGTGGCCCAGTCTTTCTGTATTCACAGTTAGTCAGACCCTCTTCTATCCCCCCAGGCTGTCTTATCTATTTCATACACATTTATTCAATTATTATAGTGTTTCTTCTTACATTTCCTTCTTCCCCACCAGCCTGTATGTGTCTCAAAGATGGAGACTCTACTTACTTGGCACTCATTAAGTGTTTGTCCCATGAGTGATTCACTTGGACCTGTGTGCTAAGCTCCTCAAACTCCACACGTCCAAAGTGAAACTCATAGTCACCCCTTTCATGTCGCTCCTCTTTCTAGCATCCATGTTCCTACCATGGATTTCACCATTTCTCTTGGCTACATAGTGCTCAAATCTTGGACTCTTCTTGGACAGCATCTCTGCTTTTACTCCCAAAATAAAATCAGTTACCAAAGTGTAGGAGTTTGTTCCTCAAAAAGTCTCTCTGTTCCCACCAGAAACCAAGTCCATACTACCCTCGGACTACATTTCTGCCCTGTCTTAGGTGACATGCTTTCAGCCTCTCTCAACGCATATCCACTGAATGCTGCTTCTGGAAAGGTTTCCTTAAACACTACCTTTAAAGTGTTACTGTGGTGAATCCCTACTGCCTAAACAGTTTATTTCCAACTCCTCATTCTGGCACTCAGAGAAATAGAACTGCGGATCTGTCCTCACTTCCTCCAACTGCCCATCACAGACTCTTGGTATATCATCTCATTCCCTTGCTAAGGTCTTCCTCATTTTCCATGCCCTACTCTTTCTTCAATACCCTGCTCATTCATTCATTCCTTATTTACTGGGAACCCTCTCTATGCTAGTCACTGTGGTAGGCTCTGATGATGAAATAGAAAGAAGCAAGATTCATGACTAGTTGTGCTCAGATTTTACTCAGCGTAAAAAATAGCTAAAGCACCACGTTAAAATGAAGATTCCTATACCAAACCCCTCTGCCCCAAAATTCATATCTGCAGATACAAGAGTGGGGCCAAAAGGTTCATGTTTACCAAATACCTAGGACTCTAAGTAAGACAGTGGTATAAACTAACAGTTACAATATACATAATAGCCATGCATGACATAAACACTAGTTATCATGGGACCACACTGTACTCATATAAAATAGGCAAAGAAGATGGGTGTGAAGAGACTGAAGGGAAGAAATTTACACAAAGAGGAAACAACCTGTGCAAAGCAAAGTTTGAAAAGTCTGAAACCAATTAGAGTGCTAAAAAGAGCTCAAAAAGTTGGATCAAAGAGTCCAGGGGGAAGGATGGGAGATGATCAACAAGGCTGACCATCCAGGGCAAACCTGTCCCAAAGACAATGGGTCTTCATCAGGGGAGTGATAGGATTCTTGGCCCCGCATGAGCTCCCTCTTTTCCTTTCCAACAGTTCTTTCCCCAACCCTCGTTAGTTTTCTCATGTGCAAATGCTTATTAGTACTCAGCTGAACACTCAAGGGGGACTCTCTGGAGATCCCTGGAATTCTCTTTCTGTGCAGCTTTCTTTTAACACTCTGCCCTGAGAACTTTTTTTTTTTTTGTGGATATTCTTTTTTTCTCTTTTTAATTTAAACTTTATTTTATTTTTTTCAGTGTTCCAAGATTCACTGTTTATGCATCACACCCAATGCTCCCTGCTCCATGCCCTGAGAACTTTAGTTGTTTTCCTGGTCTCCATCTACAGCCACATTTCCTCAATTCAGAGAATCCCACCAGGTTCCACTTGGGTTCCTCCTCCCTGCACCATGACTCCACATCTCTGTCAAGGCAAGAAGGTAGAGCAGTCAAGGCTCATCTCATTGATTCCTGTTTCTTAGAGATCACTGGCCTTCTTGGCCCAATTCCCACTGTTTTGAAACATATGTTTTCATATATTGTGTCTGTTTTGTTTGGGGGGGGGTTGCTTTAGCAGGAGGATAAATCTGATTCCTGTTATTACATCTTAACTGGAAATGGTAGTTCAACTCCATATTTCTAAATAAAAGGCTTATCCTAATATTTCTCGATTTATACATTATAGGCATTATTGACTATTTTCTTAACTAATTGTAGAGATCTTTCTCCCAGAGTCTTCTCAAGACAGCACTCTTGTGCTCTTAGTTCTAACCAACATATTAGAGTTAGCAAACAAGTTTAAACATTTTGGACATCCTAGGATTAGGTGTTATAGTGCCTTCCAGGTCTAAAATTCTATGTGATTCTGGTTAGAAGATTAAATGAAAATCAGAAGTTATTAAAGCCAATTGGAAAGAGTTTATAGTAAAAACTTGTTAAGTGTTAAAGTTATAACTGTGATTAAATAAAGTTTGGAAAAAGATCCATAAAGTCATTCACTTTTATCATCTAATATTAAGAGTAGTAGGAGTCATATACTGAGGTGAGAAGTGTTAGAGGAAATACAGAAGAAAAGAGATGCTGTTTGTATAGTTTCTCACTTTCCACTCAACCACAGTGTAGAGGAAGAATTACAAAATGAGGACTCTATCTCTAGGGTCTTAACTTCCTCCATACAAAATACCAAAGATTTGCCACCTGAGGGAGTGCATGGACCGAAATCCACAGAAGAAGCCCTATGGTTGATTTCAAATATAAGAATTAATAATGATTGTCACAGATTTTACTAATCATGCACATGTTCAGATTGAATATTCATTTAATTCTTTGAAAAAGGGAGAGAAGAGGGGCACCCGGGTGGCTCAGTTGGTTAAGCTTCTGCCTTCAGCTCAGGTCCCGATCTCAGGGTTCTGGGATTGAGGCGTGCTTTGGCTCTGTGCTCAGCAGAAAGTCTGTTTCTCCCTTCCCCTCTGCCATTCTCCACCCAAATGCATGCTCTCTTTCACTATTTCTCCAACTCTCTCTCTCAAATAAATAAAATCTTTGAAAAAAAAAAAAAAGGAAAAGGGAGAAAAGCAAATCTTCAAAGAATAATTGCTTGTAGGTAAGCATCACTTAAAAGCTCTCATTTTGTTTGATAAAACAATTTGCCTATATATGAGAAGAAGAAAAAAAAACCTTGGAGAGTACAAATTAGGTAGAAATCTTCCATATAGATAAAGCTGGGAAAACTAGACAAACAGTAACAACAAGCACAGCGGATCACATACCATACAGGAAAAGGAAACTTTCCCAACAACTGTTGCACTGTTAAGAGGAAAGTGCTGTTCCACGCACTCCCTTCCTCTCTGGCCCAACACCATGGGCACCTTGGAGCCTCAGGAGGTAACCTTCCCCCTGGAATGCCCCTCCCCCCAGACAGGCCTGACCAACTGGTGGTGCTGGAGGAGGAAGAAATGACAGGGAGGAACTATGGAGAGGAGATTCTTGAACACTTTCTCGATTCTCTCTCCTTTTGGAGGAAAGCTGGACGTGTCTCCTTGTGGAGTTCACTTGCCGTTGTAAAACCAAATGGGATCAGGACTCTGGTAGTCACCTCTTTGAGGCTAATCTCCAGGCAGGACTTTAAAAGAAGGGCTAGAAAGAGTCTAAGCTCTATTTCCCAGCCAAACCCTCAGGGGATTTACTTGTGACAGGGGTGTGGGGCAGAGGCTCTCTTCAGGAGTGAGGAGCGTACGTTTGACCTGAACATCCCCAAAGCCGAGCCCCCATCTCTGTAGCAGGTAGGTGAATCAAAAGGATTCAACTTCCCCTCCCCCAACACCCCATTACAGCCGGAACTGAGAAGCAGAAAGGAGAAAGAGAAATTCTTTGTACACTTTTCATGAAGTCCCAATTCATTTGTATGCCTTGTTAGGGATTAAATGATTCCTGCTCATGCCTGCTGACGTACATCCAAGATTATCCTGCTAAATCTCCAGAAATGCCAACTGGGAAACAAATGACAATTGTTCTCTTAAAAGACCTTTGTTTGACTGCATAGCTGTGATGGCCTGTTGGGCTCATTCGAGTGCCAGCCTGGACACAACACTGCAAACAGGAAGAAAGCAAACCTCTGCAGCACCACACAAGGGCCACCGTGGCTCCAGCTCCACAAGCCCAACGGCTGGCCTGTTAGCTAACTGCTGAAGCAGGATGCCAGAACCAAGCACAGGGTGGGCCAGCACCCAAGGGCAGAGCCCAAGCCCTGCCAGGCCTCAGCACAGAAATGGGCAGAAGCTTCAGCCCTTGAGGCCAGTCACACCCAGAGTTGGAATCGGGGCAGCTGAGAAAATCCCAAGTCTTGGCTCAGAGAACTGGAGGCAGCAGGGCAGGGAGGCCTTGAGGAGGCACCTCGGATGGTGCCTACACTTCTGCACAGCAGAAGGCCAAAGTCTGGCTGGCTAGCAACCACTGGCCATCTAAGATCCCTCTTCCATCCCATACATCCTTTCCTTTTCAAGGTCGTCCTCAGGGCTCACTTCCCTATTTCCCCTGAGTAAAAATTCTCAGGACTTCCTGGGGAGACAAGGACAGGGAGAAAAGGAGAGATGGACCACAGTGCTATTTCCCTTATGTCTAGCACATCACTTGCCTTGAGCCCCTGACCCTTGTCACAGTACTCCCCTCAGCCTCGGAACGGGATCCTGGATTCCCCTTCGAGCAGCCATGTGAGACCCAATCCTCCTTCCTAATATGAGGGATGCTCAGAGATTGGTCCTTACTGTCTTCCCATCTTCTCATTACCCTGATCAATGTGGGAAGCCCTAGCCTCACTGACAGCATTATCCCAGGAGCCAGGGAGAGGGTCTTCAATCTGAGGAAACTCTTACAGATCTATTCATTTGCTTTTCTAGTGTAAAGACTCAGCCATTAGAGAACAAATTAAAACATTTATTTTAAAGAGATATTGTATTTTCACTGGCATTTGGGATCTCAATTTCTGTGCTGCCAGGTTTGTTTTTAAACTTCTTGTTTTGTAAGGGCATAGCTAAGATAAAAAGGCAAGAAGAAAATATATTCTTTAACTACTGTATGTCCATTAAATCTGCTTCAAATCATCTGTTTTCATTACTGTACAAAGCCAGTTGACAGGAATGTGCTGGACGTAAGAGCCAAAAGAAGCATAAAGATTTATCTTAAACATACAGCTTTTCTCTCAGAACTGGTCTTAGGACCCAGGGAGGGACAATGTCATGGGCCCATAGCAGTCCTAGGGTGGCACAAGAGGAAAAAGCCAGGACATAGCAATGCAGTGAAAGTTTTTGCAAAATTTATCCTTCTAGATCCCCAGGTTCTAAAGGAACTTGTTTCCCAAATGCTGTCAAGGATCCAGCTAGCACTAGCCTGACGATGTTCAGCCACAGGCGGCAGGATCCCTGATGAAGGTCCACAATGATAAGATGGAGGTTTGGACCTCCAGAGTCAGGCTGCTGCATTCAACTCCCTCCCGCCGCAAGTTCAGGAAAGTTACTGAACCCTTCGAAGCTTCCACTTCCCTGCACATAAAATGGAGAGGATAACAACTATCAGTGAGGCCACACTCTGTGCCAGGCTCTGTTCTGAACTTCCCCGATTTCAACGCATCCATCTTTATTAACAATCCTAAGTCTTTTATCCATATTAACCTATTTGCTCTTCACAATGGCCATAGGAGGTAGGTTCTATGATTATCTCCATTTTACAGCTGAGGAAACTGAGGCTCAGAGAGATTAAGTACCTCATTAAAAGATGGCCCGGCATTTAGTAATTACTCAACAAACATTAGCAACTGTTACAAGCATTAAGGATTTCACCACCTTGAGCAGGTCAGGAGGAGATGCTGAGTAAACAAAGCAAGATCATATGCTATTTTGTCTCCTCTTAGCTTCACTCCTTAGTTCCCAGTTCTCACATAAATTTGCTGTAAGCCACTTACCTTCTTTACTAAGTCTCGCTTCTATTTTCCAGTGCACGCAAGCGCGCACTCCCACGCACGCAGACATGAGCTTTCTCATATACATGCACTCAAGCTCAACATATGTGCCCATATCCTGCCAGGCCACAGAGACATTCTGGCAACCCTAACCTAGCCCGAGATTTAGGGCAACTGTGATTCACTAGAAACTGTAGGTGGCCAGCATAGCTTGATTCCTCTGTGTCCTGGCTGGACTTGATCAGGCAACTCAAGAGTTACCTTGACTTTAGAGGGTTTTAGAAATACTCTCTGGGCTTTTCCTTATGCAGCAGACCTTCAGCAATAGTAAGACTTCAAACTACAGGCATCGCCCAAGTGTTAACGCCCTAGGCAGCAACTGGGTACGCTCCACCACTCCTCCTAGACCAGCTCATGATGCTCCTCTCCTGGGGCTGCCAGAGTGGGCTCCTGGGAAGACTGGAGTATTCTCCGTCAAGGGAACGAAGACCGGCTCAGAACAGAACGTCACACACCGATGTGTTTTAATGAGTGCAGGAGGAGTCCTTAGCAGATACCTGGTTAAGACCCATCATCGTAAAAATGACATCTTGGGGCTCACAGAGCTGGATGGGGCTTCCCAGAGGTCGCAAACCAAAAAGGAGCCTGGAGCTGAGATCTCTTTATTCACAGTTTGGTTTTCTTTCTACTATGCCTCACGCTAGCTTCACCTATTTCTCAAAATGTACATTTCACACTCTGCCTACTTAGCATTTCTCCACGTGGACTAGAGGAGCCTGGGAATGGGAGCCGAAGAAGGAAAAGGGAGAGAAGACAGGCCTGTAGCAGTGTTAAAAAATGTCTGACAACGGGTCTTAAGGAAAAGGCATTTTGATTCCCAAACTAAAAAGAAGAATGTCAAATCTCTAAAATGTAGTCACATTCCCACAATTGTCTTTAATGAGAAAGTAGAGAAATCACTCAGGTAGTGAATGAAGTCTTTCCAGAATGTTCTTCATGAGCGGGCACACAACTTCAGTCCTGAAAAATTAAATCTTTATTCTGTGCTTGTGCCTCCTCTAACTGAACTCTTCACAGATGGACTGCAGAGCCGTGCGTGTGTCTGGACCTTCAGGGATGGGAAGCCAGGCTTTGCTTCCTGCACCATCTGGTTCACTGTTCCCAGCTCCAGCCTAGATTCCCACCACAGCCGAGTAATCAGAAGAAATCAGAAGAACACCTCAGGGAAAAGAATCTAGGACTCAAACTTAACTTCCTCCAAGGAGGATCAAACACTGAAGACTGTTCCTTTTCAAGTTTTATTAATCCTGGTTCATAATTTCCACCACATCATTAGTCATTTCCTATTTCTGAAGGGCTGGCAGCAGTCGCCAAGGCATCAGGCAGTAAATGGCCAGATAACTGTGCCACCTGTGTGCCGTATTGACAGTTACCCACAACCGCATCTGGGTGAGAGGCTAATGTGCTTTTTCTAAAAGGCAAGCCATTTAGAAGTGCAGCCCAGTTTTTGATCTCTTGCTAAATACTTTTATCCACATCGTCTCCCCATCTGGGCCTGGAAGTCATCATGTGACCTGCGGTGCTTTGAAAAGAAGGCAGCAAGGCAAGAAAAGCAGATCTGCCATAACCCCTGAGCAGCAGGAGTTCTCGAACCCCTCCCAAGAAAGGGGGCCAATCTCTGTCTCTAGTAAAGAGAACTCCAGGAGCTGAAGTGTAAAGAAAGAATGGAAAGTGACAAGAATTATGTCCACAAGAAACCTTCTTTACAAAGAGACAGATGAAATATAATTTATAAAGAACTTGAGAGCTGACTAGTAAGATGAATTCCATGGGGGTTATTCCCAGTTCATAATGGCACAGAGGTAGACACACAGCCAAGTGACTTCTCAATATCCTGACTCTCTAAGGTAGAGAGAAGGTCTCTCGAATACAAAAGCCCTTGGGAAACTGAGCGACAGGCAGGCAGAGTGCTGGGGGAGCCCTATCTCTAATACAAACCTAGCAATGCAGGGATACAAGCTTCATTCAGTTCTGGCTCCAAAGGGAGGGCTAACAATGGAAAGACCTCCCTATCAGCTTGTTGGCCAAGTCCTTGGTTAGTGACCATCCAAACTGTCTGGAGAGCTAAGGTTAGTGCTCAGAACCTTCTGAGCCTGCATTTCCGCCACTGGCCATGCCCACATGAAGGACTGGAAGGGAAATACAAATAAAGCTCATCTGAGGAGATTTTAATTTTTAAAAGGCTAAACCCTAATACCTGGCTCTTAAATAGCATTTCCATCTGGATAATCACAAGCACTTTGCCAAAAGTTGGGTAATCACAACCCTGCTAAGCAAAAATGGAAGTTCCCAAGCTTAATTTCATCTCTCATGAAGGACAGAAAACAAGACAGCAAGTTAAGGGGGGTGTTTTTCTTGTTACAATTCAAAACAGAGGAGTGGTCTCTTCTTGGAGAACTACAGCCTTGAGAGCCATTCTGAGTATTAGAACTGAGCCAGGACAAGTGTTCATGTAGGCAACCCCCCCCCTTCACCACCCTGTCTGCCAATGGTTGTGCCAGGAGGTGGCAAAAATGCAGTCCTCCGGAGTGTAGTATCACAACCATAGAACAGGCGTGGAAAAGTTGGAGAAATGGAATCCTCTCTTTTTTCCTTATACTTAACAGGGGACCCTGCTGTTACCAGTCTCAAGGGACAAAAAGCATCACAACCCATCCCATTACATTTTCAGGAGCATGTTCTATACATCTGGCCTCTTTGGACATCTTCGATACTTTGCTGAAATGACTAATATTCAAATTGGGAGTTTTTCTTTTTAACGACATACACACACATACATGCTTACATGCATACACATAACGCATACATTTATTTTACATCCTCAGATTCCATTCTGATTTTTCCCCTCTGGATTTTATGTTGTAATCAGTAGTGTACCTGTTAGCCATTTGATAAAGTATCAGAAAGGAGAAAATGCCATTTCTTACCTCTTGATTAATTCCAGTTTCCCTCAACTTAAGAGTTTTATCCTCTTGTCTGGTTTTCCTACCAAAGGCTACTGGAAGTCTAAAACATTATTTGCCTGATTGGCACCCCAGTTGTCAAGAGCAGACTTGTAATTCCCTTCTGTAACTGAATATTCATTAAATTCTCATCAGTCCCCTAACTTCCCTGTTCATATCTGCTCCAGCAAATCCGGAATTGAGAGTTAACCCTTCTGCTTCACTATTTAAAAATAAATCTGGGAGATGAAGAGGAGAAGGGAGTTGGGGGAAATCGGAGGGGGAGACGAACTATGAGAGACTGTGGACTCTGTGGAACTAACTGAGGGTTCTGGAGGGGAGGAAGGTGGGAAGTTGGGTGAGCCTGGTGGTGGGTATTGTGGAGGGTACGTATTGCATTGAGCACTGGGTGTGGTGCATAAACAATGAACTCTGGAACACTGAAAAGAAATTTTAAAAAATAAATAATTTTTTTTTTTTAATGTAAATCTTCCTCTGTAACAAAGGCCCTTCTGAGGAGCTGAGCATCACAGCTCTCCCAAAGAACCTAATCTGAATGAGGTTAGCACAACAAAAAGAACCATCTAGCAGATTCTGTTATGCACAATGTCTCCTCAAAGGCCTCTAAATCACTCTGAGGGAGTTGCTACCACCATGTGCTCCCCTCTTCCAAACCTCTTCCCAGGGCTCCCCCACCCCCACTGCAATTGCTGTGGTAGCTAAAACCAGGGTTGATTTTTATCTCCGTGGCAACCTCAGGCTCCCACAGGTTCCAAACTGATCAAGTGGCCTTCAGAAATGCCCCTACCCCTTCTTAAAAAGGCTCAGCCAAGCTCTGTATGATCAAGAGAGAAAACAATCCCTTATCATGTCGGAAGTAATACTTGCGGTTATCTAAAGCAACGGTAATCATATCATACACTTTATCTGTGACTGCCTTTTTCCTTCCAAGGGTAGGAATAGAAACTTCTTCTCCTTCATAATGAGCACTATTGAAACTCCAGCAGGCAGACTCTGCTTTTGGCGAGGCGCCATTCCCTAGCATAAGCATGTAATAATCTCAAAAAATGTAACATGGCAGAGAACAGGTACAAGTACTTTCTGGAAATATTATTTGTAAAGGGCTGACTTGATAACAGGGATTGTTTGCGTTAGGGCCTTTTTGGCCTGTATGGTTAACAAGAACTTGCAGTTGTGGTGCCAGCCTGGTTCATCTAATAGGACTTCATGGAGGGTTTCAGCAGATAGGGCCCAGGAATCAATACGGACCTTTTCCCTCATAAGTGCTGCTACTCCATGAGAGAAAAGCATTCTGCTATTTAATCCATCATGGTTCCTTTTGATAGATGCCGTAGCTGTCAGCGCACCACATCAAAACATGTGCTCTATCAGATTCACAGCACTAGGGAAGTCTTTGAAATAAAATTATCCAACAGCGTCATGTACTGAAGATGACAATCCAACCACAGTCTCTGTGACTCATCAGAGAGGCAAATACTACAGCACTGGGTGTACTCAACAGCCAAGGGCCCTACAGGTCAAGCCCTCTGAGGAGGGAACCACCCCTGTCTAGAAGAACACATTTTTGGGAGAAAAGTAAAATGTACTTTCCTTTCAAAAGAGGGAGAAATTTCCATTTGTGCTGGTCAGATGAGAAACCCGGAGCACAGTGCCACAGAGTTCAGCAAATATTGGCCCAAAAGAATGAAGGATATGGGGGCACCTGGGTGGCTCAGTGGGTTAAAGCCTCTGCCTTCGGCTCAGGTCATGATCCCAGGGTCCTGGAATCGAGCCCCGCATCGGGCTCTCTGCTCAGCGGAGAGCATGCTTCCCTTCCTCTTTGCCTGCCTCTCTGCCTACTTGTGATCTCTCTCTCTGTTAAATAAATAAATAAAATCTTTAAAAAAAAAAAAATGAATGAAGAATATGGATTTAGATTTTCCTCATGCTTCCCCCTGCCCCTGGGAATGTGTCCCACTACTCCTTGCCCTGTCCCACTGACTTGCCTCTCACTGCAGTTTTTGTCCCTGCTTCCCCCACTGACTATAGGATACTGATGGTAAAATCAGCTCCATTTGCCCACACATTACTTCAGTGAATGAATTTGCTAAGGGTAAAATAAAGTATTTTAATGCCTAAGTCCGTTGTGAATTTGTTTTGTTTTGTCTAGTATGTAGGCTCCATGCCCAACACAGGTCTTGAACTCACGACCCCAAGATCAAGAGTTGCATGTTCTACTGACTGAGCTAGCCAGGCACCCCAGTTGTAGTTTTATATCTCCTTTACTGGGCTACTGTCTTTGCCTTCCTGTAAAGTAACTATATTACAAAAAGATATTATGTATAATGCAAAAATAATCCAAAGTACTTGCTTTGCTTTAGAAGGGAACTGTACAAATCAAATTTACATAAATATGAGTTAAGCTAAAGCATAAGACCCTGTAGTAAAATCTACAGAGTGTTTTTGGAGTATTTCTGCTGTATGTAGAAATTTTTCTATTGGATTTCTACTTAATTAAAAATAGGGTTTTCTTATGTAAGTGTTAATTATTAAATTATGTGCAATTTTAGAGACCAATTGCAATTTAGAGACCAGGCCATTGAAACATGTAAAGGGCAGTTATTGAAAGGTAATCTTAATCCGCTGTTGTTAACCTCCATTCAATAAATAAGAAGCAAAAAATTTAAAATATATTGAAAAATTAAATTAAAGGAAAACCTCTTGCCAATGAAAAATGGTAAATAACTAAACTCCACAATAAATGTCCGAAATTTCTATTACCAGGAAGCTCTAAGTTCACACCGCCTTGGATGGTTTAAAAATTGTGTTGAAGTCTTAAGGAATTATTTTGGATTTCTTATTGTTGTCCCTTCCAACAACATGGGTCTTGAGTCAGCGCATACACCTGCATGTGGCTACCCGTCAGGGAGTTCACAGTCAGAAGCAAACCCTAGGGAATGGACTTGATGGCATTAAGTGTCATGTTCATAGTAAACAAAGTATACACACTTTTCTCCAAACGAAATATGGCTGCAACAAGCACTCAGATTAAGAGCTGGTATCACAGCCCGGTGAGAAAACAGATTACCAATAAGATCTGTGATCTATAGAGAAATACAAATGGTAAAGGTGCTCCTGAAAATAAAAGTTATCTGTTCCTAAACCCTGCTTCTTCGCTTGGAGCTATTTCTTAAGAAAGAAACTGCTTCCTTCCCTAACCATATAAAACAATCCCTGAAGTTATTAATAGTGTTCATGGCCCAGAGGCATCACTTGGTTCCCCCACCACAAGCCCAACCATGTGTTACTATATTAAAAAATGTGAAAAAGTAATTATGGGGTATGGGAGCCAGTGTCTGCAGACACAACCTGCCAAAGAGGAAGTGACAGGAAACTTATGCTCCTTGTTGCTGCTCAAGCACTGCCCAGGCTCCAGGCTCAGAAGAGAGCAATCTGTTCCAAGAAATAAGAGAAGAGCCTGCCCTGATGAATCAGAAATATCCCTGTTTCTGAATATACAGTAGACTGGTTTCCATTCCCAGGTCCCCTTAGTTGGTCAGACTTTCCAGCCACGTGGTGAGACCACTCACAGCATCCTCCCTGGGCAACTCAGCCAGCTGCCTGCCTCAGCTCCCATTGGACTGGGTAGATTGGGACATGCAAGGTTCTAGACTTGGGGGCGGGCTGGGAGACCACTCAAACTGGCCCCTGGAATCCTGTCCTCCCACTCTCAGATCCTGATTTCTGCCACCTTGTCCTAAAAATCGGCTTCACTGTTCCTCTCCCCACCTCCACCCCTGGTTCCTTGCCTTCATGTACACTGGGATGATCCATCTAATAATGACTTCTGAACTGCTGTCCACACATTGACAACTCCCTCAGCTGTCCCCTTGGAGGATGGGCTCTGTCACCATTAGAGCACCCATGTTTTCTAGCCCTGGGGGCAGAGAAGAAAAGTCTTCCAAATATCTGCTCCAGAGAGCAGAAATTCATCAGGGAGAAAAGTCCACATTTCTGGTAGAAAGGCAGTTTTCCCAAGAGGTCTCAGTTTAGGAAACATTTATCGAGAGAAATTACATTTCCTCCCCAGGACCTCCATCTGCCTCTGGTCTAATCTACAAAAGGAATTCCCTTCTGATGTCTCAGGGAAAAAGAGACAAGAGCCAACCTTCACAAGACCGCCTTGGAAATTTCCTGCTATCTCAACAAGGCTTCACTTGGAAGTAAGTAATTGTTGCTATATCTTTATTCAACCTGACCACCTAAATGCAGCACTTCCAAAGAAGCAAAAATTTATGCAGAGTGTCTTCTAAAAATCGGTTTACAGAAATCTTTTTCAAATAAACTTTTAAAGATAAGAGGAGTCATAGATGACTGAGAATGCAGAGGATAATGAATGTCAGGAAAATGTCCTCACTGCCTCTTTAATATAACTAAATAAATCGCATTAATCATTAACATGTTTCCCTAATGGGTAATAATTGTGAACATGAAATGTAGTTCTATATTACAAACACACCAGGCTTGAGATCCTAGTTCACATTCTGCAGTTTTGGGATATGAGTGAATACTGATTTCTAAATTCCCTAAAAAACCTCCCTTCAAGTTTTTGTTTTGACTCTGGGCAATAGCATATATACAGAATTTAAACAGGTATAAATTGATGCAGCCTGAAAGCAGACTTTGAAAATCAGAGAGAAATGTTCTCACAAGGCTAATCCACACAGCTTCCCACATTCAGAACTGGTTTATGGCTTTCTGAGATGCCCTGTGAACCTCCCTGAGAGCCAAAGAGAAGCTCAAGTCATCTCATCATCGGGCTTTCCCCCTTGAATCTTTGCGACCTAAATGTCAGTTTCTTCACCACTGTAGTGTCCACAGCGCCACCTGCCGATTATAGGAAGTATCTCGATGGTTCCCCACTTTCCCTTCAGGGATTTGCCTATTTCAAATCAGTTGATGATGACTAGAAAACATACCCCTAAGAAATAAGGAACATACCCTAAAGAAATAATAAAAGAATCTATAAGGTGAGCAAGATACCAACTCATAGAAGCTTAACATGACCCAACATGTTCTCCTGAGGCAAAAGACTGGCTCTTCTAAAGACAATATTTAAAAAGTTAAACCTGGTATTCACAAATATGCTACATGCAGGTTGGCAACAGGGCTCTGTGTGAGAATATTTTTTAGAATATTAGATTAAAGACCTCAAAATTTTTCAAGATTCTATACTTTCTTGTACCCACCAGTCCTGGACTTCTACTTTCCCCCTTTCCTATAGATGAGTATCTTCTACTTTTAAAAGATATGAAATTTGCCCTCACAATTGGTTAGAAAAGAATAAAAGCTTTAACTCAATCCCTTGACTTTGATTCATAGTGGTTCTTTCTCCACCAAAAGTTATAGCACCCCCTCCCACCACCACCCACAATATGGAATCTATGAGCCATCCACATAAATGATAGAGACAAAACAATCGATAGGCCCATGTGAATGCAATGCCCCTCTTCCCATACTCAACATTTCTGATGGTTCAACTATTTCTCATGTGTCAACAATCTTCCATTTGCATCTCAGAACTTAGTTGGGCAAAAGATAAGAGAGGATAACCTTTAGCACCCACAGCTAATGAATATGAATGGGGTGGTTCTTGCAAGCTTTACTGGGGGACAATGTAACTTACAGGGAGAACATTTTTTGTTTCAATGCTCCCAACAAGCATTAGCTAATCAAGTTTCCTAACAGCCCTCTGGGGTCTAGACTGGCTAAGGATCCTTAACCTCCCAGCAGGTAGGCAAAACAAGACGCCCAAAGGTTACCATTTCAACACCATTCTGTGTCATCGATATCCTCAAATCACACTTGAAAGAAAGGTGCTGCAAGATGCTTCTCGCTGACTGCAAGTGCAAAGCAAGAAATATGCCCAAATCAGGAGGCCCCGAGAGCTTGGAAGAGTACAGAACCAACAATAATTTGGTAATGATCTTATCAGAGCAGATGATTTTAGAAATGTAAATCTCTACCTAAAGAAAATATAGCTGTAAGATTTAGATTGCAACTGAATAATAATTTTAAAGAAATTTCTGTATTTATTGGTTTAAGATTTATTTGAAGAGTTGGTTGGGTTACTTTTTTTTTTTTCCTCCCCTACTCGCTCCTAAGTAAAGACTAAATATGGAAATAGAGATAGAGGATAAATATCACAAATGCGATCTTCAGCCTTGAGCTCTGGCATAATATTCCATTTTAATTTTGTTTGCATTCACTTTGCTCTTTTTAAAAGCATAAACTGGACCCTGATATTTTCCTGTCTCCTACCAAATTCAGGAACTATCACATTTTCTTTTTTTTCTTCCTAAGTCTATAAACTTCAAAATATTTTCTACCAAGTTGGCAAAGCTCCAATCAGCCCTTCACCACTGCAATTAAAGTGATTTTCCATCCGAATATAACCCTGACAAGAGAGACATTATAAAAGCTCTACATAAGTCTATTTTAATAGAGAAGTTCCCTCACTGAGTGTATTTTTATACTATCACAAACATGTATACATCCTCACAAATATTCAGATTATTCTAGGAACTGTGAGTCAAAATGACAGCGGCAGTCACTATCTAAAAGGGAAGCTGAATTTAGGATCCTCCTTTGAAAGCAAGCAGTACCTAGAAAGAAGGGAAAAAAAGGGGGGGGGGGGCTTTTTATTTCTTTTAAAGTTGATGTAACATAAAATAAACTAAACCCATGGCAGAGCCAGACAAAGTCAAACAATATATCAGTTTCGAGGAGATGGTGCAGCAGGGAATGCTTTGTTACAAAGCATTATTCTTATGTCATCACGGCTTCCAGAAAATGCTCAAAGCTGCAACATTTGTTCACTTAGTACAGGATCCGCTTCTCAGCTGAGGAGGACCTTAGGAACAGTACACTTAGCACTCACAGTTATTTGACCTATTTTACTAATGTGTTTGGGAAGGAGGTTAATTAACAGTGGATGGCTATATCCTTAAGCTTAATTTTTCCAACAGCCCTGCTCATAAAAGGAAAAATTGAGTATGTATTGAAGGAAGCAAGCAATTAAGTTGCACAAATAGTGAGCTCATTGAACTGCAGCTGACTTCTATCATGTCAAAGAACAACTAAACACAGAAGCAATAAAAAGATTGTTGCCACGACCACCACTGAGAACCGACTGGCAATAAAGATGAATAACTTCCTACTTGAAGATTACTTGATTAAAGCTCTTTAGAAACCAAATGTTACACATAGGCATACATGGAGCAAAATATTTTAATGCGCGTTTGGCAGGTTCAGAAACATTTTATAGTCAATTTTAAATGAAGGTTTATACAACAACAGTAAACTCCACTTGAAACAGCCTTTCCAACTGCTGCTCTTGCAAGCAAGCTGCTGTGTTCCTGGAGAAATCTTGAACTGTACTGTGGGATGAAAGTCCCATAGCTCACAGAGTAAGGGGAGGGCGATGGGGAGCGGCATTCCACAGGACTGGGTCCTCTGAAACCAAACCCAAGAGCAGAGCCAGAGAAGCCCATTCAGATGGCTGTGACCCTTGAAGGCAAGTAAACAGACTCCCTGTAGCAATAACCAGGAAATCTCTCTCTCCCCAGCAGCACTCTGGTCCCCTGCCCACTTCCCAGAGCTCGGAAAGGTCAAGTTTTAGCCCAAGCTGCCCTTCAAAAAAGTGTCCTCACATCCAGGAGTTCAATACAGGTTGGCATCAGAACTGGCTCCCAGGACTATCAGTGTCAGCGAGGTGGGACAGGCATGATTTGACAAGGAAAATGTGTCTCACAGAGGATTCAGCTCTCAACTTACAAGTGTCTATGGACGTGTCTGGAGAATATCAGCCTCTTTGAGGGGTAGCCCCCAGCACTTACCTGCTGCCTTTAGGAGGGAATACCATGAAGAATTAGAAAAGACGAAAAGGATGAGGATTTTGCCATGAAAGCTGCATGAGCTAACATTTAATAGAAAAAAAATAAGAAGAAGCTGTCCTTTGCATTGCTGCCCTCAAACCCACTATTGTGGAGAATTAAAGCCAGTCAGTCTATCATAAATAAACCAGTCCACCGCCTCATCTCAGTTCTGTCCCCACTGCTACTCCATCTCTCAAAGACTGAGGAGAGTTGGTGCTGGGCTTTTCTTCTGAGCATTTCCCCCCATGGGGATTTAAAGGATCCTTGAGATCAGAGCCTTGGGATTCTGAGTGGGTCTCCCCCTTCCTCGGCTCCAGCCCTCCCTTTCCTCACTCAGAAACTTTGCATTGAGCTTCTATGGGTCTCCTCTTCTTTTTGTTCCACACAGCACCCTTCAGCATGCTAGGTAAATGGTAAGTGTTTAATGCATGCTTTTGGGCTAGAAGCAGTAGGAAAGGTTGATATTTATGTCCTTTTTGAAGATTTATTTTATCTTAGCTATTCTTGTTGAAATTATCAAGGGAATCAAAACTACAGAAGCAAGTTTGTGCCACAATGTAAAAGAAGAAGAAGAAGAAGAAGAAGAAGAAGAAGAAGAAGAAGAAGAAGAAGAAGAAGAAAAAGAAAGAAAGAAAGAAAGAAAGAAAGAAAGAAAGAAAGAAAGAAAGAGCGAGCATAACATTCTCAATTTTCTTGGATGGGAAAACAGGACCTAAAATGGCCTGAAGAAGTTGTTAAGCACATAAACCACGTGGTCCCTTAACGTCACAATCTGGTTAGACAGATCTACCCTTTACACACTATTTTCTAGAGATTTAGAGCTGAATTTGCTGCCAGAATTTTTATATATTTGATTTGGGGAATTCTAACTACAAACCAAGTTCATACTGCAAACTTTGGAAGAGCTTTATCAATTTAAAGTAGATGTTTGTAATTTTAGTAACATTCTTCCTCACCACCTTTAAAGAGGACTAGTCTATTGGATATGTGGCATGCAAATCTGATAAAGAAATAAGTTAGGAAAGAGTTTGAATATCTATATTAATTATATTTCAGTTTCATTTGCAGGAAGAAAGTTCAGGGATATCCTCCCTTCTTTCCATTCCAGTGTCTCCACCTTAAAGCCTTGCATGGGCTTTGAACTCCAGGTACTCCAATAAGACTTTCTAACCCTGTGCACTAAATTTCTGGAGATGGAATGAACTGTATGGCACAGGAAGGGGGGTGGAGAAAGGAAGTAACTGTTCAGAGATGGGAACCGTCTGTTCTCTGGAAACCCCTCCAGGCTTAGGTTCACTATCCAAACTCCAAAGTCCAAGACTCAGTCCTCCTGCATAAGAGAACAAGAAAAATGCCTAGGAAAGCCCACGGTTTCCTTCCCCATGGAAGAGAAGAAGCAGCAGAGGTAGCAGACGCCCCTGTGCAGCCATCCCTTCCTCAGGGGCTGGTGTCCGTTTCCACCCACTGGGATGGAGTCTGGCGGCTTCATAACCGGCAGGAGACACATGATCCAAGAATCCAGTTTGGCTCCAATTCTAGCCTTATAAAGGCCAGTTCTATCTACCTCTGAGAATCCTTATAAGCATTAGTAAGGATTTCAAATAGCCTCATCCTCAAGGGTATGGCCAGAGAAAGAGGAGTTAGGTCAAAGAGTCCATCTTGATTAAATCTCAAGATACTCTTCAGAAATACCTTGAGATTAGGTAAAATAGAAATACATTCAGAAGTGAGAGAATAAAAACACACATTTTCTTCTCCTTCTTAGAGGAGTCAGAGTGTCAAGACCCTAAATCAAAAGCAAAAGAGGGTGTAATTCTAAAACGGAATCTAGAGCAAATGGCCATAACAAGTTTGTTCTTCAAGAAACAAAAGAAATGGTGCATATAACCAAAGTGTATTTAAAGCACCAATTTAAGTACTATTGCCTTCTTCAACCTTCCTCTCTTGAATTTCCTTATCTCGGTTCTTGGTTTCTCCATTTACCAACAACCCTAAAGTAGAAGTTTCTGTCATTTATGTATCCCACCACATTCAATTCTAGACTTAGTAGGTCTCTTGGATTCTTCTTTTGTTTCTGCTTCTACTATCAACGTCCTATAACATGTCATCTATATCTGGGTTATTACAATAGCCCCCAATGGGTCTCCAGTCACCACTTGCTTTCTCTACTCCAAGTTATTTGTCACATTCCTCACAGTTAACGTCTAAAGGTACAGTTATAACTGTGGTGCACCCTCTCAGTGAAAAAGCTTTTACTAGTTTTCTGTTTTCTTTTAGAATAAAGTCCAAATATCTGAGCATAGCATTCAAGGCTGCTAATAAATAGAAAGCATTCTGTACTTCAACAGTGACCTGCCACTTCTCCTCACACACAGCTACTGCTCTACCCAGAATGGATTCATCTCCTTTTTTCAATCTTGTCATGAGCTTTCGCACATCTAAAACATTGTGCTTTTCCTCTAGCTTATTTCTTCAAATTCTGCTCCTACCCTAAAGACTAATTCAAATACTCCCTCCTCCAGGAAGCCCTACCCAGTTCCAAGGCAAAAAAAATTGTTCCCTTCTCAGAGCACATATAACCCTTCGTTACAATATTTCTCCCAATCTGACTTGTATTCACTATTAGAGAATTTTCCATCTCTTCCTAAAGGATAGAGACAGCAGTTAATCCCTCTAAAGATGGTCTTGGGTGCCTATCATTGGGTCTTAAATAAGGTAGGCCTTTCATGAATGGTTCTTGTACTGAACTGACCAGTAGAGAAATGATTTTCACTAAAAGCTGAACCATAGATAAAAGACCAAACTAAGAATCACAATCAAGGAAGACTTAGAGAAAGAAAGGAACCTCAGTAAATGCTACTCAGATTGAGGCCCATGGATAAGTCTTTCATAAAAGAATAGAGATGGCCTAATCCATTGCTTCTTAACATTTTTGTATTCACAGGTTCTTGTGAAGGGTTGACTATTGTTGAGAATTGCCCTGACCAAATGGGGAAACCACCTTTTTTTCAGCTGTAGAGGCTTAAATCTGCATTTAAAAGGATTCGATGAAGGCTCAACAGATAAACATCACAATAAAATATTATGTATAAAAAACATAAATATACAACATATATATACATACACATAAACATCTAAGATATTACTTCATTTAAACATCTCTACACAGAGAGATCTAATGATGTCTTAATAAAACAAATATTTAGTCCACATTTTTGCCATCATTCCAAAGAGGGGAAAAAAGCCAAGAACTGAAACTATCTCCTTACCCTTATTGGCATTAAGTAATCAAATTCCCTGCTACTCAGAAATCTGAGACAGGCTCATTGCACTTCTCATTCTCGCCTGGAATGAAAAAATGAACTCAAACTTCCAAAAGAAAACCATAATTTTCCAACATCTTCTCATACGAGTCTTGCCTCTCCCCTGAAACTTTTGAGTCAACTCTTCCTGAGATGAATCACGTTAAGAAATGAATCTCTTAATTGCACCATATAAGCTAAACAGTAAGCCATGACCTCATCACCCTGGATGTAATAAAAGGGCAGAGACACTCAGGCATTTCAACAACATCTTAATTCCTGCACTGTTCTGGTTTATTATAAAGCAGGCCTGTGTGCAGGAAGACATTTTTAAAAATGCTTTTTTCTCCGGTTTGCATGTTAGCAGATCTCATGGTCTCGTATCTCCACTGATAGAGGTCTGAATGGTCCAAAAGCTAAGCAGGCAGGCCAATGAATTTACCTGAGAAAACAAGAAACCCAAACTTGAAACTGACACTTGGACTCAAGAAGAGCCAGGAACAGAAGCACCTCAAAATCCACAATTACTCCCCAGTCTCCAACTAAAAACAAAACCTGGAACTGAACTGTCAGAATGCCACAACCAGACTGGACAAGAAGTAACAGGAGGCTAGAGAAGAAATGGGGAGAAACACAATACTACACACCTTGGCTGGCTCATCACTTTCTGACCCTTGATTTACCATGAAGTCCTTCTTCAGATGAGTATAGCGTTATTCCTATTTTGCTAGAAGTAGCATCGGTAGGTCCCATCTGTATATGGGGCCCTCTAAAGTGCATCCCATATAAGCACAAATGTCCATCTACTCTGTACCGGGTACCAATGAAAAATTCCTAAAAGGATGGTCCAGTGAGAAAAAGAAAGTATTGGGATAATTTGGCAAGGAAGTTCATCTTTGCATTTGGAAGAAAATGTATTTGTACCACATCTGTAAGTAACTCCAAATACAGATATTTCAACAGGAGTTAACACTTGAGCCTGTCAAATCACAAAAATACATTTAACTTGTTTAGGAGGATAGAAATTGCCCCCAGCATAGAAAGGAAGTACTGAGAGGTACGGCACCAGCAGAATCAGCAGTATTCAACAGTTCCATAGGCTCCGCAACAGACCTGGAGTGACTATTCTTCCTCCGTATCATTTCCTAGCCACAGAATGCATTGTTCCAAGTGTTTTTAGATGGTGCTCTCGTTTGCAAAGAGCTGCGAGCTGGCTGTTTAATAATCCCCTGCTTATCGCTGCTGGGAGCCTTGACCGATGGGCCTTCTGTTCTGAGTGTCCCCGTTACAACCGAGCCTTTACCTTTGGACTGGGCTCATGGGAGAGAGTGGCAAAGTTAAAAATCCACCTGGAAGCACACAGCCCTGAGGTCATGGTGTCACTCATGCTGCAGCCCAGAGAGGGGAGAGATGGAGAACTTCAGTTTCACTGTCTGTAAAAAGGGAATAGTCACTTGAGTTCTGAGACTCAACTCAAAGCAGTGATTTACAAAAAAAATGCATCTACCAACAGACAAAAAAAAAAAAAAAAAAAAATGCATCTACAGGCAGACGTAAAAATTAGGCATATATTTTATGAGAACTGTCCAGGGAGAGTTGAGCAGATTGTTAGCAGAGACCAAGAAGATTTTGCCTCATCATCAAGATTAAATCCCTTTCTGTGATTGTCAACACTAAGCTACAGAGTTTGTCATTGATGTGGCCTTGAAATTACTAAAATTAAGAAAGGTGATTTGCTCTAATCAACAGCGACACAATGGCATTTCTGGAAAGAAAAAAAAAAAAAGAGAGAGACGTGGGAGGAAGCCTATTGTAAAAATCTTTTATCCAAGTACCTTGAAACAGCTCCTTTCTGGGAAGAGCCTGGCATCTTCAGAACAGCACTGTCTCAATTCCAAAGAATTTAAGGAAGACAATACCCCAAGCTCCACATAGTTGTTAAAGTTATAGTATATATCGGGGCACCTGGGTGGCTCAGTGGGTTAAGCCTCTGCCTTCGGCTCAGGTCATGATCCCAGAGTCCTGGGATTGAGCCCCGAATCGGGCTCTCTGCTCAGCAGGGAGCCTGCTTCTCCCTCTCTCTCTGCCTACCTCTCTGCCTACTTGTGATCTGTCAAATAAATAAATAAAAATCTTTATATTAAAAAAAAAGTTATGGTATATACCATTTAACAAAAGCATTGACCCTAGGGCAACATAAACACGTGACACTTTCCTTTCTTCCTCTACTTGTTCAATGCTGAAAGGCAGCACAAGGAATGGAGGAAAGGGGTTTCAACTTCCTGGGGTCCCCTTCCTGATAAGAAAGTTCCTCTTTACAAAGTAGGAATGAGGAAAGTATGTGCATTTCTACAATTTCCAAGACACCTCACGATTCCTTAAATAGAAAAGAGTGTGTTGAGAATATTTTGAAGCAAAACGGAATAATAACAAAGAAAGTTGAACTTAATTTAAGTACAACATCAGCTGGTACATCTAGAGGAATGGAGGGATGCTAAAGTGAGAGAAAGAGACTAAATATTCAAGACCATGATAACAATCCATGAGTTTACTTTAATGCTAGCCCAGGATGTTTTCTCATCAACCTTTAAGTGTAGAAGAAAACGGCATGCATACAAAGCATTAGGGACTGAGATATTCTTGTTTCTCTTTCTGTTTTCACTGTTTACAAAGCGACCTTGAGCAGCCCTCGTTTATCTTCACTGCTGTTTGCTGACTTGTGGTGTTTAGATCGAGTTTTGATACATGTGTCTTTAGCTGGCCACGAAGAGGCAGCTGGTGCAGAGGCCAGAATCAGGGAGAGAGAAATTGCAGGGCTTATCAAGCCATCCGAGAGGCCTTGTTGTGCTCATCCTTTGTAAACAATAAGACATGTCAGCGTCCCTGGTTGCTGTCATTGCTGACAGTTCTCTAAAGCCCAGTAAGTGTTGAATTCTTTAAAGTCAGGTTGCCCCCGGTGAGAGAAATGATAGCATGAGATGAGGGGGAACTTCACGGACATCTGAGTACCTTGGGAAAAGAAAGGAATTGAGGCTTTTCACTCAGCAACCTAATGAAAACTAGACAAACAGTCTTGCATTTAATATATAGTTTCCACCAATTCATGCTTCTTTTGTTGGGAACAATTCTACCCTCTAGAGGAAAAGAGACAGTTCGAAATAAAGAAATAATTTCTCATTGACAAGGGAGCTTCGAGTAAAGCAATGCTTATGAAAGGCAAAGAAGGGATAAGAAATTGAGTTTATGTTGGTAAATTTCCATTGCACAACCATGTCATTGCTTTAACTTCATAGACCCCCAAAAACTTTATGTCCTTGAACAAGTAATCAAATGCAAAAGGACAGAGCTAAATAATCCATCTGGGATAGCCAGAACTGTTATGCAAAACACAAAGAATAAAATACAGGTCTTTAAGGAATATAAGCGAGAGATTGTGGCAAAGAAGGGAAGGACCTGGAAATAAGTTACTGAAGTAGTATCTACTGTTTATGGAATAATGAACTTCACATATGCTTCCTTAAAATCCTTAAAAGTATTTTTGAGCAGAGATCTACTTGTGTAAGTTAATACGATCACACGCACAGAAAAATCCCGAGTCATATCATTACTCATCATTTCTAACCTCAGACTTTTAAAATGTATAAAATGAAGATTAAAAATTCTCTTGATGGGAATGGATAACATGTGTTGAAGTAGAACAAAACCCACACGAGGTCTCAAAATCCCATTATTACAGCAATCGGTGATGTGCTATATTCAAGACTAATTTTGCCATGTCCTTAAAGCTATAGATTCTGAAGTTAATAATGTTTCAGAGGAAAGAAAATTTCCAGCATTTCTACCCTCTTCTTCCTAGGAAGATTTCCTAAACGCATTTGCTCCATTAAATGACCTAAAATGTCCAAGCGGACAAAATGTCTTAGATCCACTTATATAATATTAAAATCCAAAACTGAGAAGACTCATCCTTTCAGTATCAAATGTATCCCTGATCATCCCTACAAACAAGCCCAGAACCTAAGCTTCCATTAATCTAATGGTGCAGTTTTTAACTTGGAGTTTTACTTGTTTCTACATGACAAACACTATTTGATGGTACCAAGTCATAAATTATTCTTCCCAAGTTTGTTCTTCTTCCTTGAGACAGCCAGAGCATATCTTATACAGTTACAGGTTAAGCATCGAGCCTGAGAGTCCGTCTGAATCACAAATGCAGAGAGCAATTTAAGAAAAAACTTCACAAATTTCTATTAACTAAATAAAAAGTCACTCCTGTTTACCTAATTTTCCTACAAGCAGAAAAACCTAAAGGCCTATCGGCATGGCCTAGACAGACACTGCTGAGCCCCCTTTCCAAAGAGCGAATGGTAAAAATAAAATAAAATGAAAAAGATTTGCCTGTCATGGGAGTTGGTCAATAAAACGCAACAGTGTTTATTACAACATTTAAAGTCTGTGATTAAGAACACCAAAAGGCCTAAACTAGAAAGGTTTTCAGCCTGTAATTTCCCTGCAGTCCTGGCCTGTACTTCCTTATGAGTTAGCTCAGCAGGGTTTTTTTCCATGTCCATCATCAGCTTGTAATTATTGCCATTCTCAAAGCTATGCCAGATGGGTCTTTAGAAGCAGGCATGCAGCTTGTTTATGAGAGAAAAGAGCTGTAATATTACTCTACACAGAGACCTATCTGGTCCCACTCAAAGAGCCCTGCTCCTCCCTCCCCACCCCACCCCCAAACCCACCCCCATGACTATTCTGTCTTCCTCCCCTAGACAGCCCTCTGTTTCAGCTCCCTGTCCCAGCTGAATGGCCTGATGAAGGGCTGTGACCACGGAAGCCAGGAGATATCTGTATCTCTAAGCATATGGCCTCATCGTCACCTTTCACCATTCACATATGGAAATAAGGCCAACACCCAAGGGAAAGACACACTGTGGACTCTTTTCCCTGCATATTCTTGTGCAGGGGCTTTATTTAAAACACCAGAACCGCAGGTCTACTTTTCAGAACACCAATCTCCCTGGATACTACAACTGCGCTTTCCCTTTCTCTTTTCTAAGAATTCCTCATTGGCTGGGAGTGAAATTCCCAGCAAGATTCTCAAGGACAAACCTTTACTCACTTTGTCTAGAAGGATAAACATTTGTAAGAAGGTTGAGGTCAAGGAGCTGCGCAAAGCAGCACAGGCAAAGGCAAAAGCGCCTAACCAGGGGTTCATCTGGTGATAGGCCTGGGGTGTTAGGTATCCCAGAGGGCCAAGCAGAGCTTCAATCAGCAGTTAATGAGGCAAGACCTGCAACAGATAGCCACTTTTAACTTACAAAAGCTTTTAGATGTCTCTGTTTACTTTGATCCATTTCAGTTCATTTGAGCCTGGTTAGGGTGCATTTTCCTTTTTTTTTTTTTTTTCCTCCTTAGATAAACCCTCTGCTCCCACCCCATCTCTACCCCACCTCCCAAACAATAGTATCATTTACCAACTTTATACTTAAGTTTTGAGATCTTCTGTCAAGGTCGGCAACAATTATATAAAACAAAAGGAGACGAAGACGGGTACCACAGTCTGCTTATAGAATGGTAATTTCAAAATCCCACCAGTGAAAAGACAAACGCAAAGGAGGACTGGGCAGGAAAGGCTGCATTTTCAGAAAGATTTAGCTATTTGTTTCTGATTAGGCGAAGTACATGTTCTTTTATCTCTTGTTATTTTACCCATATGATGACCAGAGAGCTTTCTTTGTTAAACTGTTTCAGAGCGGATAAAAACTAATTCACTGGAATGTGAAATAATCCCGAAAGAAACCGTACCTGATGGTCACAGAGGGCGAGACCACTTTAACTGACCAGAGTTCCCAGACCCTGGGGCTGGGGCTGGAATTCCAAAACAGGAGACTGAGAGAGCGCCTGCACGGAGGGATTTGCATGTGGGTCCCCCCTCCTAACAGGGATACTCTCTAGTAATGAGCTTTTAATTAGGTTGGGCTTGGCGTCTGACCCCACTGTACCGTGGGCCCGCGCCTAGAGGTCTCATGCCTACCCACTGGTGCAGATAAAGGTCCTGGAACCCTTCCCGGCATGCCCTGGGCGAGCTCTCTATCCTGGCATGCCCCAGGCCACCCATCTTCCCAGCATGCCCTGCGTGGTTCTTCCTCTGACCTCCCCTCTTTCTCTGTTTATAGCGGCTGATGTACACTCTATTCCTCTTTCTCTTTCTCCTTCCTGTACCACTTCCCAATACACCTTTTCTTTGTTTGGAATGTCATATTTGAGGCAGCTGTGTATTTAAAAAGCAAAACAAACCTCAGATCATCTAGCCAACAAAATTAATTTCACAAATACACACAGGCAAGTTTGGTTTGACATATATAGTGCTCAAAAATACACTTTTCTCAAGTGAACCGTATTCCTCTTTTCCACTCCCCGACCGTGTCCTGAGGTCTCCATTTCCAGGAAGGATTATGAAGACATAAAAGCTAGTGGAAGGAACAGGATGAAATCTGTCTGCACTTCTACCCTTAAATAAATTGCAACTACTTTTAAATGTTCTCTTTGAAATCCTGTCCAGTGAAGACCCTGAGGAATCATCAGGGAAGTAGAAGTTAGGAAACCCAATTTCTATTTTGAGTCCTTGCTGAAAAGGGAAGGCTAAGTATCCCACATTGATCTCATGTAACATGAAGGTCTTAGGCACTGAAGGTGCCTTATCTCTAGCTCTCACATTAGGACCTCAACAGAAATAATTTACATTTATTTTGCTCTTTACCAAGACTTTAAAATTTAGTTTATCACTGACGAATATTGAACTCTTTGGTTAAAAGGCATTAAGTTCAGAGAAAAGAGATCTAGACATCTTAATCTATATTCATGAGAACAACAACAGTAGCGACAGCTAATATTTATTGATGCTTATTAAGTGGCAACTACACTAAATGTTTTAGGATTCTGCATAATTTGTAAAATGCTTAATGTGAAAGCTTACCTAATTCTTGCAGTTAATGATGGTGGCAGTTGCTAAGCTGTAGGCCAAGTTTTTCCTTTCATTCATGGTCTAGAGAGAGATGACACGGGCATGTTGAGTCACTCAAAACAGGCTCAAACCACCCCAAGGAGTTTGCCTGATGAAAGGTTTTCTTTTCCTTCAAAGCCACTTCCTGTGTCACATGACCTATATCACTCCAAAGATAATAACACTGCATGCTTCCAGAACACTTTTATCCAAAGATCTCAAAGCATTTTCAAATGTTAATTAAGCCCTCACCATCCTGGAAGATAGCAATGCCAATCTTGCTGTTTAAATACTGTATTCCAGAACACAGGTTGTTCTAATCACTAAGAGGGAAAATGGAGGCCTCTCTGAGCAAATTCAGGGCATAAACCACCACCCAAACACTTACGACACCCAAAATTCTCCTGCCTCTCCTGAGAAACCACTGCAGCATCTCTATTCTAAATTGTTCCTTACTCCCACTGATTATTTCCACTGGAAGAGCCATATCCAAGAAAAAAAAAAAAGAAGAAAGAAGGTTTTCTATTAGCCCCACTTTGATAGGGATAGAAATGTAGGTAGAAATATATGCAATGTATATCTGCAAATATATAAGCACTCTCAACAAAGGTTCATTCTTGACATTCTCAGGCTAGGTTCCTTTGTTACAACCTTTTTCATTTATCGTGATGACCAGAAGGGGGAAAAACTAACCAACTTTTCTCAAGTCTTCAATATGACTGTTCAGACCAAGTTAGTCTGTCTTCCTGTTTCACAAGCATCCTGGACTATTCTGATACAGCCAGAGAGCAGTGAGATTTCAGGCAGTTTATGTATCCTTTTGTCTGATTAAAGGAAGCTATGTGGCAACTAGTATCCTTCAAGACTTGTGCTGCCTCCTTTCCAGTTTCATCTCCCTCTACTCTAACACACCGGCTTTCTCTCCATCCTTCTAAAGGCTCAAAGTTTGTTTTCTTTTTTTTTTTTTCTACCCCAGGGTCTTTGCACAGGATTTTCCTGCTGCCTGGAATGCTTTATCTCCCATTCTTAATAAAACTCCCACTCTTACTTCCCAGATTAAAGGTCACTTCTTCAGAGAAGACTTACCTTCCTATTATTAAATTAGCTTCTATTATTTTCTCTAATGACAGACTGTGTGGATTATAATATAATGAGATTTTCTCTGTTTAGTGTCTCCCTTCTAGAATATAAAATCCATGAAAACAGGGACTTTGTCTGTTCTGTTCAGCAGTTCATGACACATGATGGGCATTTTGAAAGCCCTCAGAAAATATCTGTTGAGTAAACTGACTGGATGATTCTTTTCAACCCGATTTATTAGTCACATTTTTCCCTTGAAGGGATATTATAGGATCTAGAGGACAAGAGAAAATAGATATCAGAAGTTTGGTTGTCATTATTTACATTCTTAGTTTCTGTCAAAATTTGGAATAGCAAACAATCTCAGAACTATTTGAGTAAATATGATTTAGAGTACATATTAAGCAAAGTAGGTGTTTTACCTACATGGTCTTACTTACCACTCACAACATCCTTGACAGATGGAAGTTACTACTGTTCTCATTTTGTGGTCATGAGGACTAAGTAATTTTCCTATCTCTCTAAATCTCCTCATTCCACTTATTCATTTACTGAGCACCCATTGTTTGCCAGGCACTGCAGTGGTAGAGAAATGAACAAGACAGTCATGGCCTCCTAATTGGAGCTTTTATCCTTGATCCCCCAAAGCATTCATAGCACAGTGTATTCTGGCATGTAGTTGGTGCTCAATAAATATTTAAATAGTGTGAATCAGGGTTTAAAAAAAAAAAGATTCAAGAACTACAATCAAATCCCTTTAAAGTTTGAAAGGTCCTGCAAAACTGCTACAATACTGGTACTCATTACATAACTTTCCCAGGGGACATATGATTTGCCATTCATTCTGTAAAGATGGAGAGTGCAGAAGGAGGTCACGAATCACTCCAATGTTCTAATAAAAAATACAGTGATCGATGATGAGAGTTTTAATTAACGATGTCACATTGCAGCCAAAATGATCTTTCTAAAACACAAATTAGAAAATCAGATCATGTCTCTCCCGTGATTTACTATCTCATAGGGCTTCCCGACAGCCTTGGGATAGAGTCCAATCTCCCCATCTCCTCCATGTGGCTGACAAGAGCTTGACTCCCTCTTTAGAATCATGTCTCTTTACTGACTTCGCTTGCTACTTTGCAGTCTTTGTGAAAAAACAAAAACTAAACAAACAAACAAAAAAAAACCATTTAACTCCTCCAACACCTTTAGGCCTTGCACAAGCTGTTCCATCTTTTAGTAACACCTTCCCTGCATTCACACCATCACTACCATTCTTTGCCTGTGTCAAGGGGAAGGTTTATTTGTATGTGGGATTTTTATTGCAAAGTGCTCTCAGGAATAATACCTGTGAAGGGAGGGATGCAGGATTGGGCAGAAGGAAAAACTGAACTGCTGTACATGTTCACCAGTCTTAGGAGGAGCTCTGGGACTGAGATGGGGCTTCAAAGAAGTTCACATTAAGGCAAGAAGGTTCACCTTTTACCCCAGTTGCCCCTGGAGATAGAGATAACCTTGAACAAGGAGGCTTCCTTCAGTGAAAGGCAAATTCTAGGGCAGGACCTCAGCTAAGAACATCAGAAGATGACACTACTGCCAGCAGGGAATGAGTGTTCCAGTCCCTAAAGAGGTCCCTATACAGCAAACCACAACATCCACTGCAGTCTGGCTAACTCAGGTCATCTTTCCGCTCTCAACTGAAATATCTCCTCCTCCAGGAAGTCTCTCCTAATTTCCTAAGCCTGGGAGAGATGCTCCTACAAAGCACCTGTTGCTTGCCCATTATGGCATGCTTCACATTATATTATAATCATTTGCTTAGGGGCATGAATTATATCTAACTTTTCCTCAGAAACCACACAAACAAGAAGAGAGTGGAATGAAATATTTAAGGTGATAAGAGAAAAAAATCACCAACCTAGAATAATGTACCATACAAAATTATCTTTTAAAAGTGAAGGAGAGGGACACTTGGGTGGTTGGTTAAGCGTCTGCCTTCAGCTCAGGTCATGAACCCTGCGTCCTAGGATCAAATCCTGCATTGGGCTCTCTGCTCAGTGGAGAGTCAGCTTCTCCCTCTCCCTGTGCCTCCTCCCCCCTATTCATGCTCTCTCTCTCTCTCAAATAAATAAATAAAATCTTTGAAACAAAATCTATTGTCTATATTCCCCCAAGAAAGTATAAACCACATTAAAAAAAGACATGGTGTTTATCTTATTAGCATTCTATCTATTAATATATACCTAATCACAAACAAATCAAAAAATGAATGACAAACAAAAGATTCCATTTTGAGTTTTTTTCAAAATGTTACACAAATACCAAAAAAGTCTGAAAGACCATTCACCAAAATATCACCCCTTGTGGCAAGATGAGGTGTGATTTTTTTATTTCCATCATTATGCCTGTATCTAAATTTTTATAAGCACATTGGACTTTTTAAATTTTTTAAAAAGTTATAATCATTTTGAAGGAAAAAAAAAACATGATTCTTACTTTAATAATAACTAGTATCAGCAGACTCATCCCACAAAGTTATTTTTTACTATAATTTATAGTTCATGAAGCAATTTTGTATTAAGTGATTTTGTTTAATCTTGACAAAAAGTCAACAGGAGAAAAAAAGGCAAGTATGACATTCTGATTCCTACTGGGTTGCAAAATAAAACCAACGCTCTCAAACAGGAATGAGAAAATGTGCCCTCACAGCCTGGGAACCCAGCTGTCTAATATTTCTTCTTCTCCAACATGTTCATTTTTGATGAGGTCTTGCCAGGCTTAGGGAAAAATAGTGATATGGAAAGACCATATATACGCCCTCCCTCCCTATCTTCCCTGAGTTTCACTGGCTACATTCTCTGTCTCACTTTTCTCACCACCCCCTCTCAGTCCTATTCATAAAAGAGCATATAATGCCTCTCCCGTGACCTTATTTTCATCATTTGTTTGCACAAGCCTAATCTACAAGGCCAGCTGAAGTTGAAAGCCCTGGTTTTCCCCTTACATCTCGTGTCCCCCCCTTCTCTCCTATAATGATAACACTTCACATATGTATAGCACTTTCCAGAAGGCTTCCACATACATCACCTCACTGGATCCTCCCAACAAACCTTTGAGGTCTGCACATCAGATACTATTACCCCATTTTAGTGATAAGGAAACCAAAACACAGAGAGGTTACGTGACTTGCCAAAAATCACAGTTAGTTACTGATAAAGACAGAACTAGAATCTGGGTCCTTACAGAAAAGCCCAGAACCCTCTACATTTTTGCTTTGATCTCCTAGTCTAGCATGTGACCCATTGATAGGGCCCTGCAGAATCCAAAGCTGGTTACAAACCAAACTGATGAGAGCGAGATTATGGGTTCAATTTCTGAGCAGGCCAGTTGGGATCCCTGCATTGGAGTGGGCTAATGCATGGAGCCAACCTGCAAAGGAAAGCCCTAAGTTACAAAAGGGACTAATCAAGAGTGTGTAGATGATTCCATTGCCACGGTGGCTTAAATACCTTAATTACTTATTCTTTTAAGCCCACATAAATATATAAAATAACTATTTCTTTAAATATACAATAAATATACAATATTTCTGTAATTGTCACTTTCTGTGACAATTCTGTGACAATAGTTTTCTTGGGATAGTCCCAATTTCTACCTATTGCTATGGTGCAATTAATGACTCTCCCCTTCTCTTAAAAAAAAAAAAAAATTAAAAAAAATAAAGTCCCAGTATGAAGGATAATTTATATGGTCACCCCATATACATTTTACAGAGAACAAATGTGCAACTTCAGTAGACACCAAACAGTATTGATTTTCAAAGTGGCAAGCCCCAAACATTGTAAGAAGGGCTTGCTGTTATTGAAATACACTGCTGGAAACCTTCCCAGTGTTAAATGGCCTTCACTGAAGACACAGTAAGACACACATCCCTTTGTGTTCCACTGAGCTCAAGTTTTAAAATGTAGTGAAATTCTGGCTAACTTCAATCTATTTGCTAAATGATTCTGGTTTTTCTGCACCTCATTCCCTCACCTGATATTATATCTTTGTTTCATTGCTTATCAGAAGTGTCCCTTTCCACATTCTTTTTTTTAAATGGGAAGAAACAAATTACAATTCACTGTTTTTGGCTTAAAATTATAATGCCTCCTACATTTCCCAAAGGAATCCTGCTGAGGGAATGGCCTAGAACAACAGCTGTTTGCCAAAAGGTAGGAGTTAAGATTTTCACAGTAATTTCAACTCAAGCCTTTGTGGGGGTTTTTTTTGTTTGTTTTTTGTTTTGTTTTTCCAACTCAAGCCTTCGAGCTTGTCTTTTTTCCCCCCATCTGAAATGGTGGGGAGAATACCTGCTCTTGAGTTGCTGAAAAACCAGAGAAGATGCTGTGTGAGTCACACAATTGACGAACAATTGTATTTTGCTCTCTTTTGAAGTCCCAGTACTGCCTCAACATACAGACCCGGTCCTCACTCTCAGGAAGCTTACAGTCTCATTTCAAAGGACAGATACAAGACAGTACATAATTAAATGCTAAGAATGTACATTCAAAAAGCAGTATGTGTCAGCCCAAGGAAAAAGTGGTATGGATTGGAGTAGTAAGCAAACAAGTTGATGGCGTTAACTAATTTTTCCTAATATTTTCCTAATATTTTTCCTAAGGTACATCTTATAGACACCTCAAGAAAATGATCTGAAGGGTATGTACCCACTTTCTCAAGGTCTCCATGGGTTCCTAATTAACATTCAGCTGAACTTTTCTGAATTTTGGACTTGGGTCTTAAATGACTCTGCCGGGCACTTCATAGAAGTTTTTCTCTTTGTTTTCATTTTTTTTGCCTCTTTTCTTTTTTTTAAACTAATCCAATTCGGTCATCTGAGCAAGCAAAGATGGTGAAATCCGTATTCTTTTGAGAGAGATTCTTTGAGCCCTTTTTACAAAGATCTGTCTTCCACTATCATTATAACAAGCATAATCAGACTGAAGTTCTTTCTGCAGTATACATATATAAAGATAATTTCTAAAAGACATGAGCAAAGACATTCCAGTAGAAAACAGACAGGAAGAGACAGAATAACTTCAGATTCTTTGAAGCAAGAATTTAGCTATTCTAGAGCTCCTTTACAATCATTAACCATCCAGCATTTATTGAGCACCTACTGGTTCCCAAGCCAGGCACTAGGACCATCTCTGCACTGCATGCATACCCGAACTGAGAAAGTACGTCAATAGAGCCCATTACTAGACACTGGACCAGGCTCATTACACAGGCTAAACTTTAAATTATCTTCCCAGTTAGCCCCATTTTACAGATGAAGAAACAAATGCTCAGAGAAAACACTATGCCCCAGGTTGCAAAACGGTGAAGTAGGATTTGACCAGGGTTTGGGCGTTTCAAAGTCTCTGCTCTTTTTACCATCCCATGTTTCCTTTGTTCTCATTTTAATTGAGAGCCCCGTTAGCTGGCACAGCTCAAGAGAGGGATCTGATATCTGGATGTTTTTTCCACCAGATCCTCCCAGAAGAAGATGTCCTAACTTCAGTGCAACAGAAACCTGAGTGATAACATCAGATTTTGCCAGAATGGAGTTACCTCCTGGCTGTCATACAGAAACCCAGGCCCCCGACGGTGAGCACACTATTATGTCACATTCTTTCAACAGCTCCAGGAGAACAGAGGAAAACAATGATGTGGGTAATTTAAAATAATAGAGGATTAAAAAAAAGAAATCTTTGTATCTGTCTTTGAGTTAATTATATAATTATTTGAGTTCCTATCCACAGTTTTCAAACTTTAAATTACAATTATTCTGTAGTTATTGGAACAATGTTAGCTGCGTCTTAGAGCAAGTCAGCCAAGAAAATACCAGGCAGCTGAGAAAGAATTCAGGGCCCAGCTTCCATGGTGCCAAAATGCTGGTGGCATCAGACAGATCACTAACTTGTCTGGCCCTGCGCTTCCTCGAGAAGAAAATAAAGGGGTTGGGCTAGAAGACAGATTTATTTATTCGGTAAACACTCATTAGTAACACACAGTCTTGGCCCTTAGGTTGTGTACAGTCTCGTGGGAGAGACAGATAGAAGGACACAGGAGAGGGGTACACTGTAGAGCGAGGGGCATGTAAAGCAGAGGCATTAAACACCAAAGGCAAAGTGTGCCTATGCAGAGGGGGAGCAGGAACCCAGGCGAATGGAACAGTAAGGACAAAGGCCTTCCAGGGGCTGCCATGGTCCCTTTAGAAACCAAAACTGGCTTACCATGTCCGGTTTGTGCAAAGGCAGCTGGGAGTGGACATACAGGAGAGGCACAGGGAGCCAAGGGACAGCAGCGGCCTCGTACAACACTAAAAAGAGTTTCAACTTGATTCATTTCTTCAGAAACTATTTCTTGATCTTACTGTGAGGCAGGCATTTTTTTCTAGCTTTTGGGGTTACCAGAATAGTAATAGGAGAAACAGGTTCCTGTTTTTACAGAGCAAAATAAGAACCCATTCACAGGTTAAAGCAGGGAAATGACATGATCAGAGTTTTAGAAAGACCACACCAGCTGGCGAGTAGAAACAGCTCAGAGAAGGATAAGCCTCTTTCAGCCATAAAATTCTAACTCCATGATTTAAAACTTGGAGTACAATAAATTCTAAAAAATCTCCATGTTAATATTTACATTATATATGAATATCTAATTACATTCTTTTTCTCATATATATATGAAATCTTATATAAATCTTTGGGTCACAGATTTCTTTGCAAGTGTTCAATAAATTGAGTGGGTTCTTTCTCCTGTTGTATGATCAGACATGGTAACATTTATATGGTGGGAAAGGAGAAAGACCCATTACATAATGCACACTGAGGGCATACCAGAGGCAATGGAGAGGAGTAGGTTTTAGTAATTCCCACTCTACAAATGAGGAACACTGAGTCTCAAATTTCATCAACTTCAAATGTCATTTGGTGAGAACATGATAAAGCCGAAATTCAAATCGGATTTTCTGGTTGGTTGGTTTGTCGTATATCAAAGTTCATCCTGTTTTATGTCCCAAAGCATAATTATCACATAGTCACCATTCTCCCTGAGCTCTTGGAAGACTAGTCAACAATTAACTCATGGGTAAGGCTAACTCATGAGCTGGTTGGCTCAGTATAGTTATTTTTCATGTAGACATTGCCTATTTTCAAATAAATTGCAAAACCCCGATGTGCAGAGACCAAATGCAGCTCAAAACTCTTCAGTGAGTTTACAGAAAACAGAACTCAAATCTAGTCTGTCAAGTGTGTCAAATATTGAAAGCAGAAGTTTGAGTTAAGGAGAAGGTAGCGTTTTCCTTGGAGTGGACATGCACAGGTAGGGAAGAGAAAACCAAGCCTAGAGAAATATTTAGTACTTCCTAGAAAGCTGTTTTCCAGTACAAGAAATACTGCTTTCAAGCACAAGAATTCCCTGAGCTTCCTGATAATAAACCAAAAATAAATAATAAAAACCACCTCAGGCCTCGGAGCCCATTCCTGCTCTGCTCACTTAGCATTTCCTCTTCTCCTGGCACATTGGCTTCCATCCTCTCCCTATGGAATCCTGGCTCTCATTCAGCAAGGCTGGGGGTAGGTTTACAAGGCCTCCAGGAGCCTGGTGGCCTCCACACACTTCCTGGTCCCCACCCACCACCTCCAGATCTTCCGGAGTGCCCTGCTTCCTGTCCTGGAGCTAAACCCCTGGAGCTAAGCCCCTTACAAGACTCACAGGAGGTGGGATGCTTTCTTTTCAAGCCCCTGAAGGTCTCTGTTTCCTTGAAAGTAAGACACTCACTGTAATTTATAAGTTAGCTATAACTTTTGAGTACAGAAAAGACGGAGCATCTTTTTTGTTCATTTTGTTTGTTCTCGTTTAAAGCATAGTACTCGATCACATCTGTTCATGCCCAAGTGTGGCACTTGGTCCATTATTTACCCAGAATTTCTAACCCCAGGTTTTCTTTGGGCAGTCTGCACAGGACACACAGCTTTGTGCTTTCTTAAACTAGGTGTGCTAATCCCATTCCCCTTGCTAGGAAGTAGTTTTTGCAGTGAGCATTAGCGGCAGCAATTCCAGCCCATGAGGTGACAGAAGTCTGCTGATAGGAGAGGACAGTGTCTGAGAAAGGCTACCTTGCTGGGGGTGGGGAGGGTGGAAGAAAGGAAGAAAGAAAAAGAAAGAGAGGAGGAAGGAAGGAAGGGGGATGGAGGGAGGGAAGAAGAGAGGGAGAAAAAGAAAGAAGGAAGGATAGAAGGGAGAGAAGAAGGGAGTGAGGAAGGAAGGAAGGAAGGAAGGAAGAGAAAGAGGAAGGAAGGGAGGGAGGATGGAGGGAAGGAAGGGAGGGAGAAACGGAAGGAAGGAAGGAAGAGCAGAAGGGAGATGGGAAAGGAGTGAGGAAGGAAGGAAGGAAGGAAGGGAGAGAAAGAGGAAGGAAGGGAGGGAGGATGGAAGGAAGGAGGAACAGAGGGAAGGAAGGGAAGGTGGGGGGAAGGGGCATATAGGGGAACCTGTAGGTCTGGTAACTGTAAGCATCCTAACCATCTTGCAGCCATGAAAGGAATCCATCTGAGAACAGAACTCATGGGCTCAAGGTGGCAGAGGAAGAGGATGTAAAGAACCTGGGTCTTTGAATTTACCAACTCTAGAGTTCCCTGACTACCAGGCTGCTTCTTATGTGAAGTAAGAACTTTTTCTCATCACTTCAGTCATTTTGAGTCAGGCTTTCCATGTGGTTGAAGACGACCGTGTCCACTGCAGAACTGATGAGTGGGACAACAAACTTATCAGTGTGAGGTCAAGAAGCCAAGCATGGGAAGACTGAGCAAGAAAAAAAAAAGCTTTTGAGTCAAGGCAGTAGCAATTCTGGATGCAGTATAATATCTGTCACTTCAACTGTCTTCCAGTCTGACCACCCATTGGGTTTGAGGATCACGGATAAATATGGAAAGAACCATTTATTTATTTTTTTTTACAATCCCATTAGCAGCATCCTCCCTCCCTTCAGGACCCTGTGTAACAGAACACATCGCAGAAGCAGATTCTTCCCTAGTTTAAAACTGAACATCTGACAGCACGACAAGCTCTAGGGCTTCAGTGTTGCCCTGCAGTGAGAGCCACCAGTGCTCAGTAGACCTCCCCAAGAGATGGTGCTGAGAGGGAGAGGAGCAGGGGTATCCACGGAGCCTGCGGGGCCTGAGAAAGTCCCCCATCCTCCCCATAGTAGACATGGTGTCCAGCAGGTGCAGCACAGAACCTGTTAGAGGACCATAGTGACCAATGGCTCACCGCACTGCCTGGCCAGATGGCTGCATTTGCTTGTGAGCACCAGTGAGATCCTCTCTGTGGACTCCCAGAGATACTTAGAAGAATATTGCTGGGAATGGGAAACCCAGGGCCTTGTACCAATAGGCAGGAGCAAAGGCAAGGGAAGTTTGAGTGATTGCTGTTTCCATACTTATAGGCAGTTAAGAAGAAAGTGTGAGGAGAGAGAAAGCCTTGGGGGCCCACTAGGAAGGGAGCCAGCCTAATATTTTCATGGAAGTTCCAGCAAACTAATACATTGGAAGTTGAGATAAAGTATGAAAGTGCCCATTTTGAGTAGTTTTTCTTGAGTCTATCCAAGAAGGTTCATACCCAAAGAGAAAGAAAAGGGTAACATATTGAGAGGACAAGAATCTATTAACCACATCAACCTTCAGATACCCCTGGTAAACAGAAATCATTGCCTGAAACTTTGCTCAACATTTTTATTTATTTATTTTTTAATATTTTATTTATTTATTTGACAGAGAGAGATCACAAGTAGACAGAGAGGCAGGCAGAGAGAGAGTGAGAGAGAGAGAGAGAGGGAAGCAGGCTCCTTGCTGAGCAGAGAGCGCGATGCGGGACTCGATCCCAGGACCCTGAGATCATGACCTGAGCCGAAGGCAGGGCTTAACCCACTGAGCCACCCAGGCGCCCCTGCTCAACATTTTTAATCAGAGGAACCAAAAAGGAAAGCACCACTGAGATGCAGTAACAAATTTTTTTCAAATTTTATTTATTTATTAGAGAGGGAGATGGGGGGGGGGGCACAAGCAGGGGGAGCAGCAAAGGGAGAGGGAGAAGTGGGATCCCCACAAAGCAAGGAGCCTGATGCAGGGGCTCCATCCCAGGACCATGAGATCATGACCAAAGCCAAAGGCAGAGGCTTAACCCACCGAGTCACCCAGGTGCCCCAGTCATGGAGGATTTTAAGTTGCACATATTTGGGACAAGTGATCTGGGTCTATAACACTAGAAAAATTAAGGACTTAAGCCTCCCTAAAATTCACTTCAAATATGTACTGAACTAATATCATGTGTATTGGGTTCCCAAATCTGCTTCCCTTATTGGCTGTCACCCATGTCATGTATGTGGCTTTATGTGTGGGTGTGTGGCTTTATAAAAAAGACTCAAGGTCATGATAAACAGCATACCACCTCTCACGCTTGCTCTTGATGGACCTTCCCAAAAGAGAAACTGGAAGTTCAAAACCCGTATTTGCCTAACCCTGGAATAGAGAGGGCTGGTTTCTACAGTCAAGAATCCAGTGAACAGAGCAAGAGAAAGCAACATGGTGCCTTCAAGATGAGACTTCGAAATGGTCTGAGATAACAGAAAACTACTGACAAAATTAGCAAAACCTTCTACTTTAATCTTTTTTACCTTTCTAAATGTACAAAATGAATAGCACTTCAGGAAAAGGTTGAGGTCAATGGGAAATAGCATATTCACTTGGAAATGTCCAGTCTGAAAAAAGCAGGCACTGATCATAGCATGGTCTAGAGCAACGTTCTATATTTGTAAATGAGCTTTAAAAGAGGTAATTCTTTAAGTACCTAGTTATACCAAAAAGAAGGTTCTAGTCCCCAGGGCTGGCTTGCGGGGAGTGAGACTTGCATCAGGGTCAGGTTCCAGCAGCTCAATCAGGGTCAGGCAGGACTGCTAGAGTCCAGGGAGCACAAGGCAGAGTCTGGGTGAAAGTCCAGAGTCATGTTTAAGAGATCATGTGGAAATAAAACCAGAAAAGTAGAATACAACACAAGATCAAGGAGCTGGCTCCAGGCCAGGAACAAGAAAAGAAGCCAGAAGAGAGAAGGAAGATAAGGGGGGCGGGGAGTAGGGTTCAAGGTAGTAGAGAAAGTTTGCTGTGTAAAAGTCAGATGCCCAAGAGATCCTCCTACCAGGTCTGGTCACATGCACTCCCATGGTCATCCTGGCTTAAAGGAACGGGCAAAGGGAAAATGGAATGACTCAAGAGTAAATAAATTCCAGAATAACTCTGGCCTTTCTGTCTCCACACTCAAGCATCTTGACTCTCCATCTCACTTCTCATACATAAAATGTATGGCCAACAAATAACTCTTAAATATAGACAGGTATCTTATAAACAAATGCATGTTTGCAATGCATTTCAAGCAATGGAAATTCAAGCTAAGTTTCAAATATGTGGCAAGGGAGGTTCAAAAAGAGGGGAAAAAAATCACTTCGAGTCAAAAAGAGAACAGAAGGAAATAAGCTAAGATTTTTAAGCACCTACTATGGGCCAAGCACAGATTCTCACCACAGTTCTGAAATACTAGTGGCCCTAATCCTTATAGTAGGAAACTGAGATTCCCACTGTCCCTCCCCAGATAGTCCGGGAGAGACAGATGCAAGGCCAAATTCGACTCCGAAGCTTCCTCTTGAGAGAACCAGGCAAGTTTCATGCCAAGGAAATGGCATGTGGTCTGAAGCTTGCAAGAGGGCTAGGAGAAGCCAAAGGGAAGTTGCCAGAGTTGAGCCTTCCAGGACAGGAAAAAAAGCGAGCAAATGGGGACAGGTAGGAAAGGCAACTGTTGTCAGAAAATGCAGAGTAGAGTTAGTTGGAAACAGCATGCAACAGTGAGAGGCACGGAACAAAGCAGTGTAAGGGTGAGCTGTGATCAGAGCCTGGAAATTCTTCCCCACAAATCTGCATATCACCTGGTGCTACCTGGTGTTCTCTGGATGCTACCAAGGGTCCCTTCGAGCAAATCACTGCAGGTCCAATTAAAGCTTGTACCTAGTTTTCTGGACTCCTCAGCCTGCCCCAGATCAGCCCCAGGGGCCCTTCTGGAGTCAGGAATACTGGAAACAAAGGCTCCACCTGGCAAACACCCAGAGGAGACCTCATCCTTGGGCTTTTACGGCGTGTTTTGTTTTCAAAGACTATTTCAGCTTCTGGAATATCACACTTATTTAAAATTCTATGATCTATAGTGATGAAACTCCTCGGTTCATCCCTGGGGCTCCCAGGCTGTCACATAAACTAGTGTTTTACTTCTAGCTTATACCTCAGAGAGTCTGGAGACTACTGGAGCTTTCACATGTGTCCCTGAGAGGGTCACAGTGTTGCCATCCCTCCGCAGGCTTTCTCTGCAGTCTGTGCCTCTGACCTCTGCGCTCATCTGTTTCCCATGATTCCTACTGGGCCCCAGGGCGGAGCAGTATAACATAGTACAGCATAATTCACTTTTATAGCGCATCCTTCATGGGAGCTATCAGAGGGAGCTAATCAAATGCTGACGAGAAAGGGTCTGCTGCAGGGTAAAATTTAAAGGGAGGAACTGATTTAGTGGCTCCGAGGGCAGAAAAGAAACTTCAGATAGATGGGCTAGGCACAGGGAAAGAACAACCCCTGCTGTGGTAAAATGTGGGTGGAGGGAAGTGGCTAAGGCTGAGGAAAAGAACACGGAGGGGTCGAGAAGCAGCTGGCATCCCGAGCAACCACTACCAACACTTTCACAAGCAAAGGTGATGTGGATTTCATTCAGAAGGGTAAATGAATCATGAGGAAACCTTTGGGTCCAAGGAAGAGAAACCCTAGCCCAAAAGGATTTGAACAACGAGTAGTGTTACGATCTCACATAACAGGCATCCTAAGAAATGGTAGCCAGGTTAATTCGGTGGTCCAACAACGTCATCAAAGTCCCAGACTCTTGTCATCTTTCCGTCCTGAAGACCACCACATTTCAGATTTGTCCTCAAAACTGGTATTCCCCAGGTCCCAGGGAGGCTGATGCAGTTCCAAATATCACACCTAGCTATGACAACAACCTAGGCACAACAAAAGGAGGCAACAGAAGAAAGAGAGGCTGTTTCCCAGCTAGTCCACTTTTAAGAGTGAGGAAATTCATCCCAGAAACCCCCAGAAGACTGAGCCCCGAGGTCACTTTGGCCACCATTGGAGTTTCGTCCCTTTCTAAATCAAACTCTAGGAGGAACAGAATTATCATGATTTGTTTAGACCAATCAGGATTCACTTCTAGGTCACATAAGAGAAGGGTGGACCCCCAAATCAAGGCTTTGCCCATAAGGAAAAGGGAACAATGGCAACTGAGAGGTCAGCCCACCTAACTCACACAAGATGAGCAAGACGGGCCTTGCATCTGTTAACCCCTGGAGAAACAACATATATCTGATACATAATTACTTACACAATTCAGATTAATTGTTCAGAGTTTAGGAAGATCATAGTGGGGGGAAAAAACTCTTATACTGAGGAAGAAAATGTGAATTTCTAAGCAGAAGGACATATTAGGAAGAGGCAGGCTGGGGGAAGCTGAATTTTGGCTTCATTCTAGAGTGAAATTAAACATATTTAAGGATGGGAAGAAAGTATGTTTGGGATCAAGGATTTCTGCTCTTAGCAGATGAGGCATGGAAAGGGAAAATTTTAATTCTGAATTAAAGAATGTAACGGTAGATTCAGAGCCTTTGAGAGCAAGAATCTCCTGTTTCTGGAGGCGAAAGGGAGATATGCAAGAATGCATAGCCAAAAATCAATCCAGGGACATGCATATGAGAACTTCTGCAAAGTCCAAAGTCCAAAGAAGGGTTGTAGAAGACCCACAAGAACAGGAGGAAGACACATTTTTGGTGAGTGTGGAACCAACTTGAACTTTATGGGTTTCGAGCTTCTTGCTAATACTGAAATTTGGGGGGTTTGAGTTCACTTACTCTGTGCAAAATTCACCTTCCAAGGGCCAAGAAAAAAAAATTGGCTCCAAAGATTACTGAACACCAAACTAGCTCTTAAGAAACCACACAGGGATGAGTTAAGTGTAAATGAATCACAAACACACAGATTGAATTTCTCCTAAACTGCACTAGGGTTTAAAGGCCAAGGGAAAAAGCACTTGAGGCAAAAGACATTTTGGCTTTTGCAGAGCCGAAAACATTTTTAATGAGTTTGAGACCATTCAATTAACTTAAGGTTCAGCTGAGTTCTTTCTTCCAAACCTGGTGTTCAGCCTAACGATATCTAAATATATAGCCACCATTCCAGAGCTGCCTCACCTTGGAAAGGAAATTGCTTTTGTTTTTTTGTTTTATTTAATATTAACTTCTTGATCCAATGTGATCAAAGGTAATTGAGACAAATATCACGACAACGACAAAATTATTGTTTCCAATGGCTTGTAATATAAACAGTAGAACTCAAAGTTCTATACCCAATTTGGAACACAACATTGACAACCCTCAGAGATAGGACAGGTGAAAAATTAAGCAGCGTCTTCTAAAAGCTTTCCATTTCAAATGCTAGTGAGTCTATAGCAGAAATTCTTATGTCTTTTGATCATTTGTGGGACATTATTACTAGGTGTGCACTAGCCAGGGGTAAATGATAAGAATGTAAAATTATCTGTTTCTTTATCAGTTTACTTCTTGTTTTGAATGAACACTGCTTGGTAATTATCAAGATGTATAAATGCCACACAGGTCATGTTCATACCCTCTTTT